>NC_054480.1:31644787-31951544 GCF_017639515.1 Carcharodon carcharias
TGTGCAGGGGCGGGGGCAAACCCGAGCAGTGCCCCCGATTGGGGCCGCGCTGCCATTTTACATGGGCGGGCCAATTAAGGCTCGCCTAGATGATGCACGTCCGCTGAGCGCTCCCTGTGCAGGCGGGGGGGATTCCCTGAGTCGGGGCCTGCGCTCTTTCATGTATGCATGCAAAAGAGCACAGAAATCTCCCTGAGGCACTTCTGTGCCTCAGAGAGATTAGTTTAAAGTTTAAAAATTTAAATAAAGAAAAGGGAATATTTTAAGACATGTCCTCTCATGTGACAGTATCACATGAGCTGGGACATGTTCATGAATTTTGATAAAAAAAATGTATTTAATTAATGAAATCTCATCCTGCCAATGGATGAGGTTCCATGAAAAATGCGAAGGCTGCCTGGGTTCTTCGCCTGCCTACCAACCTTAAGGTTGTTCGGGCAGCCCTGTTAATTGCTTTAATAACTATTTAAATAGCCTTAATAGGCCTTTGACAGTTTGGCTGCGAGCCCGTCAAACTGCAAATCTAAATGACGCATGGTGACATTGGGACATTTGCCCAACATCACTGCACGTCATTTTACACGTCGGCGAGTGGCCCCGCCCCTGCTCACCGACTCGAAAATTCTTCCCAATGGTTCTGTTGCACCTGTTTTGGCTAAATAAAATAACTGACAGCTATTTGCTGACTCATTCCTCAGAGCAATGCCTTGACCAGTCAGCGTAAAGCTGCCTGGTTTAAATTTCAAACAATGCTTGGCAGTTAACTGTCAGTCACCATCAGTGGTGCATTCTCCACGGCAATGCCATTGCCAACCAATCAGCACTCTCTTCACATACAGTATAAATTGCTGTTTCCCCCTTATACGGGTATTCTTGCGAGTGTCCTGATGAGTGCAAGGTGAAAAGCTTAGACATGTCTTTTTTTTTTCAGCAATAATCCAGCAATTATTACCCTTTAGATTCTGCTTTTTACTTTAGCCTCTGGTTGCTCATACTCCCTCACCAGAACTTCTTTCCTAGTCCAACCGATGTTGTTGGTATCTTTAAGAACCATGACAACTAGATCCACCCCTTCTCACTGCAAGTTCCTCTCCAACCCAGGGCAGATGTCCTGAACCCTGGCACTGGGCAGGAAACATAGCAGTCTACACTCTTGCTCTCAGTTGTAGAGATCTGTCTCCATCCCCCTGACTATATTGTCCCCTCCTACCACCTTCACCTTCAGGAAAAGCAGTCGGAGAGGAGAACCTGTGGGAGGTACACAGAGCAGGAAGGAAATAATACAGCCTACATCAGTCACCTTCGGGAAGAGCAGTCGGAGAGGCGGACCTGTCAGCTGCTCGGAACCAGCCCGCGCTGAGTTCAAAAGGAACGTGAGAAAAAAAACCAAATTGTGACATCACAGGAAAGAAGCAATTTGATTAGTTGGAGAAGAAGTTAGCTGTTGGGTGAGTATCTGGTGAGTATCTAATAAGTTTAAGGTTTATTCTATTCCTAAGCTTTAAAATAAACTAGGAACTGTACTTTTGGTAAGGTTTATCAAGTAGGGCCAAGCAATGTAAAGTTAATAGAAGTAAACCAAAGTAAAATAAAGTAAACGTAAAAGAAGTAAACTGAAACCATGGCAGGATAGTTTGGTCGTGCGTGTGTCCTGTAGTATGTGGTAAATTGTGGACAATCCCGATGTCCCAGACGACCACATGTGCTGAAAGTGACACCAGCTGCAGAACCTTGAGCTCCGGGTTTCAGAGCTCAAGCAGCAGCTGGAGTCACTGTGGTGCACCCAAGAGACTGAGAGCTATGTGGATAGCACGTCCAGAAAGGTTGTCACATCGCAGTTTAGGAGCCTGGAGGTAGAAAGAGAATGGGTGACCGCCAAACAGTCCAAGAAAACTAGGCAGGTAGTGCAGGAGTCCCCTGGGGCCCTGCTCACAAATCGGTCTTCCATTTTGGAAGCTGGTGAGGGCATTGGTTCCTCAGAGGTGTGTAGTCAGAGCCAAGTTTGTGGCACCACGAGTGGCTCAGCTGTACTGGAGGGAAGAAGAAAGGGAGAGATTTAATGATAGGGGATTCATTAGTTAGGGGGACAGATAGACATTTCTGTGGCTGTAGACATGACTCCCGGATGGTAAGTTGCTTCCCTAGTGCCAGGGTCAAGGATGTCATGGAGCAGCTGCAGGACATTCTTCTGGGGAAGGGTGCTCAGCCAGAGGTCATGGTCCACATTGGTACCAAACACTTAGGTAGGAAAGGGGATGAGGTCCTGAAAGCAGACTTTAGGGAGCTAGGAAGGAGATTGAAAAGCAGGACATCTAAAGCAGCAATCTCAGGATTACTCCCAGGTCCACGTGCAAGCAAGTATAGAAATAGGAGAACTGAATTATTAAACACGTGGCTGGAAAGCTGGTGTAGGAGGGAGGGCATCAGATTTCTAGGGCATCGGGACCAGTTCTGGGGAAGGTGGGACCTGTACAAGCTGGACGGTCTACATCTGACACGACTAGGATGAATATCCTCGAAGGGAGATTTGCTGGTGCTGTTGGGGAAGGGGTTTAAACTAGATTGGCAAGGGGATGAGAACCTGAGGGCAAAGTCACAGCAGAGAATGGGAGAGGGAAAATTAGTGGGTAACTCTAAAAGATAGAAGAAACACAGGTTAAAAAGTGTGCATAACAGAAATTTGGCAGCATTAAAAGGCATATATATACAAGGAGTATAGCAAATGAACTGAGCAGAAAACTCATTCAGTAGGAGACCACCTCAGGCAGGTATAGTCCCACTTGTCCTGCAAAAGTCATGGTGCGATGATGTCATTAGCACCACAACACGATTTTAAATTACTGAAATGAGACACTCACCCAGCTTGAGACCAACCCATAAACCTGACAGGATTAATGCCACACAAATTCACTGATGCCATATAAAAGGGACATGCAACTGCCATAGATTGGCTTATTGGATCTTTGTTATCTAACTTGCAGTTTGCAACTCACCAAAGCTACTTTGAGAGCATCTTCCAAACCCAGGACCTCTATCACCTAGAATGATAAGGGCAATAGACGCATGGAAACACCACCACCTGCAAGTTCCCCTCTAAGCCACTCACCATCCTGACTAAATCCTAGAACTCCCTCCCTAATAGCACTGTGAGTGTACTTACACCAAATGGACAGCAGTGGTTCAAGAAGGTGGCTCACCACCGCCATCTCAAGGGCAATAAGGGATGGGCAATGAACATTGGTCTAGCCAGCGACACCCACATCCCATGAAAGATTTTTAAAAATAAGTTGAGACTCCAGCATCCAAAGGGCTTCCCCCAAACATTTTACTTTATCCTAGTTTACCTCAAAAAGTTTTCTGCCGTCATCACGATGATATTTTTGCCAGTCTTTTCTAGATGGAGAAACAGTTGGAAGAAGCCGAGTAGCAACAGCCTCAGGAGCTTGAGCAATGAGGGGCCCATTCAGAAGGCAGTAGATAAAGTGGATGGTCATAGAATACCCTAGCCACATACTTGTGCCACACAAGTGACAGGCAATAACCATCTCTAACATGAGAGAATCTAACCATCTCCCCAAGACATTCAATGGCATTAACATCACTGATTCCCCACCAGCAACAACCTGAGGGTCATCACTGACCAGAAACTTAACTGGACCAGCCTTACAAATACTGCAGTTACAAGAATAGGTCAGAGTCTGGGAATTCTACACCAACTAATTAATTTCCTGACTCCCCAAAGCCTGTCCACCACCTACAAGGTACAAGTTAGGAGCGTGCTTTGCTTGAATGAGGTCAGTTCCACCACTCAAACATTTTGACCACATCCTGGACTAGGCATCCTGCTTGGTTGGCACAACATACATCACCTTAAACATTCGCTCTCTCCATGACTGGTGCACAGTGGCAGCAGTGTGTACTATCTACCGTAACTTGCCAATGACAGCACCTTCCAAACCTGTGACCTCTACCACCTAGGACAAGGACAGCAAATGCTTGGGAACACCACAACCTGCAAGTTCCACTGTAAACCACACAATATCCTGACTTGGAAATATAACACTATTCCATCACTGTCATAAATCAAAATCCTCGAACTCTCTCCCTGCCAGCATGGTGGATGTATCTACATCACATGGACTGCAACAATTCAAGAATTCACCACCAACTTCTCAAGGGCAGTTAGGGATGACATATACATGCTGGTCTTGCCAGCAACACTCATCTCATAAACATAAAGAAAAAATCTGACCACCAGGTTCATAACTGAGCACACTAGAGATGAGGTTCAAGTGTCTCAACAGGTCTGGGACTCCTCTATAGTATGTTCGCACAGAATGTCTGGCATAGTAGATGTGTTGTATACTTCATAATTTTGCCATACAAAGAAAATTAATCCCTCATCCTAGTGCTCATCCTTTAGTGCCTTCCTAAGAGAAGGTTTCCCAAGTATGCAATCCACAGGAGATGCTCCCCAAAGGTTGTGGAAGACAGCTATTCATCATGTTGGGGCCCTTCTGATGTTCATAATCAGAGACTTCTGTGTGCTCAGCCTGTGAAGACTTAGCTGCAAGCTGTTTTCCAATTGACCTGCTGACACCATGATGGATATTGGATGCAAGTACAGGGAAGGAGCAGACGTGTTGACATCCTGGGAGAGAACAACCAATATATATTGACTGAAGAAATTAAATAACCATTTTGAAATTCAAGTCAAGTGTCAGCTAAGGCTCAGTTGGTAGCGCTCTAACCTCTGAGTCAGAATGTTATGGATTCAAGTCCCATTCCAGACACTTAAGCACAAAAATCAAGACTGCAACTCCAGTACAGTTCTGAGGAGTGCTGCACTGTTAGAGGTTGATGTTAAACCAACGCCCTGTCTTCCCTCTCAGGTGGACATAAAAGATCCCATGACACTATTTTGAAGAAGGTCAGGGAACTTCCCTAGTGCCCTAGCCAATAATTATCCCTCAATCAACGTTACAATAATAGATTGTTTGGTCATTATCATATTGCTGCTTGTGGCAGCTTGCTGTGCACAAATTGATTGTCGTGTTTCTTACATTACAACAGTGACCACATTTCAAAATTGGCTGTAAAGAGCTTTGGGACATCCAGAGGTTGTAAAACACACTGGGCAGAATTTTTCCGTCGGCGAATTGGGGGCGGGGCCCGCTCACCAACGCGGAAATGACACAGGATGACATCATGAGGAACCCCCGACGTCATCCCGCCCCATTTAAATATTCAGGAAAGCAGGTGGATAGCGCGATTAGCTGTCCTCCCACAGACCTGTGCCATTGACAGGGTAGTTAAGCCAATTAAAGGCCCTGCCCATCCAACCTTCAGGCTGGCGGGTAGGCCAGGAGCCCCGGCGGGCTTCTAAAAAAACATGAAACCTCATCCACCGGCGGGATGAGGTTTCATGGCTGTTTTTAAAAAGTTTAATAAAGTTTCTGTGATATTTATTAACATGTCCCATCTCGTGTGACATTGTCACATGAGGGGGACATGTTAATAATTTTTTTATTTTTCTATTTTTAAAGTTTCAAACACTGTCAGCGCTCTCACTGAGGCAGCACTTAGTCTTAGGGAGATGTGCGCTCTTTCGTGCGCATGTGTGAAAGAACGCACTCTAACAGTTGGGGAAACCCTCTCCCCCCTGCACAGGAAGCGCATAGTGCTTCCTGTCGTGCGGCCTGCCCACTTAAAATGGCGGTGGGGCCCGCCCGCCCATCAAGGGCAAAATTCTGCCCACTGTATAAATTCAAGTCTTTTCTACTTTTCAACAAATTTGCTGCAATTAAATTCCTCATTTTAACTTATGTCAGCACCTACAAATATTAAACTGCCCCTCCCTTTTAAATTTCTTCTAACACCTCCCAAAACTTTGACATTTGTTCCTTGAGTTTTAAGGTTACTTACTGGACAGTAAAATTCCATCAAAATAATTTTAATTTCCTTCTTCCACCGGTTTGCAAGAAACACAGAAACAAAGAAAGTTTATAGCACAGAAGGAGACCATCTAGCCAACTGTATTTGTACCAGCCAAAAAAGGGCAATCCAGCCTTATCCCATTTTCCAGATTTTGGCCTGTAGTCCTGTAGGTTGCAGCACTTCAAGTGTATATCCAAGTGTTTTTTAAATATAATGAGGATTTGAATCTCTCCCACCATTTCAGGCTGTAAATTTCAGACCCACCACCAGCCCCCATCTCCTCAACTCTCCCCTAATCCTTCTACCAATTACTTATGCTCCCTTATTACTGGCCATTCTGCGAAGGAAAATAGGTCCTTCCTATTCACTCTAGCTAAAGCTCTCATAATTTCCCCTCATAGCTTAAACTCTCCATAACTGACAATGTTTCAGTCATGACTCAGTTGGTAGCACTTTCACCTCTGAGTCAGAAAGTTGTGGGTTTAAAACCCATTGCAGGACTTGAGCACAAAAATCTAGGTTGACACTCCTAGTGTGGTACTGAGGTGCTTCTGCACTGTCAGAAGTACTGTCTTTTGAATGAAATTTTAAACTGAAGCCCTGTTTGCCCTCTCAGTTGGATGTAAAAGATCCTGTGTCACTACTTTGGAGAGCAGGGTAATTATCTCCGGTGTCTTGGCCACTATTTATCCCTCAATCAACGTCACAAATACAGATTAGCTGGTAATTTGCACATTACTGTATATGGGAGTACGTTCTGTGCAAATCAGCTCTCCGTTTCCTGTATTACAGCAGTGACTACATTTCAAAAGAACTATACTTCAAAGAACTTATTTCTTCCCTTGCTTTTCTTAGCAGCTTGAGATACGTTTCATCAGGGTCCAGGGTGACCATCTCATGGGGGAAAAAATAAGGGACACTCGCCTTAGGAGCCAGGGAGTGGGAGGGGACTGACAAGGCTGTAGGAATGTTGGGGTGGAGTGCTGACAAGGCCATACAGACTTCACAGTCTTCACCTTGAAACTGCAGCCGCCAAAATCTCGACTTCAACCCCCTCCATCTCTCCACACCACCACCCAACACAGTTGGGCCTGAGTGCTGGACAACAGCACCTTCCCCCTCCTTTGCTGGACACCCTGACCCCGTCTAAGCTGCCTGCCAAAGCTGGACAACTCTCAGGAGAGCGCTGGGCAGTGCTGCTGCTGCTCTGTTGTTGCTGTGCCAGCTGGTGTCTGCGCATGCAGAGCTGCGTGGCATGCATGCACAGATTAAAAATGAAAAAGATCCAGGACAAACAGCATCCCAGGAAGGCCAGACCCGGGACGCAGGATGGAAAGCTGAATTCCAGGACAGTCCTGGAAAATCCGGGGGGTAGAATTTTCCCTTCGTCAGGCAGGTGTGGCGGGTGGGCCCAAGAGATCCGCAAAACGGACCACCGGCATGATTGGGCCCCGGCCGCGATTTCACACTGGTGAGGCCAATTAAGGCCCACCCAGCTTGAAGTGCGGCTCTACACTGGCTGGGAAGGGCCAAGTGGGGGCCTGTCAGCCGCCGGGTCCAGTGGCGAGCTAGCTGCCGGTTTAAAAGCTGGCCAGGCAGCCACTGGAAGGCTGCCAAGGAGGACTTCCCCTGAACCGACACTATGGACTCAAGTGCAGCTGAACACGGCAGGCGTGAGGGCAGATCAGATGGGCACTCGGGCCCCCTGCCTCTCTGATGAGTGCCTCTCCATCCTCCTGGAGGAGGTGGCTGCCAGGAGGGACACCTTTGTCCCCAGGGATGGGAGGAGGAGGAGGCCATTGCACCTCACCAAGGAAGCAAGTGGCAGTGCTGGTCAGCAGCCATGACTCCTGGGTCCAGTGCCGGAAGCATGTCAATGACCCGCTGCGCTCAGGGTGAGTACTATGTTGGCAAGGGTCAGTGTGCTGATGTGTTAAGGTCTGGCCATCCCCCCCCGTGGAGTTCAGGGGTGTTAGAGTCTGAGTGCCAACTGTCAATCATGCCGGAGCTGGCCAAGGGGGTGAGCTCGGCTACTTGGACTGAGTGTCTTGCGGTTCGAGGGCCATGACTTGGATGTGCCCTGCTAGGTGCTCCTCAGCTGGGGCTCACCAGGCTGCAATGAAGCTGCAGGTACAGAGTGGACTAATCAATGCTCCTCTGTTGTTTCAGGGGAAGACAGCCCACAATAATATGGAAAGGTCACGGAATGGCGGAGGAAAAACTGCAGGGGACCAGGATGATGCTCAGTTGAATGCAGATGATGAACCTCTGGCGTCCTCCATTAGGCAGCAGATGCTGAAGAGCAAGATATGCAGGTGGATCTGGCGGAGATCCATGAGGGTATGTGTGCCATGGTCTCCATGATGGAGAAGTCCATACAGAGTGTGAACACTGCGTGGATGGTCATGGCCAAGCACACTGCCTCCTCCACTGAGAGAGTGGCGAAATTCATGGAGGGGCAGCTCCAGGGACAGAATGAGGGGTTCCTGGGGTTGCGTTTGGACCTGCAAGCCCTCACACAGGCACTGACCTCAGGTGGTCAGTGGCAGTTTGAGAGATGGATGGGGCACTCAGTATCCCAGCTAGATGCCTGCCCATGAATGGTGTGCAAGAAGGCCCAGAGTGACCTCACATTGGCACATGAGCTGCCTGTCATCTCTGCCGGCTCCTCTCAGGGCGCTCTGGATGACAGCAGCAGCTCCTCTGTCCCTCCGCCAGTGACCGTGGCATCTGATGAGGCTGCGGTGACTGGGGAGATGCCAGCTGCGGCACTGGCCACTCCCTCCCAGGTGGGGCCAGCACAGCCTCTACTGGCCTGGGGATGACCGCCAAGGACAACAGAGTCGGCAGGCTGTCTCCAAGGCCGATGCCAGCGAGGGGGGAGCACTCGCAAACGTAAGTTAAAGACACCATGAGCACAAGAGGGACAGGACACAGGTGAGTTTATGTTCATTTTTGTTTACTTTATGTATACTGGTCTGATGTTGAATACCATAACCATTTCTGTTAAGATTATTGAACTGTCAAAATGACAAATTGTATTTTTGTCATAATGCCCTGAGTATGCTTCACCTTTTTATTTCATTGCTGCTGGGAACGCCAGTATGTAATGCTGGACATATGTGGCTCTGAACTTCATTGCACAGGCACTGAGCGTTCTTTGTGTTCAAACGAAAGGGTCCTTTCAGACACCCGGGAGGGAGGTGGCTGCTCTGGCATGCGTTTAAAGCTGATCTTTGGTAGCCTGGCTGAAGGGGCATTGGATCAAGGCATTCCTCATGTCCCTGCCCCCCTGGAGATTACTGAGGACCGGCTCCATGCCCCCTCACCGTGCTCCTCTTCGGACTCACTACTGAACTCATCATCTGTGGCCTGTGGAGCTGCATCAAGATCCCCTTCCTCCAGTGGGTCTCCCCTTGCCAGTGCCAGATTGTGGAGAGTGCAGCATGAAATCACGATCACGATCAGTGACACCCACTCCGGGGGGGGGGGGGGGGGGGGGGGGGGGGGGGGGGGGGGGCGCGTTGTTTTATAGTGCTCCCCCTGAACAGTCTAGGCATCGGAAGCGCATCTTCAGAAGAGCTATGCTTCTCCTATCATCACTCTTGTGGAGGCATGGCTCCTATTTTAACAGTGCTCTACCCTGTTTTTGGGTGGCGGACAGGCATCATGAGCCACTTCTTCAATGGGTAGTCCTTGTCAGCCAGCAGCCATCCATCCAGCTGGAGCACTGGAAAGCCTCGGCACCTGCAAGTGTCAGGATGTCCGTGTCATGGGAGCTGCCAGGGTACCTTGCACTGACTTGCAGAATCTGCATCCTCTGGTCACACGCTATCTGCATATTTGTTGAGTGGAATCCTTTCCTGTTGACGAAGGCACCCAGCTGACCCACTGGCGCCTTGATGGCCACATGTGTGCAGTCGATTGCAACCTGGATGTGGAGGATTCCAGCAATTGCGGCAAAGCCTCTGGCTTGCTCAGCCTTTCTGGCCTCCTCCGTAAGGTAAAGAATAAAGGTCAATACCCGCCTGAACAGAGCTTCTGTCACTAGCTTAACGCAACTGTGGACAGCTGATTGGAAGACTCCACACAGATCCCTGGAAAGAGCCGGAGGCATAGAAGTTGAGGGCTACATTGACCTCAGAGCCACTGGCATGGTGTGTCTGCCCACATGGTCGGAGCTGATCCCAGGCCCAATCATCTGGCAAATGGAGGTCATGCTCTCCTTTGAGAGGTGGAGCCTCCTTTGGCATTGCATCTCAAACATAGTGAGGTAGCTGCATCGCTGTCTGTAAACTCTAGCAGTACGATAGTGGCGTCTTCTGCAGCCCCTTCCACCTTGCACTACCTGCTGGCTCTGAACCCCCTCTGCCTGCGCCTCTCCTTCCACTGGTCACTCCCCTAGAAGCTGCATTGGGACATCTGGCCTCCTCTCCCTTCTGCCCCTCTCTTCCTCCTCAGAGGAGTTGCTTCAGCAGAGACCAAAATCCCCATTACCAGGGTAATGAAAGGCTGTCTGATACCTGGAAGGGTCCACACAGTCAGAACCCTCTAGGCAGACAGCAACGAGTCCTGAAATGAAGCCTAGAAATAATAAGAATGAAGCCCCGAACAGAGATGAAGCTGCCAAATACCAATAAGCAACCAGCCACAAACTATCTTCAAAACTCCTCACTACTCACACTGGCAATGCTGCTGACCCGTTTTATCCTGCCCTTGGATGAGGTATGTGAAAATGTCGGCTGCCCGCCTGCCCGGGCAATAAGCAGAAAATCGCACGAGCAAGGAAAAATCACAGTCAATTGGACTGTTAAGGGCTTTAAGTGGCAGATTAATTAATGGCGGGTGTCGCTCCGGCATCCGCGCACGCCCACCGAGCGAAATATGGTGTGAGTGCACGATGTTTTCGGAATGCTCACTCGACATCGTTGCACACTCTCTTAGTCCCGATCGGGTCGGGCACATGCCTGCCCCGGGAAGAAAAATTTTGCCCCAGGAAGGCTGGTCACCCTATTGGGGCCTGGCAATTCATCCACTTTTGAAAATGCTAAACCACAATACTTTCTCTCCCTGTTTAAGCCATTCATTGGAGGGGAAATGCAAGGGGAATAGTGTATAAAAGTAGGAAAGTGTTGTTACAGTTGTACAGGACCTGAGTGAGGCCGCACCCAGAGTGCTGTGTACAATTTTGCTGTCTTCACTTAAGAGGCGATATAATGGCATTGGATGATGTTCAGAGAAGGTTCACTCAAATGACTCCTGGGATGAAGGGGAAAGGTTGAGCAAGTTGGGCCTATAAACATTGGAGTTTAGAAGAATGAGTGGTAATCTTAATGAAGCATTTAAGATTCTGAGGAGACTTGACAGGATGGATGCTAAGAGGAAGTTTCCCTTTGTGAGGGAGCCTAGAACTAGGGGATACTTTTAAAAATTAGAGTTCTCCCATTCAAGACTGAGATGAGGAGAATATTTTTTTCTCAGAGGGTTGTTAGTCTGTGGAATTCTCTTCTCCAGAGAGCAGTGGAGGCTGGATCATTGAATATATTCAAGGCAGAGTTAGATAGATCCTTAATCGACAAGGGAATCAAGGATTATGGGGGGAAGACAGGCAAGTGGAGTTGAAGCAACATTCAGATCAGCCATGATCTCATCGAATGGTGGAGGAGGCTCAGGGAGCCGAATGGCCTATTCCTGCTCATAATTCTTGCATTGTGTTTAATATTTCATTCACTTCCTGAACTACAACTTCTATGAAGACAGATATAGAGTATTCATTGAAAACCATGTCCACATCTTCTGACTCCAGACAAGTTGCCTTTTTGGTCTTCAATCCTGCAGATACATTACCTTTCCGGCATGGTAGGTGCTGGAAGCACTGAGTGCAGCTGTACTTTAAATGTGGTGCCTGGCGTGATGAAGCAGTGAAGGCGTGGCAGGCGAATCACAGCCACCCACCATCAAAACGGCGTGTATCCCAGGAATGCATAATTAATACCTGCCCACTACCGCATTTAGTGCAAATCTGGGACGATTCCACCCAGAAAGAACATTACGCCTGTTTCTGCTAAACAAAATGAGTGTCAGCCATTTGCTGACTCATTTCTCAGGGCAATGCCTTGACCAATCAGGGTCAAGCTGCTTGGTTTAAATTTCAAACAGTGCTTGGCAGTTAACTGTCAGTCACCATCAATTGATGCATTCTCCTTGGCAACGCCTCTATCAATCAGAGTCCACTTGCCAACCAATCAGCACTCTCTTCTCATATAGTGTAAATTGTTGTTTTCCCCTTGGATTGGCATTCTTGCGAAGTGTCCTGACGAGTGCAAGACAAAAAGCTTCGACATGTCTCTTTTTTGAGCAATACTCAAGTTCTGTACTACCAAATGACTATCTCTTAAATCAAGCATTCATCTACATCAATCACCTATTTTTGTACTCACTAATGCAAGGGACCATGAGTAATACAGAAATTATGCCTTTGATTTCCTACTTTTTAACTTCTTACCTAGCTCAGGCGCTGAGTGACATCCTTGAGCCTGGAACCAGGGTGGTAACATACCATCCTGGAGTCACGTCTGCAGCTGCAGAAAAGCCTGTCTGCTCCCCTAACTACTGAAACTCCTATCAGAAGGAAATTAATAGACAATATAATATTGGATATTACTGTAAAATTATTCAAAACCAAGATATCAAATCTTACATTTTAACTTTATTACTAAGCATAGTATTCAAATGACATAGGATTCTCACAACCAAATGCAAATTTAGGTGCCAATTTAATCACCAATGTCACATTGTAAAAAAGCAACACACATTTTTCCTACACAATTACCACAAAATCAGATAAAGTGAAAATATTACAGTATACTGTCTATGCATAGCTTATTGTATCAGACATATTACAGCCCACAACATCCTTCCTCACTCATTTATTCCGATGTAACTGCAAACTTTTCAGTTTTTCCTATTCAGCCCTTACAGCGTATTCAATTAGATCATGGCAGCCCTGTTTCTCAACTCTATTAACTGTCTTTGATCCATAGCCCCTGATGACCTGGCCTCATAAAAAAAACTGTCAAAAATTTTAAAACTTTCATGTTGCTGTGAGCCAGCTTCTAAGGGGTACATAAATATAACTCAGCAACGTCTTGCCCTACAATCTTCTGTTCACCGTGGCAAAGTACTTGGCCTCCCCACATGGTATCTCATCACACAGTGGATTAATACCAAATTTTTAAGAAAGTATATTCAGCTTCATCACTTCTCTGAAGTTATTTCTTCCTAATTATGTTGCAAACATTTCCTCTTCTGAATAGTGCTCGTAATAAATTTTAACACTGAAACATGGATCAATAATACTGTAAAATTGTTGTGGGTAGATAAAGTGTGTGTGTTTTCGGTAGGCACTGAGTACACTTACATAACAAAAACAAAAATAACTGGAAAAACTCAGCAGATCTGACAGCATCTGCGGAGAGGGATACAGTTTATGTTTTGAGTCCGTATGACCCTTCATCAGAACTAAGACATATAGAAATGAGATGAAATATAAGCCAGTAGAAGGGGGTGAGACAGGAGAGCTGGATAGGATAGTTGGAGGCCAAGAAGAGACTGCCAAAGATGTCATAGGCAAAAGGACAAAGAGGTGTTGACCCCTTCTACCTGCTTATATTTCATCTCATTTCTATATGTCTTAGTTCTAATAAAGGGTCATATGGACTCGAAACGCCAACTGTGTTCCTCTTTGTAGATGCTGTCAGACCTGCTGAGTTTTTCCAGGTATTTTTGTTTTTGTTCTAGATCTCCAGCATCCGCAGTATTTTGCTTTTATCTTTGAGTCCACTTGCATGCTTGGCCAAACATCTTTTTATTCATTTTACGGAATGTGGGCGTCGCTGGCTGGACCAGCATTCATTGCCCATCCCTTATTGCCCTGGTGAAGGTGGTGGTGAGCTGCCTTCTTGAACCGCTGCAGTCCTTGCAGTGTAAGTACATCCACAGCGCTGTTAGGGAGGGAGTTCCAGGATTTTTACCTAGTGACAGTGAAGAAATGGCAATATATTTCCAAGTCAGGATGGGGAGTGGCTTGGAGGGGAACTTCAAGATGGTGGTGTTCCTATCTATCTATCTGCTGCCCTTGTCCTTCTAGATGGTAGTAGTTGTGGGTTTCGAAGGTGCTATCTAAGAGGGCTTGGTGGGTTTCTGCAGTTCATCTTGTAGATGGTAAACATTGCTGCCACTGTTAGTTGGTGGTGGAGGGAGTGAATGTTTGTGGAAATGGTGCCAATCAAGCAGGCTGTTTTGTCCTGGATGGTGGCAAGCTTCTTGAGTGTTGTTGGAGCTGCACTCATCCAGGCAAGTGGAAGGTATTCCATCTGAGTTGTGCCTTGTAAATGGTGGACAGGCTTTGGGGAGTAAGGAGATGAGTTACTCACTACAGGATTCCTAGCCTCTGACCTGCTCTTGTCACCACAGTATTAAATGGTTAGTCCAGTTCAGTTTCGGGTCAATGGTAACCCCCAGCGTGTTGATGGTGGGGGATTCAATGATGGTACTGCCATTGAATGTCAAGGGGCGATGGTTAGATTCTCTCTTGTTGGAGATGGTCATTGCCTGGCACTTGTGTGGCACAAATGTTACTTGTTACCTGTCAGCCCAAGCCTGTATATTGTCCAAGTCTTGCTGCATTTGGACATGGACTGCTTCAGTATCTGAGGAGTTGCTAGTGGTGCTGAACATTGCACAATCATCAGCAAAAATCCCCACCTCAGATCTTATCATGGAAGGAAGGTCATTGATGAAGCAGTTGAAGATGGTTGGGCCAAGGACACTATGCTAGATTCAAGAAACCCAACCTTGAAATTATGTTGTGAAAATTTTCCGATATGAACATTTAATTAGAATGAAAGTCATTTTTATTCTATTTCAACTGAGACTGTGTGCCTTTTAAAATAAATGGTTTAGTTGCTCTGTTAATAGGAAGGAATTTCGTACAAACATATTAAATTTATCAAAATGCATTATAATTTACAGGTCTATGTTACAACCACATCCTTGATCAGAATATCAGGGTAGGGCAAGGTAAGCATGCTTCTTATAGAAATATTTATGTCATCACCTTCTCAAGGGCAATTAGGTGTGGGCAATAAATGCTGGCCTAGCTAGTGATGCCCACATTCCATGAGCGAATAAAAGATAAATAGCCAGAGTAACATAAAATAAACATTTGATATAAATATTCCTATGCCTATATTTCTATTTTTCCAAGAGGTAATAACATTTCAACCTTTTCATCACTGACCCTGATAATGTCTAATGGATATAACCAAATTAAGGATGTTCACCAGCAAATCCTCAGCATTGGCGTAATGAGTTGTTCTGGAATTACTGGTTTTATGATGCTAGACTTTATAAGTTGGTTATGTTTTAAACTGTGCCTTTTAAAGTAAAACAGAATACCCTGGAAAGGGGGGAATGGTGTGAAGTTGCGCTGTCCTCTGCCCACTGATAAGCCCATGTGACCTGGTTGCCATGGGGATGGGGTGGGGGGGAGGGGGCAATTCAAAACTTGTTTAAAGTCAGGTGCGAGTTTTAACACATAGACACAAAGGAAAAGACAGCTGACCTACTGCTGCAGACTTACAGACTCAGAGTCAGTCAGACTGAAGGGGAAGGCAGAAGTATTCTAGCGCATTCAATTAGATCATGGCTGCCCTGTATCTCAACTCCATAACCCTTTGATCCATAACCCTTGATGACTTTGCCTAATTAAAAAAAACTGTTGGGGCAAGTAGAACCACCACACGTGCTGCTATGTCAATCAGACTAGAAAGACTGCTTTTGGGCTAATCGCCAGGTCAAGTGCTGGTGAGCATTGTCGGGGAAAGAAGGATCGTGAAAAGTAACAGACCACAGAATCATCAGAGGGAACCTTACAACAGGGGAATCCATTCAATTATGCTCAAAGGGTTGAGTGAAGAGGACTTTGTGTAAAAGAATACTGGAAGATTCACCCTGGCGAAGCAGGGAG
Source organism: Carcharodon carcharias (assembly GCF_017639515.1). Classification (NCBI taxonomy): domain Eukaryota; kingdom Metazoa; phylum Chordata; class Chondrichthyes; order Lamniformes; family Lamnidae; genus Carcharodon; species Carcharodon carcharias. Next base: position 31,660,755 of record NC_054480.1, read on the forward strand.
AAAAGATTCTGTTAACGCAGGAGGAACTGGACTTTAAACTTAAGGCTACATGTCCATAGAGAGTGCAGTGCATTATACAAATGCGGTGTGGGGTATTCCATTGTGTTTAGAAGATGAAGGAGGGATACTTTTTCTGTAGTTTAGTATATTAATTGTCTACCAAATAATGCTAAATTGACGTTGATTTTAGTTGGTTTGTTCCAGTCAAAGTCTTAAAACTTGAAATCCTGCGTAATCTTTATATAGGTCACTGGTAATTAATTTTTCTTATTAGTCATTTGGTAGTACAGAATTTGAGTATGACCGAAAAAAAGAGACATGCTGTTGAAGCTTTTCATCTTGCACTCATCAGGACAGATTCACAAGAATGTCAATTGTAAAGGGAAACAACTTATACTGCAAGAAAAGACAGTGCTGATTAGTTAGCAAGAGGGTACTGACTGGTAGAGGCATTGCCATGGAGAATGCACCAGGGAATAATTAACTGCCAAGCTTTTGTTTAAACTCTAGCCAGGCAGATTGACTCTGATTGGTCAACCTTGACTGTACTAAAAAGGTACATTACCAAGACAATCATTTAGAGGCTAAAGTATCGATTTTAAAAAATTTAACTTCCAATGCAGAGCTTCTTGTTACAGAAATGCACATCAGGAATTCAGATGCAAAGGTTAAAGTTCTGTTCAGATGAAAAGTCCTGTCTGGCACACTGATCAGCATTCTGCATTGGGAGCCCAAATTCATGTAATCTTTCTCGGTGTATTCAAATAGAACTTTACCTGGTACTGAGGGGTTTCTTCTGTAGCCTTCACAATATTATTTTCACAAACATAGTCTTCTGCCTGATTTAAAGGTATCTTATTGCTCTCCAGGGGCTCCGCAGTGAGGTCAATGACAGGACTTTCTGTTATGAAAGCCTCAGAAGGGGTTCGCCTGGTCTTCTGGAGCTGGGAAGAAAAATAACAGGAGACAAGTAAGCATCATACAGTATAACACCATTCTTTTACAATGTGTCCAATGTTACGTGTCAATGAAAAATCATGCATGTCAATCATAATGTTTTTAGCTCACTATCAGTACTTCAAGTCATGTATCAGCTTGTTTCTGTTTTCGAAGCAAAATCAGTGTTCTATAAAATAATCTGTATTTTTCAATGGAATTGTAGGTTGTCCATATCAATCAATTTCGATCAGGTGCAGGAGCATGTAAAAAAACTCTCCTATTCTTGGTTATGTACCAGCTTAAAAGTGGAAAAGTTTTAAGAATTTAAGTAAAAATTTCTAGCCTTGTGTATTTTTAAAACAAAATATTAGAAATGCACATTCGGTTACTCAGCATGTAAAAAACGAAAAGAGGTTGATGATTTTACTTTCTTTCAGTGCTTCTAATATATGTTCACAGCAAAAAGGCACTTTGTGTAAGGCCCCAATTTTAATTCATTCAAAATCCACCCACTTGCACAGAAGTAAATTTGAGCCCCAAGTTTGCAATAACTAAGGCTGCACCTTTATGCACAGCATGAAATGGAGATCATGCCACGGGACTAACAATTACTCATTACATATGATACGTTACACTACATGCAACATCGAATGCCTACCACATACCCCAGTTTACTCTGAAAGGCAGCAAAAAAATCACACTGACTGACTGTTAGGCATGATAGACTAATGAACAAAAAGGCCAAAATCCTTTGTACAGTCTCTGGTGGAATGTTGCATGACTCTGCGGAGCTTCAATTAGTTGCCTCACATGAAGCGTGGAACTGAGCAACATGGGGATGTTGCTCAATTTTATGTTATGTTCATTTATTTTACTTTGATGTAATCGCATTTGATGCTGAAACAAATTTTTGTCGATGGTGATGGTATTAAGTTATTAACAATTTTGAGAAGTTACATAGATAAGGTGTCAATAGCAGTTATCTGGTCATCTGATAATATGTTTGCCTTTGGTACAAGACAAAAATCAAAATCACATCTTCTCCAGCTCTCAAATAGTTATCAATACTTTGAATCTGACTCCTTAGAACCAAACAATCCCACCATTAGAGATATTAGAGTTAATGTAAATCTCCCACCCATCACATCCACTGGTCTACAAGCTCATATATATTCACATCTCAAAGGATTGTCCAGTCACCTAGCATTATTTGACCTAATCACAAAACATAAGGGCAGGATCTTCCAGTCAGCGAGCGGGAGCGGGGCCCATTTGCCAATGCGTAAAATGACGCGGGATGATGTCTGGTGGAATTCCCGACATCACCCCTCGTCATTTCCATTTTCAGGTCGGCGTGGGCGCAGCCGAGTCAGCTGCGTGCCCGCCAACCTGTCAAAGGCCAAGTGAGGCCATTGAGAAATTAATTAAAATCATTAATGGACCTGCCCGTCCAACCTTAAGGTTGATGGGCAGGCTGGGGGCCCTGATGGGCTTCAGAAAAAGCATGAAACCCCATCCACAGGCGGGATGAGGTTTCATGAGGGTATTTAAATTTTTAGTGCCGGTTTCAGTTAAAGTTATGCACATGTCCCAACTCATGTGGCAGTGTCACATGAGGGGACGTCAGAGGAATCTGTCTATCATTTTTATTGCAAATTTTAACTTGGAGCCGATCTCCCTGAGGCAGCACTTAACCTCAGGGAAATCAGTGCGCTCTTTCGTGTGCACGCACTCCCGGCTGAGGGAATTACCCCACCCCACCCCACCTACACAGGGAGTGTATAGCGCTTTCTGGCAAACGTCACGCTGGGTGGGCCTTAATTGGCCTGCCCACGTAAAATGGCGGCGCGATCGGATGCATGGCCCCACCCCGCGCCTGCTCCTGCACTTCCCCTCCTAACGGGGGGAAAATTTTTCCACTGGTGTCAACAAGCATCTGAGTGCAATTGTCTGCTCTGTCCACTAAAATAATTACCTGAAACCTTATCTTTATCATAAAAGCAAAATACTGCGGATGCTGGGAATCTGAAACAAAAACAAAAATACCTGGAAAAACTCAGCAGGTCTGGCAGCATCTGCGGAGAGGAACATCTTAGTGTTTAATTGACTGCCACTTCTCTTCAAGGAATGCCTACCTTGAAGAAGTATTGCTCTTCTCTCTGTCAGGATTTTCGTATCTCTCTTTTGCCTTGTTATCTCCACCTATCACTGGCTCTCTATCCAGCTCTACTTGTCCCACCCCCCCTTAAACCAGCTTATATTTCACCTCTCTTCTATTTTACTTAGTTCTGTTGAAGGGTCATTCGGACGCTAAACGTTAACTGTGTTCCTCTCCGCAGATGCTGCCAGACCTGCTGAGTTTTTCCAGGTATTTTTGTTTTTGTTTCATATAACAGGTGGCTGATTCACTACTATGATAGTGTAAAACAGGTGATAACATTATCAGACTAAGTCAATATTACTCCCTTTGTCACACATTGAGAGAAAGTTCATTCTGTACACTTTCTTAGACTTCAGGTGCATAACAAGTAACACACAACTGAGCAGCCATACGAATGTGCCCATGGTAATACTATTGTTTGCTCTTTAATGGGAATGCAGATGGTATAAAGGACATTTAGTACATGATTTCGACTGTGAAGTATAAGAATTTGCAGGCTGATGGAGGGAAAAAGATCTAAAAAGTTTGTGCAATAGGTGAAGCCCTGTGTATCATTACAGATCATACAAAGAAATGACAAAATATTCACTACAGGTTAAATGGGCAGGCTATTATTAAACAGATGGTCCAGCAAGTGTATCCTATCCACAATTTGCTGCACTTGGAAGAATTTATGAAAGATGGTGTCTGATTGAAAAAAGTGGCAGAGTATGCACACTGAAAACCGTTATCAAACTTCTCAGTTTTTATGTATGGATATGGCTGCTAATTGCTTTAAACTTCTGCAATTGGTAACAATTAAAGCCCAATGACCTTAACCTAGGAGAAAAAGTTAACTAAGGAGTGTTCAGGTATCAGCCATGTTTGCATGAACAAGTTTACAGATAATTATTGTTGACCCAAATTTATCCAGTAACTTGCTGGAAATGAAACACAAAAAAAATTAAGTACAATATGTCAAAAGTACTACAATAGGCTACGAAATAAAGATATGCCAATTGTTGACTAAAAAGGTCACTTACTAACTATTCTAAGACATAAACAGAACTGATTAAACACAATTACCCACTATTAACACTTTATTTTACTACACTTAGCGATATTATACATTACTGCGCAGTTTTATTTCTCTGTACAAAATCTCAAGAATGTGTTTTTTGCAGAAGAACTGCTACCACTAGGACAGAAGGTGGCACTTCACAAATAAAGCAACTACAAATGTGATCTTGGTGGTCACAGATTGCAGGGTTGTAATAAATTCAAGTTTTTTATATTGCAAACCTTCCAGAAACCCAATTTGGACTAATTAACAGCAGAGAATGCCCTGAATTTTATCTCTTAATTTATTGCAAAATGGAAGCAACAAGGACATTTTAAAATATTGACGACAGAAATATTTGTGTTAAACGCAATTTCATCAAGATTCCGATAGGATACTAATGAGGAGGTACATTGCCTGAAAGCTTAGGTGGTTTGACACTTCCGTAACTATAGCCGAGAATTGTAATGTCTGTTGACCATCCTGTACCTTGTTCATTCTAAAATGGAGGAACCAATTCGCACAGTTTTAAATAATACTGGCTATAAGGCAGGTATGGAGTTGTTGATCAGCTATTTTGGTTTATAGAAAGTGAATGGAATACATTTAGTTTTCATTTACATGTGGCTCAACTGGGTAAGCAACACTGACACTTGGATCTTGAGTTTAATTGCAATTATTGATTCAAAATATTATGTAGATGTGTTAGCTGTTTGGTTTATTGAATAATATCATACTATGTCTGGGGAGACAGCGAACAATGATTCATTATCCATCTAGAAGTTTCACATTACAAGCAAACACCAAAGAATGTGGGACAAAAGAGCTGGACTCTGGCTACTACAGATTATTCAAAGGACAGTGCGAGAGGAATGGTTGACAAGATTACCTTAAAACAAAATGATTACCACATTCCTGCAAGGGACAAACTGTACTGTTTGAACTAAGTAAATCTGACCAAGAGTGTCATTCTGTATGTTTGCTGCTTTGTATCATTGAGTGAACATTTCTGTGAGGGATAAAGAAGAATTATGGAAGTTAACTGTTTAATGATTTGTTAAGTCAATCAGGGGAGGGGGAAATTGATTATTTTAGATCATTATATCAAAACAATGAGCATGTCCCATTTCTGCACAGAATAACTCCCAGCTAACTACCTCATTTTCCTTGTGAGCTTGGCCAAAACTTGCCCTCACAATTTCAATTTTTTAAAAAATTGATTTAATTTGCAGCCTTTTCCTGCATCTGTTTGCCTGAATCTCTCCATGTTTTTCACCTTGGGATAGATTTTTATGTCAACTGCCTGGGCCATAATCAGGTGGAGTGAACAAAGATTGGGCAGATGCTACAAAGGGATGTTTGAGTTGCACCATGAACTACGGCCCAGACAATGAAAATAAAATATACCTGTGTTCACTGTTAGAAAGATGCTCAATATAATAGCCCTGATTTTAACTCAAGACCGAGAACTGGACATGCGGTAAGCAAGGTGACTGGTAAACGTCCACCAACAGACCATGATAACTTGAGGCTGGATTGATTTTTTTTAACTTCTGGGCCCTATCTATATGTTGCTGGACAACTGTTCACCTGAAACAGGCAGCAAGCAGCAGCTGGCCAACATGCAAGGTTGATTTTGTTATAATATGCCTTTACATGATAGCAGCATGCCATCACTAGAAGGGAAGTGTGTCATGTTATCCAGTCTCAGTTTCACTTTGGCTTGAGAGCTGATGCTGAGGTCTTAAAGCTTTCTATCCATGAAAATACGTTCTCATGTGCCTAGTCTCAATAAATGAACTGGCAGTGTGTTTACACTATCTGTTATGACTGATTGGTGCTTTTATATCATTATAAAAACAAGACATGTTGTTCAGTGGTCGTCAAACAGCGTGGCAGCAAGATTAAGTACAGGTATGACATGGTGAGCAGCTTTAGATCGTGCTACATGGCATGAAACAACCCTTGACATTTTGGTTAGACCGCAGCAATTTGAAGCATTAGATAATGCTGAGAACACAGCATGCTCACTATGCAGAAGAGCTTTGAAAACACAGGGTGGAACAGTGCTCAAATAAAGAGCTGGTAAGCAGACAGATCCCTCGTTGTGAGATTGCAGTGCATAGCCTGTCAGTTCCATGAACAGGACAGCACATCAAGAGGATCAGGTTAGGTCAGTTGGGAAAGCCAAGTGACCAGGGTGAAGGCTGAGTCGATAGTGAACCAGGGAGAATCAAACAAAAAAACCCAAAATGTTACAAAAGTCAGGCCAGAGAAGGCTGCGATTATAACAGGTGGAGCAGCAAAAAAGCACACAAAAGAGGCTACAGCGACACTCATCTCAGGTACTATAGGAGAAGGAAGGGATATTGTCAGAATGCCCACAAAGTTCCCCAGTTTGAATTGAGATGCAGCTGACCATCTATCTGAATTCAAAATCATTAAACTGTGTACAAAGCTGTGGTTTCTTAATTCAGATGCGTCTGGACCAGACATGCAAGCCATAAAAATACACCTAGCAATTTTGGAATGAAGGTCTACACAGGCTGAACATGTTGGGATTAACAGCAGAAGAGCTAAAGAATTCCCAAAAGGTATGGACTATATTGGAAGAACAGTTCAGAATCAGATTAAGCTTCTGTATTCATCGACTAGAGTTCATGTAATTTCGACAACAGCCTACAGAATCCATAGGCCACTTTGACAGCAGGTGCAGGGAAAAGGGTATGTATTGTGATTTTTCAATTACTGAGCTTAGCGGACAGAATTTTTCAGTTGGTGCTAACCTCCACTCCCATGGAAGGTTTCCAGAAAGATCTGCTAGACAACCCTAAAACGTATAGCGTCGAAGAGCTAGTCAAGTATGGGCAAAAGTACAAGGCAATCCTCACAGGTCAATGAAGCTTACAGGTCCTATGCACAATTCCAATTGTTGATTCTTTCACTAGTGAACCCAAACCTAGCAAGACATGTGCAAGGTGTTCTGCATGCACTGACAAAATTCCCAGCTTTCCAACAATTCTGCAAGGCATGTTGCAGAAAGGGCCATTGGCAGTGGCAGTGCACTAGAGCAATCGTTGATGCAGCTACAAAGAGCCGTGCTCTAATCCAAACAGATCACACACAATGAGTACCTTCAAAGCAATAAAAATGACCACCCGGTATCCCGTCAGAAACATATAGATAAGGTGACTGACAAACAAGATAATGACGAAGCTGTGCGTAACAAAACACCAAGTGGTGAACACATGTTTCACATTGTCAATCTTGTGGAAAACATAGATACCGTCACACCATCTGAAATGTTTGCCAAGTTTAAAATGATCTGTCCTAAGAAAGTTGTCAACTATTCGTTACTGGCCAAAATTGTCTTAGGGCAAGTGCCAACATAGTACCTCTGCGGATTCTAAAGGACATTCCCCAGCCTTGGAAGACCATGGTGAAACCTACTACTGCGCAACTTTCAGCATACAAGGGTTCACAAATTCCATTTGCAGGACCCATACTCCTGGAGTACAACTACAATCAATCCTCCTGAGTGCCACAGATGTTCCACATCATAGAGACTAAAGGCCCGGCAATCGCAGATCTACCAGCATGTCGTGACCTCACATTAATGACAATCTATGGAATCAGTCAGACCTTATATGGCAGATCAACTTCCGAAACCACTCCTTTTACACCAGTTCACGGCCTAACATTGAAATTTCTAGAATGTTTCCATAAAACTGGCAGTTTCATGGGAACTGTATAGTTACACTTGCAGGAGGATGCAAGCCCACCAATTGATTTGGTACATTTTGCATAATGCAAATACCAGCAGCTACAAGAAGAAATGGTGAAAGATTCTACACTACAGAAACTGTGAAAAACCATCATTGAAGGATGGCCTGATTTAATACAGCATGTCCATGAACATGTGAGACCATTTTGGCCTTACTGGGGGGGAGCTGAGCATCTCCCAGGAAGTCATTTTTAAAGGCAGGCTGGTCATCAGGCTGGAATCTTTGTAACCTGATATTCTTCAACAACTTCATCACTCATACATGGGCATAGATTGGACAAAAAGACTTGCAAGAGAGACAGCCTATTGGCCGGCTATGAACAATGACATTGAAGTCTTTGTCAAGAAGTGTGAGGCTTTTCAAGAGTATATGCCAAGTCAGCACAAAGAACCAATAATTCAACATGAAGTTCTTACCCATCCTTGATCCAAAACAGTAGCTGACCTCTTTATGTCCATGGCACTGACTTCATCATCATTGTCGACTACTTCGTCAAGTACCCCATTATTCGTCAATTGCACAATACATCAAGCACAAGTGTCGTGCACACTCTAAGTGCTATTTTCAGTTTACCTGGTGTGCCCAGAGAGATCATTATGAGTGGCGGTCCGCAATTCATTGGTAAACCATTTCAGGATGTGCGTGGGAAGTATAATATTGATCACACTACTTCTTCGCCTCATTACCCTAGATTTAATGGCCTAGCTGAATGAATGATTTGTACGGTGAAATCCCTAATTCTCAAATGTAGACAGACCAAGCAAGATCTACGCATTGTAATGTTACATCTGAGAGCGATACCTTTAATTGTAACTAGCCTATCACTGGCAGAAGTCATGTTTGACAGTACAGTATGTAACAATTTACCTATTCTTACCTATTCTACTCTCTCAGAAACTAGAGAGAAATTTTTAAAACTGCAAGAGAAGATGACCAACATAGACAATAAAAATGCGGGTACAGAATTGTCAAGTTTACAGTTGGGACAAGGTCGCATCCAAGATCCCACAGAAAGTCCTTGCAAACAGCCGAGGTGACAAGGATTTGTTCGGAACCAAACTCCTAAGAAGTCATCGCACACAATGGCACAATAGTGAGGTGTAACTGAAGGCAAATCAGGTCTATTCTAGCTCTTCAACCACTGTGTAGTCCTATTGCATCTAGAACAAGATCTCAAATGCAACCAGGAACAACATCCAAGAACAAAAACCCCACAGATCACTGTGAGCAATTAAAGAAACCTCCAGACAAGGTTACCATTATAAGGTCCGGGCACACTAGCAGATTACTTCTACGCTTTAGAGACTCATAGATTCACCAGTCCTATACACTTATGTAAAAGTAACAAAATATGAACATGTATTGTAAATAATTATACTTCTTTAAAAAGGGGAAAATTATGTTTAAAAGGGGAATGTTGTAATATGCCTTTAAGGGATACCGGCAGGCCACCGCTGGAAGGGAAGTATGTCATGTGATCCAGTCTCAGTTTCACTTTGGCCTGTGAGCAGAACACAGCACATGCAGCTCTGCTGCTGATGTCTTCAATATATATATGCTGATATCTATCCATTTATATATATGTCCTCATGTGCCCAGTCTCAATAAAGAAACCCACAATGTGTTTGCACCATACCTTATGAGTGATTGGTGCATTTATTCCAGTTTGGGCCTCTACCAGGCCCAGGTTTTCTTCCTGCTATCAACTGGCGGGGAAATACATGGTATCGCCCCACTCCACCACCCACCCCATTGTAACCACCAAATAAAACTGCAGTCACGACGAGAATACATCAGAGACCTGCGATTTGTGTATTAAAAATGGAAGACCTCATGAATGGTGCAGGGCTTGATGGGCAATTCTCCCAGCCAAATTTAACAGTCCGCCCATCTAGTTTCTGCCAGGCAGGTAGAGCTGACTGTACCCCAAAGTTTCTGAGATACTTGTGAAAAGCTATGACAGGGTAATGCACTGCTTATTGTTTACAATCTGAGGGAGAATAAACAAAGATAATCTGTTTTGCATGTGAACCACCCACCAACACAGAACTCAGCTCCTAACCTCATTACAGCCTTAGTCCAAGTGTGGACAAAAGAGTTGAACTCAAGAAGTGAGGTGAGAGTGACTGTCTTTGACATCAAGGCAACATTTGACCGAATGTGGCATCAAGGAATCCTAGCAAAACTGGAGTCGACAGAAATCAGCAGGAAAACTCTCCACTGGTTGGAGTCATACCTAGCACAAAGGAAGTTGGTTGTGGTTGTTGGAGGTCAATCATTTCAGTCCCAGGACATCACTGCAGGAGTTCCTCAGGGTAGTGTCCTAGGCCCAGCCATCTTCAACTGCTTCTTCAATGACATTCCTTCTGTCATAAGGTCAGAAGTGGGATATTCACTGATGAATGTACAACAGTCAGCACAATTCCAAATCTTCAGATACTAAAGCAGTCCAGGTCCATATACAGCAAGACCTGGACAACATTCAGGCATGAGCTAAGTGGCAAGTTACATTTGCATCACACAAGTGCCAGGCAATGACCATCTCCAGCAAGAGAGAATCCAAACACCTCCCTTTGACATTCAATGGCATTACCATTACTGAGTTCCCAACTGTCAACATCCTGGGGATTACCATTGAACAGAAACTGAACTGGACCAGCCATATAAATACTGTGGCTACAAGAGCAGGTAAGAAGCTGGGAGTTCTATGGAGAGCAACTCACCTCTTGACTTCCCAAAGCATCCACCATCTACAAGGCACAAGTCAGGAGTGTGATGGAATACTCTCCACTTGCCTGGATGAGGGCAGCTTTAACAACACTCAAGCAGCTCGACACCATTCAAAACAAAGCAGCCCACTTGACTGCCACTCTTTCCACCACCTTCAACATCCGCTTCCTCCACTATCGATGCGTTGTGGCAGCAGTGTGTGTCATCTACAACTTGCACTGCAGCAACTCACCAAGGCTCCTTTGACAACACCTTTCAAACCTACGACCTCTACCACCTAGAAGGACAAAGGCAGCAGATGCATGGGAACACCACCACCTGCAAGTTCCCCTCCAAGCCGCACACCATCTGATTTGGAAGTATATCGTCATTCCTTCAGTGTCACTGTGTCAAAATCTTGGAACTCCCTCCCTAACAGCACTGTAGGTTTACCTACAGCACATGGACTGCAGCGGTTCAAGAAGGCAGCTCATCACCACCTTCTCAAGGGCAATTAGGGATGGGCAATAAAAATTCTGGCCTAGCCACTGATGCCCATCTCCCATGAAAGAATAAAAAAGCATAGCATATGTCCTGAAGCACTCACAGCCAATTAAATACTTTTGAACCATCATCACTGTTATAATGCAAGAAATACAGCAGCCAATTTGCACACAGCAAGCTCCTACAAACAGCAATGTGGTAATGACCAGACAATCTGTTTTAATAATTGATTGAGGGATAAATATTGGCCAGAACACCAGGGATAAGTCCCCCACTTTTCTTTGAAATATTGCCTTGGGATCTTTTACATCCACCTTAAGAGAGCAGATGGGGCCCCAGTTTAAAGTATTTCCTTCGTACTACACTGGATTGTCAGCCTAGATTTTTGTGCTCAAATCTGTGGGATGGAACCTGAATCCACAACCTTTTAGTTCAAAGGTCAGGGTGTGACTAACTGAGTCACAGTTGGCACATAACAGGCAAATGTAAATACTTTTCTAAATGTTTCAGTGGAAAAGCAATCCCAAATGTACCAAGTTCTTTCATATTTCTTAAATACTGTACCTCCAGTTATGAGTTCTTGGCATATATATGTTTATAATCAATATAAAATCTATTAATTTAATCACAGTGACGCTGGAGATATGGGTAGGATAATTTACTGTGTTGATCAACCTTTTCTTACTTCTATCTCAAATTGCTCGTTATATATGCCTCATTTCAGACCACATAATTTTTAAACTGATTCGCTACAATAGCTGTGAATTAACTTCTCCTCTTGTACGGTCTCCCTGTAAAACTGGCTGCAACCCAATAAAAGTGTATTTTTTTTCTGTTGATTCCAAACAGGAGTACTTTAAGCCAGTACACTGAATGCGCACTGCCAGTTGAAAGTGTTATAATAAACACTTACAATACAGTAACACTACAACTGTGATGTCAGTGTGAAACAGCTTTATTTCATACTGATGCTGTAGTTATTAGAATAAATCTCTGGCTTAAGTACACAGGGCTTCACATTGGAACCATATCAAGAATTTGGGCACATGCCCATTTCACAGTCCTATGATTTCCCATCCATTATAGTTAACGGATGTGCCTAATTTGTGGCCTTCACAAGGACAGAAAATTAAGTGATTGCAAATTGAGCACGTGACTACATTTCTGATATACAGTCCAAACAAGCAAAATTCTGCACCATAAGTATTAAAGATGAAAATTTACCTTATAATGAGGATACTACCTCGAAGCAGGTTGCAATCTGACACCATAGTAACATGGAATGAGATTCCTTGCAAGGTGACATCAGTTACTAATTCTGGATTTACACTACACAAATTTAGTGCTCTTACAAAGCAGGAATTAATGATTGGAAAATCATAGGCATCATGCTTCCAAATTTCTGACATGTGCTCCCAGTGAACAAGGTGCCTGGCAAAAGTTTGGACATTACCATGCAGTGCAAGTGCACCCTTTAACTGTTAAAAATCTAAAATCTTACTCTGAAATAGAGCTGTTGTATATTTACTTTTTCCTCTTAAACCAACCATTTGGTTTTTGTCTTGGCTAAGATGAGGAACAAAGAATGGGGTTTTTTCCCTTTCAGAACATGTAGGAGGAGAAATTTCATGCCCATTTTTTGAGAAAATGTACATTGGTTGAATGAATGTTATGTTGTGATCTTCTGTGCCTTATCGCCTCAAAGTTCATCGGCAACCATGCTTTGAGAAACTTTTAGTGTTTCTAGGTGGCCACCCGTAAGGGTGCTGTACCGGTTAAAATAGTCAAATAAGGGTTCTTCAATGGCTGATAGACGAAATTAAACCGTGGAAGTGTTGGATTCATTGATTCTTAACCTCGATCAGTGATTATTGGTGCCAACAGTTGGCAAACAGACTGCATTAAGAATGGAATCCTCAGCTGCACTTTGGCACATCTCTGGTTATTAGTTTACCTGTTGTAGCTGCTGGTGGGCTTATAGGTCTATTCTGGCTGTTTTGGCTGAAATAGCAGCTTGCACAAATTGTGGACGTGATTTTCGACAGCAGCCTTTTGCATTCAAGAATTGAGCCCTTTTTTGTTGAAAAATTGGTCTGCCAGTGGGGCTGGAGGAAGGAAGAGTTGTAGCAAACCTACTGGGTGGAAAAAGGCCAGTTGCTTATACCATGTGGGTCTTCAACAATATGTTGCACCATCCGCTCAATAAGGTGCATTGTATCCAGCGGCTCCACTTCACAAAGAGGCTGCAATTGATCTATGTCAACTGCTGCAACAACAACTTTCTTTTTCGTTCATTGGATGTGGGCATCGCTGGCTAGGCCAGCATTTATTGCCCATCCCTAACTGCCCTTGTCCAGAGGGCATTTAAGAGTCAACCACCTCGTTTGGAGTCCAACTTTAACCTCAATCAGTGATATTTGGTGCCAACAGTTGGCAACCAAGACTGCATTAGGAATGGAATCTAATAGAATCCTCAGCTGCACTTTGGTACATCTCTGGTTATTAGTTTACCTGTTGTAGCTGCTGGTGGGCTTGTAGGTCTATTCTGGCTGTTTTGCACAAATTGTGGACAGATTTCTGCTGATCAAGGTCATCAACAGGTTTTAAATTTCAGATTTTTACTGAATTCAAATTTCACCATCTGCCATGGTGAGATTTGAACCCGGATCCCCAGAGCATTACCCTGGGTCTCTGGAATACTAGTCCAGTGACAATACCACTATACCACCACCTCCCCACTGTGCATATGAAGCTGCAGCCCATGCAGCAGCATCATATGCACAGTCCTGCCTGTCGCTGAGAAGGTTGCTGTGGTCCTTAAATTTCTATGCCTCCGAATTATTCCAGGCTGCAACAGGTGACATCAGCACAATCTGCAGTGCACGGTTTCATAAAGAAGGGCACAGGTGCACTCTTCCCACAAGCAAAATCATTTCACCACATTTCCTATGGTGGAAGAGGGCTTTGGGCTTCATCTAAGCTTCTGGTTTCCAATAGGTCCAGGGAATCACTGATTGCACACAAATGTTGCTTGTGTGATCTGTATGAAGAACCTGAAGTATTCACGAATTAGAAGTGCTCTCACTTTATGAAGCTTGTGTGTGTTCAGAGACAAGAGATCATGCAAGTCTCCACTTGGTTTCCTATCAGTAGTCATAATGCCTTTGTCCTATGTCAGTCCTAAATCTCTCTCTTTTCCACCCAGACCATTGGGTGTCAGACTGGCTGATTGGGAACAAGAGCTCACAACAACCATCAGGAAGCCAACAACAGAAGCTGCGAAGTGCTATAATCAAAACTGTGCTGTAATTGGAGTTCTCAGAGCAAGCTACTGACATTCTAAAACACAAGTTATGCTGCCTGGGCAAATCTGGAGTGAGCTGCTCCTGGGCCACACTATTTCCCTTGTTTTTGCTCCTGCATGCTTCTGTTTGTGCTTGTGCTTGTTAAATCTCCCAATGCAGGTCCCTCTAGCTGACCCACTACACCATGTGGATTAAAGTTTCTGAGCTGCTGCCTGCAAGAAAAAGGGTGAGGTGATGGTATGCACTCCTTCAGGTACCATGCCCTATGAAGGCATTGGCAACCAGGAACTTCCATTGAATTGGTCCATGATTATGTACTGCAGTGATTTCCTTTTGCCTTCTGCAGTATGCTGACCAAGAAACTTTCCCACTCTTACCACCTGCCATCAGGTGTATTGAAAGGAATTACAGGGTGATTAGCTGTGAATGATGTAATGAATGCACCATCCATGGCCACCAAGTCCTGGAGTGGAACTTGAATCTGGGGCTCTGGTCCAGAAGTAGGCACACTGCCATGTGCCACATGATCTCCTATCATTAGTATACATGCACCAATTTGAGAGTGGGTGCAGGCTCAGTTAACAATCTCTTCCAATGTATTTTTTACATTAAATAGGCATAATCTGAAATTCCTACCTTCCTTGCTGGCATTATGACATTATGACAGAAATCATGGAATTTTCAACTTACAATGCTTTACCATGCAACCTTCTAGCTCTATAATCAGGTGTTTTTATATTAGTGCCAGTGGCTTTCCTCCTCTTTAAAAATCTTCTCGGTTTGTGTCTCTTGTAAGTGCATTATTCTTTTTGTGGTACTTTCATTTTTGTGTAGCTACGACTAATAACAACATTGTAATACCATTATAAAGTCATGCTATAAATCAGAAATATCTTTATTTATTGGGCTGAAACCACTGGTTGAGTTTTAAAAGACTGAACGACAGCATTTCAGTGATTTAAAACAGCAGCTTCTAAGATGGCAAACATTAACAGGGCTGTACACTGCAAACTACAAAGCCATTGTAACAGAGCCAGACTCTCTAGAAAAACCCGTTAGAGGCAATCACCTCAGAGGAATGTGAATGACCCCATTTCCTGAACCATTCACAAAACATCCCATCACCTGTGTATGTAACTGGGGATGGAACGAGCAATTATACGGCATCGCTTTGAACAATGAAAGCTGGCTGATAACAGAACTCTTCTAGCCATAATCTAATCATGTCTAAACCATGGACCTGGAATCAACTTGCTATGACAATATTTGGGGAACTGGTCAGTTCGTGAAAGAGGATCATGTGATGAGCTAGCTCTCTTTTGTGTTTTAAGAAACTGCTTTTCTCCAGGCCAAAGAACAGAAGAAGAAAAACGCAGAAGCAGGACCCTGAGTGGGTACTCTCCCCGTCTCTACATCCATCCTGCAAGCTCGAGCCGTACCTGTTGTTTGACCATTCACACGTCACAGGCAGTGTCTTAAGAGTCAACCCAGCAGCTGCTGGCTCTATAAAACTATAAATCATCCATCAACATCTTGTCATCTTGATGCAGAATCCAGAAAGATCATCGAGCCCAGTCTTAAATTATCCAAGTCATAAATCTACAAGATCCGTATACCAATGATTTATATTGGACTTTGAAACTATTTAAATTACCCTCCCACCTTGTAACCTTCTTGTGTGTGTGTGTGTGTGAACCTTTGAATGCACGTGTGTGCGCGTTGGAGCACTTTTATTATTTTTATTTAGATCATCAATAAAATAAAATAAATACTACTCTTCTATCTTCAAAAACTTACAAGAAAACTCGTCTGTGTGGTTCCTTTACAGTCACAACACATCAACAGTTAAATGCTTGCTCAATTGGCATGATTATCCCTTTTAAAAAGAACCTTGTTGCTGTCAAGCGAGGACTGGGAAAAGAGGGGAACCATCCCACCCCTTCTCACCTGATCATAACAGATACTTCTTTAAAAATGGCCCATCCTTCTCTCCTCTTTTAAGACCCTCCTTCAAACCTACCTCTTTTTAAAAAAAAATTCTGTTTATTAAATTTTAACAACAATCGTAATGAGTAACAGTACAAAGAATAGTTTACGGTACAGCAATAATTTAACACACTTAAATTTGGAAGAGAAAAAGAAAGCAAGGGAAAGGAAAAGGAAAGTAGGAGGAAGATGAAAAAGGAAAGAGAAAGACAAAAAATGAAGAAGAAAACCCTCACCAGCCCCCCAAAAAATAAACAATAATAAAATCAACAACAATCTTAGGTCAGATATAATTTCATATGAATATAATACATACAACCTAATTAGGGCCAGTTATATGAGAGAGCTGTAATTCCTCAAAATAATTAAAGAAAGGTTGCAAACCTACCCCTTTGACAAAGCTTTTCGTCACATCCCCCTGTAATTACTCCTTCTTTGGTTTAGTGTCTTTTTAAAAATCTGATTACGTTTCTTAGGATGGTTTTCTATGGTAAAGGTGCCATAGGCAAGTTGCGGTTGTTGTGCATCACCAGCATTAGCATCCAATGCAGAATCCAAATGAAAATGTTAGCCTGAGATTTTCTGACCCTGTCAGGGCAGAACCTGCTGTGGGAGATTCGGTGACCCAACCAAAAGTCCATTGTCTTTTCGTGAGAGCGGACAATCCCAGCAGCGAGTGGGGCCAGCAAGTACCACCCATTAGCATAAACAGCCCTTTTTAAAATCCATCAAGCTCTTCTACTTCATTTAACTACTTTTCTCTAATGATTGTGTAGTTATATCTGGCATGCACTATAAAAGGTTAACTTTCTCAGTTTTTGGTTTATAAATAGTGCGTCTCTAACAATGCAGAATTTAAGGTGTGCTCATGCAGTGGGGGGTGCATTTGAAGGGATGTAGCTGATAACAGCGTAGCCCTGATTCTTGAATTCATACTGCAGGCAAGTGCAGGATCTTAGCATTAGTATTTTATAGTCAGAAATAACTTACTTTCCATTGATTATGATAACTTCGTAAAATCCAACTATCTCTAACTCTACCTGATTATAAACTCTTCTCTAAATAATGCAAGTTACTTGTTTTATGTAAATTAGCAGTACTATATCAGAAAGTACATGAAGCTGCTGATTAAATCTCTCACCCATCACCATTCCTATTGAACCTCAATGGTGAGATCTAATTTTGGTCAGAATAGGTCACAATAACCACAGTTGTTACCACAAAGCAGGAAATGCGTCATCAATGCAAAAGTAAAACAACTTTCAAGTCAAAATTAAATCTTTATCTTTTCCATTCAAAATGCAGAATGTCAAATGCAATGCTGTGCTATTGAAAAAAGTTCAATTCAGGGTTAACATTTCAAACAATTAAACGAAGAAACCAAGAGAATTAATTTTCTTGTTGTTCCTGGTATACCTTTTTACAATCCATATTAACAACTTGGATTCAGGAATAGAAGGTACTATGGTTAAATTTGCAGATGACACCAAAATAGGTGGAAAAGTAAGTTGCAATGAAGAAATAAGAAATTTACAAATGGTTATGTACAGGTTAGGTGAATGGGCCAAAATTTGGCAGCTGGAGTTTAACATGGATAAGTGTGAGGTTATCCAATTTGGTCGGAAGAAAAAAAGGCGACTTATTACTTAAATGGAGAGAAATTTCAGAATGCTTCAGTGCAGAGGGATCAGGGTGTCCTCGTGCATGAATCGCTGAAAGCTAGTATGCAGGTACAGCAGGTAATAAGGAAGGCAAATGGAATTTTGGCATTTATTGCTAAAGGAATAGAGTATAACATTGGGAAATGTTGTTGCAACTGTACAAGGCATTGGTAAGACCGCACCTGGAGTACTGTGCACAGTTTTGGTCCCCTTACTTGAGGAAGGATATAATTGCACTGGAGGTGGTTCAGAGGAGGTTCAGTAGTTTGATTCCAAAGATGCGGGGCTTGTCTTATGTGGAGAGATTGAGCAGTTTAGGCCTATACTCGCTAGAGTTTAGAAGGATGAGAGGAGATCTAATTGAGGTGTCTAAGATGCTAAAGGGGATAGACAAAGTAAACGTGGAGCGGATGTTTCCCCTTCTGGGGATTCTAGAATGAGAGGCCGTAGTTTTAGGCTAAGGGGTGGTAGATTTAAATCAGAGATGAGGAGGAATTACTTTTCTCAAAGGGTTGTGAATTTGTGGAATTCACTACCTCAGAGTGCAGTGGATGCCGGGATGCTGAGTAAATTTATGGAGGGGATAGTCAGATTTTTAATTAGGAGCGGGTTGAAAGGTTATGGGGAGAGGGCATGAAATTGGAGTTGAGCCCAAAATGAGATCCGCCACGAACGTATTGAATGGCGGGGCAGGCTCGAGGGGCTGAATTGCCTACTCCTGCTCCTAGTTCTTATGTGCTGTGGTGCTGGAGATGCCTAGAATTAAGGAACTCAAATGAAAATGATTTCTCCCATGTGTGCACCCTGAAGTCACTTCTCCCAAGTTTCTTCAATCTTTCTTTCTCGCCTTTCCTGTGATCTGCCCGTCTAGCTGCTGCTAGATTCATTTGCACAGCAGTGCCTGTCAACCAGTGGTGCTATAGATACAGCTTTCCTGGTTTCATGTCCCTATTGTACTCTGGATAACTTAGAACCAAAGGAGAAAGCACATCATAATCCCTTTGTCAAGTGATCTAGGTGGAATTGAGGAGTTTGAGTGCTTTGACGAGTCCTTAAACTTTATTTAATGATTATAGGAGCAAATCTTCCTCTGGACTCAGGAAGACCTGACCTGTGCACTTTCATGGTTCACAAACTGCACACCCAACCCATGTGTAATTGTACACACCATTTTTGTCTTTTCACACTGGGGTTGAGTTTGCATTGGGCCACACTGGAGTGCGTGAGGATTCTGGGTGCGGAGAAAGGCCACTTAGAACATCCACCTTGGTTCTCAAGCACAGTATCCTGGCTCCCAACATTGTTTAAAGGCCCCATAACCTCACCCCTCACATCCCATCCACCCAATGCCAGCCCATGCCCCCACAGATTGCTCATGCTACCTCTATGCATCCATGTATCCTCCACGCCACCTCTATGCCCCCATGTCACCTCTACATCCTCCATGCATTCCTCATAGCCACTCACCCTGTACGTACTATGTACAGTCCTCAGATTCCATGCAATATCAAAATATTCCTTGCAGAAAAAAACCTCTCACCATTGAATAAAAGCATCCATATAATTGATACTAAGGAAAATGCATTCTGCCATATGAAAAAATCCTTATAATACTTGGTAATACTATTAACTTTTGTTAACAAACCAGAAACCACATCAAAGGGATGATCTGTTATTGCAACTTCTTGAAACTGCCAGTCATCCTCAGGTGAATAGACCACCTCCTAAGCTGAGACCCATCAATACTGAAACTCAGCCAAGCATTCTTAGTGGCCACAGCTGTCCAAATAATAGACTACTTGCTGAGAAAGGAAAGAACAGCAGATAATCATTTCAATTTCAAAGTGGAGTACATGTCAATCAATGTAACGGAGCAGGTGGTTAGATTTTTTCAAGGATCAAAAAACAGATTTTTTCAATCAGTCAGAGCCATTTAAATCACGGTAAATGATGGCAGCACAGCTGACAGGCCATTTTGTAACATTTTTCAATGTATTATGGTGCTTTCTCTATTGAAAAAGAACTGTAATGCATGTGAGCCAATACACAAGGCTGGTGAATGAAAAGGTCAACTTACGTTTTTTGGCAGATCCCTATGATGAATCTCTGCATTAAAACCATATCTACATTGCAACATGTTAACTAATAATGACATTTGAAGGTGTGAAAACATTTGCCTTTCAGAATGTTCCCAACCCCTCAACAGGTTTTCCAATTCTTCACAAACTCTCAAACCTGACATGCTTTTAATGGACTTCCAAAACCTCGCACCACCAGATGAAAATGGTGTGCGGCAGGAAATGCAATTTTCACCCCCCATTTAAAATGGGAACCTGACCTCAGTTAGGATAAGTATGCATTTTGTGATGGCACACTCACCACTCATCTAAATGGGTGCAACAACATTCAAGGAGTTCAACAGCATCTAAGACAGTCCACCTGATTAGCATGCTTATCACCAGGCTCACTAACCACTTGCTGCATCACTTGCACACTGTAACACCATCTACAGCATACACTGAAGCAAGTCATCAATGTAACTTTGACCATTCCTGTGATCTCTACCTCCAGAAAGGAAAATAGCAGGCAAGGTTATGGGAACATCGCTGTCTCCAGGTTTTCCCCCAAGTCACAGACCATTCTGGCTAGAACATATACTACCTTTATCACTGTTGAGTCAAAATCCTAGAATTTTCCACCTAATACCATTGTGGGGTCATATCTCCACAAGAACTGAAATGGTTCTGGCAAAAGGTTCACCACCACCTTCTCACTGCAGGTAATGATGGGCAATAAACACAGCTTTGCCAGCATCGCCCACTTCCTAAGAACAATTCATTAAAAAAAGCCTCTCTCCTAAACAACAAGAGACATATTTGTTCATTGGTGAAATGCACTATTGCCATTAAATCTTCTTCACTATCAAAGACTTATACAAATTTGTTCTTCTGATGTAGAGTTTTGCCCTTCATGAAAACATACCAGGGATCTAAGGGTGATGTCAACGACCCTTCAGGATTTTGCAGCCGTTAATTTTGACATACAAAAAGTTCACTGGGGCCTATTGACCTCTAAATCTGAATTTCCAATCAGTGCGTCTAGCAGATAAAACTACTTGCTGCCAGCACACATTCATATAATTTTGAATGCACCTCGCAGATCCATCTTCTCATCTGAAAATGCACGTAGAAGTAAGAACTCAGGAAAAAAAAAAATCAAAGACAGTTACATAATCTTAAATTTTAATATTTTTTATTGAAATAAATCATTTTTCCCATTTTGTACCTTTCTGATCATGACCAAAAATGGATCATCCCAAATACAGCAGGGAATTGATTTTTTTTATACAGCTCTGCAACGTGAACAAAGTATTGTAATATCATTTGACTGCATTTGAAATCTGCCACCTATATTAACATTAGTAATTATGTGACTTGAGGGTCTGCACCAAGCTGTTCCACACCACCCCCGACCCCCAGGACAAGAAGCGACAGCAGTGCTGGGCCTGCAATTTCAATGCTGCTCGGGAGAAGGGGTGGAAAATGAAGGCCTGCACCATTAGAAAATGTCAGGCTGATGGTCTCCAGTCCCTGACCTAGGTCTTGGTGTAGGGGAATTGCACTGAGTCGGCATTCGCAACAGCCCGATTGACAAGGCCAGAGCCTCTCCTCTTCTCCCCTAGAAGGCTGAGGGTGATGGCTGAGGACACAAGGCCAGGCCATTATCTTGTGTAATATTCACTCTGGAAGTTGGCCCCTGCATTCTATTTCCATGTGCCCCGTTTATTTCTCTTCTCCGATCTGTCACTTTCTCCCCACAAAAATCAAAATTGGTACATTTTCCTACCTTAATTGACAAGCAAAAATTGGAGGAAATAAGGTAAGTATAGTATTTTTAATGACAAATGAATTCAGTTTCTTGATGTCATTGTAGAGATTATACTGCAGTTCTGAAACATTTGGGCGTTGATCCCTGAAAATCCAAGACACTTTTACCTGAGGTATACGAAAAATTACAATTTTTTAAGCCAAAAATCATGGGTCAAATTTTACTTGAGATTATCTTTTACACAGCTATATATGGTATTTTTTGAAACAACAATCAGGGACAAAATTAACAGTCAATTCAACAAGGGTGGATTACTTAAGGAAAGCCAGCACAGATTTGTTAAAGCCAAATTGTGACTAACTGGATTGAATTTCCCAGTGAGGTAACAGAAAGGGTTGATGAGGGCAAAGTGGTTGCTGTAGTATACATAGCCTTCCAAAAGACATTTGAAAAAGTGCTATGCAATATGCCTTGCCAGCAAAGCTGAAGCTCCTGGACAGTGGCAGCATGGATACGAAGTTGGCTGAATGACAAGAAACAGAGTTGCAGTATACAGTTGTTTTTCAGACTAGAGGAAGATATACAGTGGGGTTCTCCAGAGGTTGATAGTAGAACCACTGCTTTTCTTGATATACTGCATATAAATAATTTAGTCTTTGGGCGTGCAGGACATGATTTCAAAGCTTGCAGGTGACACAAAACTTATAAGTGTTGTGAGCTGTGAAAAGGGTAATGATAGATTTCAAGAGGTCAAAGGCTGGTGGAATCAGTCAACATACGGCAGGTGAAATTTAATGCAGAGAAGTGTGAAGTGATACATTTTGGTAGGAAGAACAAGGACATGCGATACAGAATATAAGGTAATATTTTGAAAGGGTCCAGGAACAGAGGGATCTGGAGGTATACATGCATAAATAGTTGAATGTAGCGGGAGGGTACGGTGTTGAGAAAATGGTTTAAAACGCCTACAGAATCCTGGGCTTTATAAATAGCAGCACAGAGTACACAAGTAAGGATGTTAAGATAAACCTTCATAACACACTGGTTCAGCCTCAACTGGAGTACTGTGTTCAATTCTAGACACCACATTTTAGGAAGGATGTGAAAGCTTCAGAGAAAATGCAGAAAAGATTCACAAGAATGGTTCCAGGGATGAGTGACTTCGTTTATGTGGCGTGATGGGAGAAGCTATGGTTGTTCTCCTTAGGAGAGACAAGGTTGGGAGGAGATTTAATAGAGATGTTCAAAATCATAAGGTACGATACAGAGAAACTGTTCCCATTGGCAGAAGAATCAAGAACCAGAAGGCAATAATTTAAAGTGATTGGCAAAAGAACCAATAGTGACTTGAGGAAAAACCATTTTGTTCAGCGAGTGCTTAGGGTCTGGAGTGCACTGCCTGAGAGTGTGGTACAAGCAGATACAATTGTGGCTTTCAAAAGGGAATTGAATAAACACCTGAACAGAAAAGAAGTTGCAGAGCTATGGGGAAAGGGCGGTGCACTGGGTCTAGCTGAGTTGCTCCTGAAGAGAGCCGGCAGGGACAAGGCAGGCCAAATGGTCTCCTTCTGTGCTGCAATCATTCTCTGATTCTATACTGTTTACTATCTAATGTACAACTATAAGAGGAACTCCCAGTTGCCTCCAACAAGGCACTAAAGGACAATCTTTTTTTCCTGTGGTGCTAGAGATCAGTTTTGCAGCTTTTCTTTCAACTGCAATGAATTTAGTGAAAAGGTCCATGACAACAAGATATAAGCTTGGAGGAAATTTACACAGTTCTACATGGAACAATTGCTAAGTATTTTCACAATGCTTCAAAAGAAATAATTTGAAAAATTAGCTACAAAGTAGTCTATTTGATCCAAGTCATCCAAATGTCACCTACAGTCCAGGGAATAGTCATTTCAGAATGAAAATTGCTCAAAATGCAACCAAATTTATATGGTTCAGTGAATATTTTCTTAGAAGCTCAAACACACTTGTTTAAAATCAAAAACATGTTTTTGCACAATTGCTCAAATCTTAGTTCGCCATTACCTGCATTCAAGTTTAACTTTGTCAGAGTGGCAGGAAAATCATCCATAACCTCTTGAATGTAGCATCCAGAAAAATTATCAGCAAAGACTATCATTTTTGATACTAAATATTTCTGATAACATTTTTACTCAGTTCATTATAAGACCTAATAAGATTAGAATTGAAGTTAGCATTCTTTGAAAGATGGCAGAGATCTAAGAAAAAGCTAAAATTCTGACACCTTCCACTGTTAGTTGTCCAGTAGGATGGTGTGGGCTAACCTCCCAAAATTTGACTACATGGAATAAGTTTTAATAAACTCTAATGTGTGGGAAAACTGATGCTGCTCAACTGCACCACAATCAAGTTTATTCAAGCCAAACATTATACATCGTGCGCAGGATAGTCTGGTCCAAGGTATCAGCTTGATGTAAGGACATAGCAACATCACGACCAGAAGACCCAGTAAATAGTACTAAGATCAGGGCTTTCTTTAAATAAATTTAAGAGTTAAGGCGAAGATGCCGATAGGTTATAAATTCTTAAGTTCCAGCTCCACTGATGTAAATGTAGCAGAGCGAGGCCCCACTAAAATCACAAAGGAGGACTTAATATAAGAACATAAGAAATAGGAGCATGAGTAGTTCATATGGCCACTTTAGCCTGCTCCTCCATTAAATGTGATGATGGCTGATTAATCTTGGCCTCAATCCATTTTCCTGCCTCTTCCCCACAACCCTTGATTCCCTTATCGTTCAAGAATCTGTCTATCTCAGCCTTGAATATATATATATATATGTTGAATCAGCCTCCATAGTTCTCTGGGGCGGAGAATTCAGAAGATTCATGACTCGGAAAATAAACTCCTCCTCATCTCCATCTTATATGGGTGACCTCTTATTCTGAAATTATGCCCCACAGTTCTAGATTCCACCACAAAGGAAAACATCTTCTTAGCATCTACCCTGTCAAGTCCCCTCAGAATCTTTTGTGTTTTAACAAGTCCACCACTTGTTCTTCTAAACTCCAATGAGCCTTAAAGGGACTAAAACTGTACACAGTACTCTTAAGTGTGCTGTCACCCAATGCTCTGCACAGTTGTAGTAAGACATCATTACTTTTACACTCGTCTCCCTTGTATTAAAGACCAACATTCCATTTGCCTTTCGAATTACTGCTGTGTCTGCATGCTGACTTTTTGTGATTTAGAGATAACACTCAGTGTACTGCAGTCTCTATTCCATTTAAATAATATTTTGCTTTTCTATTCTTCCTAGCAAAATAAATAACCTCACATTTTCCCATATAATACCCCATCTGCCAAATGTTTGCCCACTCACCTAACCATCCATATCCTTTTGTGGAATCATAGGTCAGAATTTTCCTACCCCTAGTTGGATGGGAATAGAGATGGGGGCAACAAACAAAATAGCCACCGAGCAGCGCAGCCAGAAATCCCTCCTCCACGACTGCCCTCTGCTATTTTGCAGAGGGCTGGGGAGGGAACAAGCTCTGAAAATGATCCACTCCCAATAAGGAGCTGATTTACATCATTTAGGTTCATTAAGTGCAGAATTTTTCACTGAGAGGGCGGACGCGCACCCGACTCGCTCAAGTGTAAAATAGCGTGTGACACGCGCAATGTTTCAGTCAGCGGGCGTATGCAGGTGCCAGAGCCACGCACGCCATTAATTAAGAGGCCAGTTAAGACCATTAAAAAGGAAATTGACACTGATTTTTCTTTGCCTGTGAAATTTCGCTCGGGCAGAACAGGCAGGTGGTCAGCCGACAATTTCAAAAACTTCATCCAAGGGCGGGAGGGAAAGGGTCAGCTGCACAGCCAGTGTGAGTAGTGAGGAGTTTGGTAGATAGCGACACCTCAACGGTGGGAAAACTATTGGAAGCAATTCTGAGAGACAGAATTAACCTACACTTGGAGAGGCAGGGATTAATCAAGGACAGTCAGCATGGTTTTGTCAAGGGGAAGTCATATCTGACCAATTTGATTGAATTTTTCAAAGAGATGACCAGATGTGTAGATGAGGGCAAAACATTTGACGTAGCCTACTTGGACTTCAGCAAGGCCTTTGATAAGGTCCCGCTTGGGAGACTGATAACGAAGGTAAGAGCCCATGGGATCAAAGGCAATTTAGCAAATTGGATCCAGAATTGGCTGAGTGGCAAGAAGCAGAGGGTGATGGTTGAGGGGTGTTTTTGTGGAAGCCTGTGTCCAGTGGGGTTCCACAGGAATCAGTGTTGGGTCCCTTGCTGTTTGTGGTATATATAAATAATTTAGACTTGAATGTAGGAGGGTTGATCAGTGAATTCATGGATGACACGAAAATTGGTGGGGTGGTAAATAGTGAGGAGGATAGCCTTAGATTATAGGAAGATATAGATGTGCTGGTCAGATGGGCTGATCAGTGGCAAATGGAATTTAATCTGGACAAGTGTGAGGTGATGCACTTGGGCAGGACAAACAAGACATAGGAATGCACAGTGAATGGTAGGATCCTCGGGAGTACTGAGGATCAGAGGGACCTTGGTGTACATGTCCACCGGTCCCTTAAGGTAGCAGGACAGGTAGATAAGGTGGTTAAGAAGGCACATGGGATACTAGCCTTTATTAGCCGAGGCATAGAATATAAGAGCAGGGAGGTTATGCTGGAACTGTATAAAATGCTAGTTAGGCCACAGCTAGAGTATTGCGTGCAGTTCTGGAATATGCATTACAGGAAGTATGTGATTGCACTAGAGAGAGTGCAGAGCAGATTTACCAGGATGTTGCCTGGGCTGGAGAGTTTTAGTTCTGAGGAGAGATTGGATAGACTGGAGTTATTTTCCCTTCAGCAGAGGAGATTGATGGGGGACGGGATTGAGATGTATAAGATTATGAGGGGCATTGATAGGGTAGACAGGAAGGAACTTTTCCCCTTGGTGGAGGGATCAATAACCAGGGGGCATAGATTTAAGGTAAGGGGCAGGAGGTTTGGAGGGGATGTGAGGAAGAATTTTTTCACCTAGAGGATGGTGGGAATCTGGAACACTCTGCCTGAAAAGGGTGGTAGAGGCAGAAACCCTCATAATATTTAAGAAGTATTTGGATGTACATTTGCGATGCCATGGCTTACAAGGTTATGGGCCTAATGCTAGAAAGTGGGATTAGAATAGTTAGGTACTTGTTTGACTGACGCAGACTCGATGGGTCGAAGGGCCTTTTGCTGTGCTGTAGACCTCTATGACTCTATGAGATAATTTGCTGCTGGTGACTTATTGGTACATGGCAGCTTCATCTCTGTTCGAGGCTTCATTGCTAGCATTTTCAGGCTTCATTTCAGGACTCCTTCGTATCTCCAATGACCCCAGAGAATTCAGAGCATATGGACCCTTCCAGGTATCAGATGGCCTTCTGTTACCCTGGTATTGGGGATTGTGGTCTTTGTTGGTGGCACCTCCTCTGAGGAGGAAGAGAGGGACAGAAGAGAGAGGAGGTCAGGTGTCCCAATGCAGCTTCCAAGGAGAGGCATAGGCACAGGGGGCACAGGGCCAGCTGGCTGTCCAAGGTATTGGGGGGTTGCAGAAGACGCCACTATCCTGCTTCCAGGATTTACAGGCGGCGATGCAGCTACCTCAATATGTCCAAGGTGCAATGCCAAAGGAGGCCCCGCCTCTCAAGGGAGACAGTGACCTCCATTTGTCGTATGATTGGGCCCGGGATCACCTCCGACTGTGGGTGGACACCCCATGCCAGTGGCTTTGAAGGTCACAGTGGCCCTCAACTTCTATAATCCGGCTCTTTCCAGGGGTCAGTGGAGGATCTGTGCAGAGTCTCCCAATCAGCTGTCCACAGTTGTGTCAAGCTGATGACAGAAGCTCTGTTCAGGTGGGTATTGCCTTTCATTCATTTTCGTAAGAGGAGGCCAGCCAGGTCAGCTGGGTGCCTTCGTCAACAGGAAGGGATTCCACTCCATGAACATGCAAATAGTGTGTGACCATAGAATGCATATTCTACAAATCTGTGCAGGGTACCCTGGCAGCTCCCATGACATCGTACACCCTGAGACACTCCCAGGTGCCGAGGCTCTTCAGTGCTCCAGCCCGACTGGATGGATGGCTGCTGGATGTCAAGGGCTATCCGTTGAAAAGGTGGCTTGTGACACCTCTCCGCCACCCAAGAACAGAGGCAGAGCAGCGTTATAACAGGAGCCATGCCTCTACAAGGGATAGAGAGAACCATAGATCCTTTGAAGATTCACTTCCGCTGCCTGTACCCTTCAGGGGGAACACTACAATACACCCCTGAGTGGGCGGAGGATTTTTCCTTCATCGGGCGGGCTCAGCAGATTAAGTCGGGAAGCCAACTGCCGACCGGGATCGGGCAGGACCACAATGTCACACTGGCGGGCCAATTAAGGCTTGTGCTCAGCGCTGCCTGTGTTGCGGGGGGGGGGGGGGGGGGGGGGGGGGGAGGAGTAGGAGGGCAAGTTCACAGAGCTGCCTCAGGGGGATGAACGGTTTAAAACATTAAAAATATGGATTTCTAAAATGTTATAAAACATGTCCAGTCATGTGGTTCTGTCACATGAGCAGAGACAAGTTATTAATGAAATGTTTTAATTTTTATTTGATTTTGAATAGCTGTTGGAAACCTCATCCCGCCCTTGGATGAGGTTTCCTAACAAGTACAAAGGCAGTTTGGCCTTTTCACCTGCCAGCCTACCATAAGATTGGATGGCAGTGAAAAATTTTATTTAATTGCCTTTTTAATGGCCTTAATGAGCCTTTTGTCGGCGGCACGCTGCTGACTCCAGCGCACCGTCTGTCCGAAATATGGCGCAAGTGCGCGATGACATTGGGACGCTCGCCCAACATCATCGCACGTCATTTTACACTCATTTGGGTTGGGCGCCTGCCCACCCGACGAGCATTATATTCTGGCCCGGGTGTCACATGCTAGTGGTCATATGCTGCGCTCTCCACAATCTGGCACTGGCAAGGGGGTACTCTTTGGAGAAAGAGAATCTTGATGCAGCTCCACAAGCCACAGATGATGAATCCAGTAGTGAGTCAGAAGAGGATCACGGTGAGGAGAATGCTGAGGGCGTGGAGGCAGACCTCTGTAACCTCCAGGGAGGCAGGGACACCAGGGATGCCTTGCTCCAATGCTCCTTCAGCTGGGCTGCCAAATAAGCATTACCACCTCATGCCAGGGCTACCACCTCATGCCAGGGCTGCCGCCTCCATCCGGATGCCTGCAATGACCCTTTCATTTGACCCCAATGTCCAGTCAGTGCCTGTGCAATAAAGTTTCAAGCCACCCATGTCCAGCATTACATACTGGAATACCCTGCACCACATTAAATAAAAAAGGTGAAGTATACTCAGGCCATTCCGACAAAAGAAAATTTATCTCATGTTGCTGGTCAAAACAAATTAACAGAACCTTCTCTGGTCTTCAACCCCAGACCAATAGACATAAACAAAACATTCCACAACAGAAGATCACCCATGACCAGTCCCTTTGTGCTCATGGTGCCTTAAACTTACGTTTGCGAGTGCTATTTCTTGGTGCTCCTCCCTCACTGGCACCGGCATTGGAGACAGCCTGCTGACTCTGCTGTCCTGTTGGCCTTGATGACTTGCCAGTCGTCCTCTGGCCCGTGGAGCCTGTGCTGGCCCTGCCTGGGAGGGAGCGGCCAATTCCACAGCTGGAATCTCCCCAGTGCTGCAGCCTCTTCAGATACCATGGTCACTGACAGGGGGATGGAGGAGCTGCTGCCATCATCCAGAGCGCCCTGGGAGAAGCCCACAGAGATAACAGGCAGCTCGTGCACCAACATGAGGTCGCTGTGGACCTCCCTGCTCACTATGGAAGAGCACCTAGCTGGGATACTGGGTGCCTCATCCATCTCCTGCACGTACACTAACTACTTGAGGTCATTGCCTGTGTGAGGGCCTGCAGGTCCAAGCACAACCCCAGGAACCCCTGATTCTGTTCCTGGAGCTGCCTCTCTTTTGAGAGTCGCCATTCTCTCAATGGAGGAGGCAGTGCACTCGGCCATGACAGTCAACACAGTGCTGATGTTCCGCATGGACTCCTCCATAACAGAGACCGTTGCATGCATACCCTCATGGATCTCTGGCAGATCCTCCCACACATCTCGTTGGACATCCAACATCTGTCGCCTAATGGACAACTCCAGAGGCTCATCAACTGCCTTTGACTCAGCATCATCCTGGTCTCCCACTGTCCTCTGACTACCGGCGCCCTGGGCACTCTCTGCCTCCGCCTGCACCTCAAGTGGGTGTGAAGTACCCTCACCGCTGTGCAATGACATTCTAGCCGAAGATCTGATGCCCACTGAGGCGCTGGTATCTGTGCTTGTGCCTGGTTCAGGTACAGGTGTGATGGAGGTGCATCTGGAGCTTGGCAGTTCTCTGGTGTCAGGGATGGGTCTGCGGGGTCCTGCAATTGGGTGTGTGGTGGCAAACCTAAGGGAGAAAAACAACATGTAATTAGCTTAGGTCATCATACTGTCACTGTGCTTTCCAGGCACCCCGGTGAGACAATGGAGATCTGCATCATGGTGCCATCATCTTTCAACAATCAATGGGGAATCCAGTTTTGAGGCTCCCATCAATGGAGACTATACAAGAATGCTTGCACCATCCGAAACTCTCAACTCTGTGCACTGCACTCTTACCTTTGTCTGACACCCCAGCTTCTCCGCAGCCAGTTGACTGATGTGTGTGGCACTTCTCCAGCTCCAAGGTGCCCTGCTCATATCCGATTAGGATTAGGAGGTTTGTGGGGTCTCCACCTGTCCGTGACCTTTCAATATTGTCATGGGCCGTCTTATCCTGAAAGGACAGAGGAGCAGTGATTAGTCCACTCTCTGCCTGCAGTGCCAATGCAGCCTGGCCAACCCCACCTGAGGAACACCTTGCAGGGCACAACTGAATTATGGCCCTCGAGCCGCAAGACACTCAGTCCAAGCAGCCAGGGCTCACCCCCTTGGCCAGCTCTGGCTTATTGACAGTTGGCACACAGGCTCTAACACCCCTGAGATCCACGGGGTACGGCCAGCCCTTAACACTTTAACATGTTGATCCATGTCAACACAGTCCTCACTCTTCCTGAGCACTTCAGTCGTGAAACCTCTTGCGGCACTGGACTCAGGTGTGCCGTATGACATCATGGCTGCTGACCAGCGCTGCCACCTCCTCCCAAGCTCTTTTTGTAAGGTACAGTGGCCTCCTCCTTCCATCCCTGGAGTCAAGGGCGTCCCTACTGGCAGCCACCTCCTCCAGGAGGACCGCGGGGATCTCATCAGAAAACCGGGGGGCCGAGTGCCCACCTAAATCTGCCCTCCCACCTGGTGTCTGCACCCGCATTTGAATCCATAATTTATTATCTCCTCTTGACAACGTTGAAGATGTCTTTGTCACTGGCAGCCTTCCAGCGCCTGACTGTGCCAGTTTTAAACAGGCCGCCAGGTTGCCATTGGACCCGGCGGACGACAGGCCCCCTCCCCCGCTTGCTCCTTCCCAACCATTGGGGAGCTGCCGTTCACGCTCAGCGGGACCTTATGTGGCCCGCCAGTGTGAAATCACGATCGGGAGCCGATCACGGGCAGCGGCACCTTTCCCAGCTGCTCCCGGGCCCGCCAATCGCGCCCACCTGCTGAATTCAAAATTCTGCCCGAAGAGACAGTCTCCAGTAAGTTTTTAATTCTCTGCAAGGCAGCTGGAGTTGAGCATCTGTCAAGTTTGAGACCAGCTGCATGGAAGCAAGAACCATGAAATGGAGGAGGGAAGAGTTTTAAAAGGTAAGTAAAATGGTTTTGCCTCATGAAATTCAACAGCCCCAAATTCTAACTTTCCTTGTTTTGCACTTAGCCTTTGATAACTGAGCAGTTTTGAATTCAGGTTTTAAACATATTTTCTATCAATAACCTACATTTTTAACTGGAATGTTTAAAAGTGACTAAATTTGACGTGATTGCTTCTTCCTCTGAATGCTAGCTCTGTTAAAATGATACACATTTAAAGATATTTAAATAGTTCATCTGTGTCCATTTTCCTGAAAACAAATTTGCTGAGTACAACCACTGATCATTTGAAATTCAACACATCTTTAAAGGATAATATGAATAAAGTTACTTGCAATTATGTTGGATGCAATGTTTATTATAAAACAACAGGCCTGGATTCTCTCGAGTATCATTGAGGGCCTTTTAACCTGCAGAATACAGAGCTGGCCCACTTCGGGTCTGACTAATTGGATGGCAGGCCCGTTTCCAGGCCAATTAAGGCCCCGACCATTGGAAAAGCCCGCTTTCCGGCAGGCTGGTGATGAAAGCAGGTTCGCAACCCGGAATTGAACTAGCCTCCCAATCCGTGCCTCGGGGGAAAAATCTGGCCCTTTGCATTCTCCTCACAACTTGCCTTCCCACCTATCCTTGTATCATCAGCAAATTTAGCTACTTCATCCAAGTCATTCTTATAGATTGTGTTATGATCCCTGCTGAGGTTACCCCTGGACAAGCTTGATCCCAGAGTGGAACCAAGTTTGATAGATCCTAACTTTTATTTGTTTGTTTAGATATGTGGAGAGTAGCTACTGAACAGAGGCACAGGAGTCACCTGATGAACCTTTTACAAAACAATAAAACATTTATTCAACAAGAGAAGATATTACAATACTCCGTCACCCACATCTAGACCTTTACAGATGTATACAGATTTGGAAGGATAACACAAGCTACAAAAACTATCTTATACTCTAATGTCCACAGTAAGTACACAGTCCTTATAAACCTAAAGCACCCTGTGGTCAGACACACCATACTCTGAAACCAAATGACAGATGCCATCTCAAACAGATGCTATGGATCTCTCCTCAACTCCCCCCAAAAGCTTGTCATACCATAAGCCAACCGGTCTCACTGCATTCCATCCTTCACACGATGGTTTCCAATCTCTACTCTCCAAGACCTCACCTTGAAATCTTCTCCCAAACCGATGCTTTCTCTCAGGGTTCACCTCCAGGGTTTCTCCTTCTGATATTCCTCTTTCCTGGGTCACCACATGCATTCAAGCTGTCTTCCATGCACTCTCTTTCACCAACTCAGCATTAACAGTACACCATTGCTTCACATACGTATAGCAATGAGTTACAGATCTTCAGTTGTCTCTTTGAGCCTTCTTGTCTCTTGCAAGCTGTTCTCACTTTAAGTCTGCTTTCTGCAGCTTTTGTCTATTTAAATCTGAAGTTTGAAGCTTTTCTCTCTGCCCCTCAACTTCATTAACAGGACCTTTTCCCAGGTTTCTGTCCTTCCTTTGACTAGAAAGTTCTTTGGGCTTTCCCCTCTTCCAGTCCCCTGGATTTTTGTGGTTTTCCTTAGCTTGGGGCTGGCTATCTGTCCCCTTTGCTCCAGTCTCTCCTGGCAGCAACTTTCAGAACCAGCTGCACTCAAACAGCTTCTAAAACAACTGCTGTTTCAATTCTTGTGTGTGTGTCTGTGGGAGGGACCTGCCTCTCTAGCCCCCTGTTGCTAGATAATATTCCAATCCTCCTACCTTTGGCCATTTACCTTTTCTTCAGGGGTTGTAAAACTCCTGAAGAGAAATGCAAGCAACTTTTTAAAGTGAAACTAAAGCTCTATTTGACCTTTCTTAACACACAAATACAGAAATACAAATCAACTTAACCTTTAAAGCTAAAACTCATTCCTACCACCCACAAATAGAAATTTAAGTCACTTAAATTATCTCTATTTCCTAATAGTCGTAAACAGTTGAAACCCAACACTGATGCCTGTGGCACCCTGCTAGTTACAAGCTGCAAACCTGAAAATGATCCATTTATCCCAACTGTCTGTCATCCATTAGTTAACCAATCCTCTATCCATGCTAATATATTACCCTCAATACCATGAGTTTCTATCTTGTGAAGTACTTTTTTTTATTGTGGCAACTTCTCCAATGCCTTTGGAAATCCAAATACATTACATCTACTGATTCCCCTTTATCCACCCTGCTCATTATATCCTCAAAGAACTCAAATAAAATTGTTCAAGATTTCCTTTTCATAAAATCATGTTAACCCTGCTTGACTATATTATGCTTTTCTAAATGTCCTGCCACTTCTTCCTTATGAATGCATTCTAGCACTTTCCCAATGACAGATGTTAGACTAAGTGGTCTATAGTTTCCTGCTTTCTGTCTCCATCCTTTCTTGAATAGGGGTGTTACATCCAGGATCTGGAGAGTTTTGGAAGATTACAACTACCCACATCCACTTCTTAAACTCTAGGATACAGGCCATTACATCCAAAGCATATGTCAGCCTTTGATCCCATTAATTTGCCTAACACTTTTTCTCCAATGGTAACGATTGATCATTAAGTTCCTCCCTCCCTCTAATGTCCTGATTTCTTGGGATGCTTTTGATGTCTTCTATCCTCAAGACACATAGGGCTAAATTTTCCGTTCGGCGGGTGGGCGGAGCTGAAGCTATCGCGGGTGGCCGTGGACCCAATCACCGCTGGCGATCAGGGCCGCGCCACCATTTTGCACTGGTGGGCTAATTAAGGCCTGCCTAGCGCATTTCACACTCCCATGGAGAGCGGGACTTTTAAAATTGCAGCGGGCGTGTACAGGCTGCCGGGTCCAGTGAGGAGCTGCAGTCTGTATAAAAAAAAAGGCCAGGCAGCCTCCTTTAGGCTGTTCATCATGGCCAGCTACAGGTGGCACTGCAGGGGGTCTGCAAAGCAGCCAATGTAGAGGGAAGGTCAGAGGAGCAGTGCAGGTTGCAGGGTAGGCCAGCGGGGGGCCATTGTGCCCCTCGCTTCTCTGATGACTGTCTTGCTGCTCTTCTTGAGGAGTTGGCAGCACGGCGAGAGGTCCTGTTTCCTTAAGATGGGAGGAAGAGGGCTCCCCCATGTGACGAAGCATGCCTGGGAGGAGGTGGCGGCAGAGGTTGTGAGTTTCCGGGATGTGGTATGCTAAATGTGGATCCAGTGTCGCAAGCAGTTCAATGACTTGTTGTGCTCTGGAAGGGTGAGTACCATGTTGGCCTTGGACATTTAACCCAGCAAGTAGCCTTAGCCTTTGAGGGCCCCCCCACTGTCTTAGTGTTGTGACTGCATTGACTCATGTTGGGCATTTGGCGCACGCTGGGTGGTCAAGCAGATAGTCACCATGCTTACATCAGCCTTAGTGGTTAATGAGAGATGGGTTCTCCCTCATGTGTTGGTCTTCGTCGCACTTGAGTAGTCTGTGGGTAACCTGCAGAAGAGGCAGCGAGGCACATACTCATAACTCAAACACATGTCATTTCATGCTGATGAGATGGTGGAAGGGGAGGCTCAAAGTGTCATAGCCAAGAGCCATCTGGTGGCCTCGGTGCCTCCTTGCCTTGGGAGCTAAGACCAGTGTGTTAGTGAAAATGATGGACGTCAAATGTGTCCAAGGTGGCTGTTGGGGGGTTGGGAGCAGGCATACTATATTTTGGTGACCGATCATCAGTAGCGTGGACAGGAGGCGCTGGAGGTCTCAGGTGGGCCATTGTGGTTGGGGTGCGTGCGTATGCAGAGTATATGAGTGATCAGCCCAATAAATGGTGTTCTCTGTTCTGTAGGAGAAAAATGCGCACGGCACATACGAACGGTCACTTACTGGA
Source organism: Carcharodon carcharias (assembly GCF_017639515.1). Lineage (NCBI taxonomy): Eukaryota > Metazoa > Chordata > Chondrichthyes > Lamniformes > Lamnidae > Carcharodon > Carcharodon carcharias. The sequence goes on from NC_054480.1 coordinate 31,696,377, forward strand.
GGCAGCCAGGCCCAGCTTCTCATCCTGAGCTGTTTCAAAGAGCAGGCACTGGAGTTGGAAACCTGCCATGGGCCCAGGTTAACAGGTGTTGGTGCGGCTGGGGTGGAGTGGCTAGGTATTTGAGGCCCACAGTCTCATCTGCTCTGTCTTCCCACCATCCAAAGCACTGATGATTGCTGCAATCGTTAATGCTGCAACACTGTTCATTCACAGATTGATACAGTCAGACGTGTGGGTCATACACAAAGGTCCCTCAGCCCCTTGAGGATGCGCGTCTCTAGCACCTTCCAAAGTCGCCTTATCCCATTTCTGACCACGATCCCCATGGCCTTACATGCCATGGCAACGCTGCTGCACATCCAAATACTCATTGTATCTTAGGAGGGTTTGTGCCTCCATCACCCTTTCAGCCAGTGTGTCCCACATTACTCTGTCCAAAAGATCCTCATCACCTCACTTGTCAACCTCATGCCCCTCACCTTAAATGAATGCCACCAGGTTAGCCATCCCTCTGCCAAGGGGAAACGTTGCTTTCTGTCCACCCAGTATATGACCCTCATAACGGTGTGAAGGTCAATAATGTGAAATCTCCTGTGCTCCGCTGCAGATGTCACCAGTGTATGCTATGTTTCCTCATAACTCCAACTCTCTAGGCCAACATGCGTAATGGTCAGGAACCTCTGCACTCTCTCCACTCCAATCCCATCCCTCCCATGAAACACAATTCACAACTGAACGCAGAAGTGTAGCTATGGCCTCGACAGCGTTTTCTGCACTTACAACATGACCTCCCTTTTCCTACATTCTATTCCTCGGCTAATAAGGGCAAGTATGGCTTTTACCTTGTTACCACCTTATGTTCCTGTTCCGCTATCTTAACAGGTCTGTCCACATGCCCAGCAAGGTCCTTGTAATTGTCCACACTTTCCATCGTCCTACCATTTCTCCTGTAATCCCATATCTTGTTTGTCCTGCCCAAGTGCATAACCTCACACTTATCCACATAACATTCCATGTGGCATTCTTTAGGCCATCTGACCAGCCTGACTGTATCCGCCCGTAATGTTTGGACCTCCTCCTGATTACTTACCACCCCACCAATGTTCATCTCCTTAGGTTCTTGAAGGTTGAATGCATTATGAGCCTGGGGGGAAAGGGACGAATTGTGTTACTGACTGAACACTAACCGATCTACTGTCCTTGTTGTTAATTTCAGCATCACCAGAGCATGGCCGCCATGAAGACGTCCAGATTTCCTCTCTCACACCTGAGCATCACACCATTTCAGCGAGCCAGGCACCAGCGCAGCAACAACCACATCGGTGGGAATTGTAACATCGGCTAGTGTCCCGGGACACAGTGGAGAAGGCACTTCACAATCGCTGGAGGAGATGGCACAGACAGAGAGTGCCGATGGCACCAGCAGCCGGAGGACTGCAGGGGACCAGGCACATGCTGAGTCGGGCCGTGATGATGTGCCTCTGGAGTTGTCCGCCATGCAGCAACTGCAGGAAAAGCGGCCGGGTGCGCTGGAGCATCTGGGAGTGTTGCGTGAGAGCGTGCTTTACTTGGTCTCTGTGGTGGAGGAATCCAGGTGGAGTGTCAGTGACGGCACGAACCTCATGTCAGAGCGTCAGGCTTCCTCCATGGAGAGATTGGCGACTCTCATGGAGAGGGGCTTCCAGCAGAATAACCAACTGTTGGGGATACATTCGGACCCACAAGCCCTCACAGCGCTAATGGCCACAGGTAGTCATTGGCAATGTGGGAGGTGTTCTGAGTACCAAGAGTCCCAGCTCGGTGCCCATGCTTCTGCGCTGAGCAAGGAGGTCCAAAGTGACCTCACGTCGGCGCAGCAGCTGCCTGTTGTCTCTGAAAGCTCCTCTCAGGGTGCTCCTTTGAGGGCAGCAGTTCCTCCACCCCTCTGCCAGTGACTGTTGCATCCATTGAGGTTGCCACAACTGGGGAGGTGCCAGTTCTGGAACTGGCCACTCCCTCCCAGGTGGGGCCAGCACAGGCTCCACGGGCCAGAGGACGTCTGTCAAGGTCATTGAGGCCAACAGGACAGCAGAGTCAGCAGGCTGTCTCCCATGTAACTCCGAGCAATGGGGAGGCACCTAGACGTAGCACCCGCAAACGTAAGCATAAGGCACGTCAGGCACACCACGGATTTAGGTAGGGAATTTATATTTTTTAACGTTGGAACAATGTTTTGATTTGATTTTGTTGCACCATATGATGGATGAAAATAAAATCCACATGTGCTACCCCGGCTGAGGGTGGCTCTTTTGTGCTGCACTTGTATGTTTCACAGACATATCATGAATGTTTGAGTGGGCATTGAGGTTTATGTACTAAGCCCTTAGTTGCAGCAGATGAGGTGGAAGATGTAACACTTAAGTGCCGCATATAGATGTGCCAGGCAACGCTGGTCCTGCAGATTTGTGTGGAGTTAGCTGAAGGTTCATTGGATGAAAGACTAACAGGTGTCCCTGCCTCCTTGGTGTAAATGTGGGTCAGCGTGCAGCCCCCTCATCATTGCCCTGTGCTACCTCATCCTCCGAACCACTGCTGGACTCATCGTGTGCAGCCGTATCCACAGCATCAAGGTGTTCATCGTTCACTACGTCCCCCCTTTCCAGCGCAAGATTGTGGAGAGCGCAGCATGCTACCACCATCACAGAGACACGATCTGGGAGGTACTGGAGTGCGCCCCCTGAGCGGTCCAGGCATCGGAAGTGCATCTTGAGAAGACCGATGGCTCTCTCCACTACAGCCCTTGTGGAGGCGTGGCTCCTATTGCAGCATTCCTCAGCTCTGTTCTTGGATAGTGGAGAGGCATCATGAGCCACCTTTTGAGGGGATAGCCCTTGTCACCCAGCAGCCATCCATCCAGCCGAGCCAGAGCACTGAAGAGCCCCGGCACCTGGGAGTGTCTGAGGATGTAGGTGTCGTGGGAGCTGCCTGGGTACCTTGCACAGACTTGTAGAATCTGCATCCTGTGATCACACACTATCTGCACGTTCATGGAGTGGAAGCCCTTCCTGTTGACGAAGGCACTGGGCTCACCTGCTGGCGCCTTGATGGCCACATGTGTGCAGTCGATTGCACCCTGGACATGGGGGAAGCCAAGTTTCAAACCCAAGTTTCTCACCCTCAAACATGAATGTGAAATTCCATCATGTTATGATCAGTTTCCCTGAAAGGATCCTTTACTATAAGATAATTAATTAATCCTGTCTCATTACATATTACCAGGTCTAAAATAGTCTGTTCCCTGGTTGGTTCCACAATACATTGTTCTAAGAAACTGTTCCGAATACACTTTATGAACCATTCCACAAGGCTACTTTTGCCAATTCAATTTGTCCAATCTATATGAAGATTAAAGTCGCCCACAATTATTTCAGTCACTTTCTTTCAAGCCCCCTTTATTTCTTGATTTATACTCTGTCCTACAGAGTAACTACTGTTAGAGGGCCTATAGATTATGCCCATCAGTGACTTCCCTCTACCAAACTGATTCTACATCTTTTCCTTCCCAGCCAAGATTATTTCTCAGTTATTCAACTCACCAGGTCACTGGACCCAGCACGGTTGTGAAACCCCTCCCATTGGAACAGCTCCCTCCTTCCCCAGTATTGGTGCCAGTGCCCATGAATTGAAACCCATTTCACTTGCAACAATCTTTGAACCATGCATTCAACTCTCTGATCTTATTTACCCCATGCCAATTTGCTCATGGCTCAGGTAGTAAATCCAGAGATTATTATGCTTGTGGCTTTTACAGCGCGGTTGGCGTTTTGCAGGTCAATGGCAGGTCAACCACCAACTGCCAGCTAAGTGGAGGTGGCTTCCCAGCAGTAGTCTGGGGGCAGGAGATGGGGTGAGGGTGGAGGGAGGTGGAAGGTTTTTAATGAAACAAAGGAGGGTCTGTGGGCAGGAAAGGCAGCCCCAATTTCTCTGGATGAATTTTCCTCCAGCACTTGGACCATGTAATTTTTTCAAAGATCTATTTCACCTGCCTGCTGAAGGCCCCAGGTGCAACCAATGAATTGGCTGCTGCCCATAAAATGCAGCCGTCTCTTCAACGGTTAACACTTTCCTCATGAGAGATCTACACAGTACCGGTTTAAGATAGAATGCTGTTAAGACAATGTTGACATATAAGTCGACCTTAGAAACCTCAAAACATTCCTTCAAAAATGGAGGTCAATTTATACACCAAGTATAAGAATGAACCACCAGCGTAGCTGTTGCTGGTTGCCAATTTGAAATGTCATTGGCATCCGATGTAAAGAGTAGGTATGTCTTAAAACTCCCGCACACCTTTGCAACACAGCTTGTATTCACCTGCTTGATCCCTTACAGCCAGTTATAAAGGTACTGGTAAGTAAAACATACATTTGTATGGTGAAAAAATTGAGATTTAATACTATTGCGAGTATAACAGGTTGCAGATGAAAAGGGTGGTCAACTAATACACCGTGTTTATGCAAAACCACGATTTTTGGGGCTGGAAAAATGGGGTCGTCTGACATATCAGGTCGACTTATATGTCACGAGTTATGGCACCAAAGTTAACAATACTAGCCCATAACTTCAGATCTCCGGAGTGTCATACCCAAGGGGTACCCCAAAGATGCACTGGGGAACTCCCGGAAGTCCCAACATAAGGATTGCACGACAATTACCCAGCAAGTTCAAACTTCTGATGGGCAATTACCCTGCACTGGGAGCCATCTGATATTACGATTTAAATCACGGTCTTTGGATGGTTCTGACTGTCTTACAGAAATAGTTACCTGGGGAAAGTTAAAAGAATTAAAACCACTTATAACTCCTGGGTAATATAGTACTGACACAACTCCCCACCGACCCTTCATATCGCACTGGACCTCCCGATCACCTGACTACCCTCCTGAACCCCCTCAGTTCCCCTCCAACTACCCTCCCAACACCCCACGGGAACCCCCCTGACTTCCATCCCACCTCGTTCCACCTCTACCATCACAACCACCCACAGGACCTCCCAACTACCTCCCCATCCCTTCAACTACTCCCTCCACACACCCACCCCCAACCATGCTCCCCACCCCGCACGAGAACCCCGCATGACCACCGTCCACCCACCAATACCCTCTGCACCCTCCCGACTATCCTTCTGACCCCCAAAGGACCCCTGGACTACCATCCCACCACAACTGCACCCCCAACTACCCTCTGACCTCCTCCCATGGGACCCTCCCAACCCCTCACTGGACCCCTTGACCGTTCTATTATAGATCCTTTAGATGTCTCAATGATGAGATCTTGAGACTTTTATATTTAAACATGATCCCTTTATTGTTAACCTTTAACTATTTACAGATCCCAGGTTAATGTCATGCAGGCTGCTTCCAAAGTGTTCTTTCTAGACTGTTCTCTCAGTCTATTACCATGTGACTCTATACATCATACCATGGGCAGCACTATTCTCCAGTCCTCACATTAACCTTTGCTCTTTCAGGCATCTTTACATTACAATGGCATGCAGGCACATACTACAACATCTCCTTTCTTCTCCAACAAAAACTTTCCTTCCTTCCAACGGAATATTACAATACAATCTTTATTTGCTATCCCTTCACCCCCATCTCAAGTCTCTGACTTTATAAATTCAAACAATCTTGAGGCTTTACATTTCTTTTACATCTCAGTCCATCATGTTTAGAGAAATGGTAGTAGTACTGTGTTTCTGGTACTTGGCTATCTCCATTTGATTCACTTTTTGCAGTCCTTTGAGTTGTGTTTCTCTTCATTAACAACTTTTTTCCAGCACTCTGTTTTGTCCTGTTCCTTCCGAAGGGAATGTGCACTTCATTCATTCCTAGAGTGGACTCCAATTTTCTTTACGTGGCATCTGCTATGTTCTTGCTGGACGCATATGTTTCACAAAAAGAACCTTCATTTACACTTGGTTCACAATCTCAGGTGTTTGCAGTTTCATATTGAAATTTTTTTGCAAGCTTATGAATCTTTTCGTTCAGCTCAGCTTTATCTTCTTCTGCCGTGCATTTCAGTGTTGGATTCACATTTTCCGATCTCATTTCTGTCCTTTTTTATCTGTTTGCAACAGAACTTCGTCCTTCATTTTGGCTGTTGGCCAGGCCTGGCTCCAGCGAATTCTTAACTTGTTTCAGTTCTATAATTGTGCTACTCATGGCTTCATTATCCGCTCATAGTTTGGAAATTTCTACGGCTTTTCCTTGCAATGCCTCCTCTTTTCCATTCAACTGTTTCTTCAGTCACTTTCTTGTAGCTTTTGGCTTCCTCCTGGAATATTAAACATCGCTGAGTCTTCTCTGCCAACTGGTTCTTCAGTTTGCTCAGAGTAATGTTAAATTCATTTTCCTTCTCTTCATAACTTTCCAGAAGAACAAACTTTGACCTAAGGGATTCTTGTAACATGTGAAGATCTTTCAACTGGTTTTACTTTTCTGTGCAAAGCTCACTTGCTTCATCTCAAGTATTCCTGTAATTCAGCATAAGGCTCCTTGAGTTTCTTCTATGCTTCCATTCTTCTGTTTAAGACAGTCTTCATGTTGCTAATTGGTTATGCATTCCTGTTGTATTTGATCTTAAAAGGGCAATGAGTTGTCCTTTCAACTGTTTATTTTCTTGTTGACCTCTTGCCAACTCACTCTGGGCTTCAGTGCATCATTTTGTTGCTATTAGTAGTTCAAATGAAGCTTTTTCTGAAGTAATATTCAACGCCTTTTTTAGCTCCTCAGATTTTTCCATGGCTGCATATTGATTCTTCATGGAGTCTTTTAGGGTTGCAACTTCTTTGCATGCCTTTTCTGCCTGCTGTTTTGCCTGGCTGTACATCTGGTTGAGATTTCCCAACTTCTGCTTTGATTTGCCAATTGGAATTGAGGATCCTTATCTCCTCCTGCTACCTTTCTGCTGTCTCCGAAATTTGTTTATTCAGATCTCGAACAGCTTGGATCATTGAACACTTCATTTTATCGTGCATTTTCAGAGGTATATACTCAGCTTGAATCTTGTGCTTCAAATCTTCCGGCCCAGCTCGGATGCAAACATTTTCCTATTTTCTTTACTTTTTGCACATTTTGCTTCCTTTGAGTTACCTCACATTCCGGGGTCTTTTGTTGCCCTCGGCACTTTATTGGGAGTTACACTCTCTCTGGGGTCTCTTGTTGCCCTCAGCACTTTGTTGGGAGTTTAAAATATCTATCAAAGACTTTCAATATCTCACCAAAAGTTGTCGAGTATGGATCTAGATGTTGGCTGTGGAGCACTTCACCAGCAAATGAACCAAAGATAAATAAAAAATTATCAACTTAAACTTCTTCTGATTCCTTATTTAATCTTATAACTCTTCTGTAAACTTAAAACTATCTTCTCCAAGACTCCCACACTTTGGTCTGGTTTAGCCCTTTCCATAGCACAAATGCGTCTGGCTCTTCTAATTGTCCATCCATGGCTGGTTTTTCCTTTTGTAGTTGCTGCTTTAAAAGTCATTACCACTTTAGGAGTTGTCAGTGCAGTAACTGTTTATTTTCCTCTCAGATTGTTTCTGCAGCTGTCAGTTTCTCTGTACACATTGCCTGTGCTTTTCCCGATTTTGGTGGACTCCCCAGCATTTATAGGCCTTCCTATTTGTAAAAAAACTGTTTTAAACTTAAGGTAGGAGCATTTCTTTTCTAGGCGATTCCCCCTTTCCTTTTCCTCCTGAATGGCTTTTTTGAACACGTTGTGAGAGCTTTGGCAGGCTTGCGGTCCAATCAGGGTCCTTTTTTTTAAACTTACAATGACAGCACTTTGTTCTTAAAATCTGCAGGTCTCTTTTTTTTTAATTTTGCAAGTTCTGCTTAAGATTTTGACTCTTCCAGCCAATTTTTACAGGTTTGGTTTTCTTTTAAATCTTTGTTTTTTAACTTGCAGCTCTCTTTCAGCTGCCCTCTGAATGCTGAGCCCTTGGGACTGCCACCTATTCTCAAATGTAAGTACAGCCACTTTTTTTGTATTTTTGCTCATCATATCATAAACTGTGTTATTCAGGTTCTTGCAACTTTCTACAATGGACTTCCACTTACTCTGGTGGATTCCTCACTTCATGTCTGTAGTGAAGCTTCTTCAACTTTTTCTTCAAGTTTTATTCTTAGGTGCTCGTCTTTCTAGTTAGGCTTCAGTTGCTTTTAGCTTTTCATACCTTGGAATGCTGTTCTGGGTTCACCACAGATCATCATGTCAGTTATGGTCTGATGTGATATCTTGTAGAAGCAATCACTGCTGTCAACCATATTGTACAATGCTGATAGCACTGATCTCCCACCTGTTTCAACGGTGAGGTCTTGAGATTTGTATATTTAAACATGAACCTTTGTCCCAGGTTACGGTCATGCATGGTGCTGTTACCTCCACGCTGGCTGCATCGAGAGTGTTCTTTCTAAACCGTTTTCTCAGTCTATTACCATGTTACTCTATAAATCATACTGTGGCAGTGCTATTCTCCAGTCTCACACTGACCCTTGCTCTGTTGAGCACCTTCACATTACAATGGTATGCAGACACATACTACAACACTGACTACCCGCACCCTCTACTAACATCCCAACTGCCCTCAACAACCACCACCCACCACCCCCACCACTGTCTACACAATCCCCCTCACTCACAAACTGATCCCACCCCACTGTCCACCTAACCCCCCCGAACCCATCTATCCCAACTGCTCCTCACCCCTTCCCCCACCCCCTCAAACCTACCCATTTACCTTACATGCTTATTTTCTCCCTGGCTTCTCAAAGTGGCTTGATCTTTAAACCTACCCACTTTACGACAGCTAGTGCTGTAAAGAAGCAGGGCATGTCTTCCTTTCCCTCAACTCCCTTGGGAGCCTGCTGCACTTTTCTCACCTGACATGAGTTGGAAGGTCGGGCCAGAAAGGTGTGGCTACACTTTAGTGTAAGTGGAAAGGAGCAGAGTGGCAATTGACTGTGATTGCCACTCCATGGAAGCTATGGCCGCTGTCTTTTCCTCCAGAAGCTACAAGCCAGGAGAGAGCAGAAACGATTCCTGAGGATCTCGAACTCACAATCTCCTTTTCCTCTGGCAACTCTGGCAATCACTCGCACACTCATCATTCACTGTCTTCCTTGCACTCAGCATCCTAGAGATAATTCACTTGAGGGGATGCAGATAGTGTAAATCAGGAAATGACACATGGTGACAGACAGAGTATGAGGAAGCCAAAGAATCCAGGTGTTAAGCAGCCGGCCTGCCTCTTAAACCTCTAGTTGAAATACAGCTACAATCTTAGATTGAATAAATATTAAAGCATCATTTCAGCTCACTGTAAGTCACGAATTCACATGCAAGAACCTATGCCTGTCATTGTAAATTAGCTGCACCTTCAGAGAATGCAAGCCTTTGCAGTTCTTACAAATATAACGAATTACATTTGAGGCACACAGTACAATCAGTAGCCCTGACAACGTTCGAAAATTCAGCAGATATGATAAATTTATTGAACCTCTCAGTCACCCATGTGGGAGTACAGTCAAATTGTACAAATTGAGTTTCCTTAGCAAAGAAAGCATTGATGACTATCCATATAGAAGAGTGCACAGTCCACTGGCTAATCAGACAAAAAATCCCTTTGGATCTCTGAAATAAGACCCTGGCATACAAGGTGAGAACTGTGGCCACTTTTTCTACCACTGTCAGGACTCTGCATGTTGGCATCTTGGCTGCAACTCTATCTACAGCAAGAAACAGAGCTCTCCTAAAGTCTCATGACAAAAGCACAAGCTCCTGTGACAGTTTCTTAGGTAGCAGGTTTACCTTAATGGTAGCACTCTCATTTCTGAGTCAGCAGGTCATGTGTACAAACTTCAGAGACTTGAATATGTAATCTAAGATTCTATGCAATAGAGAAAGTGCTGTACTTTCAGAGATTCTGCCTTTCAAATAAGATGTAAACTATGGCTCCACCAGCCCTTTTGGATGGACATAGAAGGCCAAGGGCAGCAGACACATGGGAACACCACCACCTGGAAGTTCCCCTCCAAGCTACACACCACTTGGAATTATATTGACATTCCTTCACCATTGTTGGGTCAAAATCCGGGAACTCCCTTCCTAACAGCACTTAAGGTGTACCTATACCTCATGGACTGCAGTGGTTCAATGGTTCCAGAAGGCAGCTCACCACTACCTTTCCAAGGGCAATTATGGATGGCCAATAAATGCTGGCTTTGCCAGCAATGCCCACATACCATGAATGAATAAAAAGAAAGTTGCACGTCACTATTCCAAAAATAGCAGGGTGGCCTGGTCAATCGTTATCCAACACAAGCATCATTAAAACAGATCCGGTCACTGACCTTTGCGTGCACAAATCTGCTACTGCATTTTTCTCCCTTTTTTCCATTTCCCCGCCCCCCATTACAATAATGACTAATCATCGAAAAATATTCTTTAGAACATCCTGCCATAAATGCAAGTTCTTTCTTTCCTGGAAAAGCTTTGGAAATCGCTATCAAGGGTCTATTCATCCTTCTGGAAGGTCAGTGTTGGGTTGAGTTGGCTCTCTTCTGGTGAAACCTGAATGAAATGACTTCGAGCCCTCTTCCTTCAGCACATAGATCATGTTAAGTGAGATTCCCAGCAGAAAACTCATTGTGCAAATTTCAGATTCAAGCTCAGTAACTGTCTTGAATTAGAAAGGTTTCCAAAGGTAATGAAAAATGTAGGGAAAGGCTTCTTAAGTAGGACAGTAGATATCAATTGCAATACCTGCGGTGGCTTATAAGATATCGCCACAAGTTTCCATAAGCAATCACAAATAAACAGTGTCCCTTCAATCAAGTACTTATGTCTTGAGAAACAGATCCTGGTAAACCCCATTTGTTAATTGGTGGTGTACATTCTTAAGGTTGGATAGGAAGGCAGAAATCATAATATTTACAGAGAGTGATTTCTTCCCATGTTAAAAGTCATTTGTATGTGGCCGCCACTGTAAAGGTTAAGTGTTCTTTCACCCAACCTGAAGCAGACTGAATTTATGCTGGGGTGCTTGTCCTATGGGACCCTATCAGATGCTCCTGAACTTGCAAATGATTATTGGTAAACTATGTTCTCTCCCAACCCAGGAACTCCACAGCAAATGAGGAAACCAGTATCAGCAGGAAATAACACTTCTAAATAAGAAGGATAAGATGCTAAAATTTTCAAAAGCAGAATTGTATATTGTGATAGTAATGTGCATTTTATGCAACACCGTACTATTATTTCGAGTGCCAAATATGCACCTTCTGAACTTATCTACAGTATATAGAAATAATTTCAATTTTAATGGTTCACTTTTAGTTTCAGGTTTTGTGTTCCTTGGACAGAACCTAATAATAACTGATCTGCTTATAACTGATAATTAATATCATCCCTATTTTGAGGTCAAAGTCTACTGTCACAACTAATAATAGAAATAATTTAATAAAAACAATATCTTTTCGATGGACATACCTTACATACAGTTTATGTACATACCAATGAACTGTTCATGTCCTTTTTGGGTTTCATATTATTATCTTCTTTCTTTTTTTTGTGGCGAAAGGAAATTCCTGCCTGGAAAATTATACGTGGTGCTGGCCTTTGTCTGAGACTGCTTTCCCAACCTGATACTCCTCGTCGTTTTGCCTATGGGCAACACACAGCTATTAAAACACAGGTTTCAAGTTGACTCTGGTTAGCTTCTTTGCGCTAAACAAGGACAACCATGTATTTTAGTGCCCAAAATGCAGCAACAGGACTATAACAGATTTATTATTTTTTATTGGCAACCAAGATGAAGGGCCAAATTGCATTGTGTAGGACACCATCAAAAGAGAAGACAAGGTAATAGAGTAGATGACAGCAAACTTTAACATTGCAGGAAGAAGCAAAGGCCCAGGGAAATAAGGAGTTCCATGGATACAATATCCTGGGAGAGAACTTTGTAGAGTCAGAAACTGTGCAATAAATCTTGATATCAACACTAAGTTTGAAGAGAGGCAAGAGAGCCTGTAAAATTGCATATTTGCAGTTTAGGAGAAAGAAAGCTTCAGAGAAGCACGGACCATGTAATAGCACTAAAATAGAGGCAAGAAAGATTGCAATGAGAGACAGGTTAGAGCCACAGCTGAGAGGAGGAACACCTATCAGACATTCAGATTTTCCTGGCATCAAAAGTAAACATGTGAGAGAGGTATTAGAAGAGCCTCCCAAAATATAGGAGCAATATTCAAGTTCCGGATGGAATAGGCTTTATAGAAAGTTAAGGGTGGTTTAGAGAAAAAAAACTCACATAAGAGGAAACCAAGATTCCTGTAGGCAATTGCAGTAATGGAAAAGATGAGAGTACCCTTTGACGTCAAAGAAGATATTGAGGCTAAGAATGTCAACAGGCACAGAAGGACCAAGGATGAAGCCATCAATTGTAAGAGGAAGTAGCTGCTGGTTAGATTTATAAGAAGCATTAATATATCAGATACGTGAAGTAAAATCAAATTAGTATGTCATAATATAAAATCTGTTTTCCTTTAAGGCATTATTTTAAATGAACCAATGTTATTTCTACTGTATTTTGTCTAAAGAAATCATTTTGTCACGTAAAATGAAAATATTTGCACTATTCAGGAAACACATGAACTTGTTCAATAAGCAGGACCTTTTATATCCTGGAAAAACTCAGCAGGTCTGGCAGCATCGGCGGAGAAGAAAAGAGTTGACGTTTCGAGTCCTCATGACCCTTCGACAGAACTTGAGTTCGAGTCCAGGAAAGAGCTGAAATATAAGCTGGTTTAAGGTGTGTGTGTGGGGGGCGGAGAGATAGAGAGACAGAGAGGTGGAGGGGGTTGGTGTGGTTGTAGCGACAAACAAGCAGTGATAGAAGCAGATCATCAAAAGATGTCAACAACAATAGTACAATAGAACACATAGGTGTTAAAGTTAAAGTTGGTGATATTATCTAATAATATCACCAACTTTAACTTTAACACCTATGTGTTCTATTGTACTATTGTTGTTGACATCTTTTGATGATCTGCTTCTATCACTGCTTGTTTGTCGCTACAACCACACCAACCCCCTCCACCTCTCTGTCTCTCTATCTCTCCGCCCCCCACACACACACCTTAAACCAGCTTATATTTCAGCTCTTTCCTGGACTCGAACTCAAGTTCTGTCGAAGGGTCATGAGGACTCGAAACGTCAACTCTTTTCTTCTCCGCCGATGCTGCCAGACCTGCTGAGTTTTTCCAGGTAATTCTGTTTTTGTTTTGGATTTCCAGCATCCGCAGTTTTTTTGTTTTTACCTTTTATATCCTCCCTATCTTAAAGACCTCCTACTTCTAACACTGCAACATCACTCATTTCTAGCCCTGCCTCATATTATCTGCTGTCAGAACTCTCATCCATACTTTTTCCACTTCCAAACTCAACCAATCCAATAGCCTCCTATTTTTTCCTTCCATATATTTCACTCAATCAAAATTCAGTGGCCTGTATTCTAAACCACACCAAATCCTCTTCACCCAACAATCCTGTGTTCACTGGGCTACACTGGCTCAGTCTCTTAAAACCTCCAATTTAAAATTTTTATCCTTGTGTTCAAATCCTTTTACAGCCACACTCCTTAGTATCTCTGCAACCTCCTCCAGCCCTACAATTCTTTGGGAATATTGCATTCTTCTGAACGTTGGCCTCTTGTGACAAGGGTGCATTCAATCACAGCCTTATATGGCAGAAAAAGCTTGTTAACCTTTCCTGCTGACTACTGGGGCCTGTGGGGAATGTAATGCATTTGGCAAAGAAAGCTTCTTTGATCTGCTTGATGTAGAGGTGGACTGCCTAGTGTGACCAATTGCACTTGCTGAAGCCTGGAAGTAGCCTGAGGCAAGACTGCTGCAGGCAATGTATCGTAATTATTGTAAGAGCCTGCGCAGACCTCTGATAACATCTCTGGAGAAAGACAACCACTTGATGCGCTGCTCCTCAAAAAACTGAACTCAGGGTCCACAGACCTCACAGACAGGGTTGAAATGCCTTTGCGCAGCTCTCCTCAAAGCCCTAATTGCAAGTCTTTGAAGTTCTTTGACCCTCCATGTCTCCTGTCACTCCTCTTCCTCCAAACAGAAAGAATGACTAGAATGTCTCCCATCTTGAGCACTGAGTTTCTCAATTGTTTTGAAGCAGAAGCAAACTGTAAGTTAGCAAATTCCAATACAGAAACATGAAAAAATCCAACCAGATGAATTGTAAACAGATTCCAATGCCCTGACTGCTTGTAAATCAATGTCCATTTAAATAGTGCTTCATGCCTGTAAGACTAGGCGGATCCAGCTCTTATTGCAAATGCTACTTTTTCCGATGAAAATGGCATCAAATTCTTATTGACATCCTAAATGACTCCTCAGGGAGTCATCAACTGTTCACATTCACCCACCCCAACCAATGCCTGCCATAGTGCCAACAAGTCAGCCACAGCAGCTGAGCTGCAGCAGACTGTGTCTGAGCCCTCACAGACTTGAGCACTCAGATGTCACTAGCTGCAAACATCTCAAGTCTCCTCCACAAGGAGCAACACTCTTCCAACAACTTTACTCAGGCCACAAGGATAGTGCCTCATAGGTACAGTAGTTAGGAAATTTTCTTTAAGGAAGGTCACCTAAGCGAGAAACAAATGGAAAGTTTATTATGATTGAAATCAAATTGATCACCTTTATCATATTTGGCATTCTGATCTGCAGTATGGTTTCATAGCTACTTTTGAGCCTGCATTGTCTGAATGTCATAGATGTAAAAGTTTTCTAAATGGTTTGAATGTTCTTCATCACAAGACAAACAGCATGAGGAAGAATACACAAGGACGGTAATCAGAGGGGCTCTATCTTGAGTTATCAAGGGCAGGGATGTGAGAAGCCCCCTTCATCTTACACCGAAGAATATTCAAACCATTTAGAGGACTTCTACATCCCTGCCATTCTGGCTTCAAGGTGTAGATGTGATGCTCTGCCTTCAGCTACTTCCTTTCTTCCCCAAGCTCTTCCTTGCTGATGATGACTGCGTTGTTGCTGCTCTCCTCTGAATGCAGGTCTCTTTGCACTACAATGTTGTACCACATGCAGCAGACCACAATGACGCATGACACAATCAGGCATAGTGTAATAATCCAGACACCCAAATCTCTGCTTGAGCATTCCTATTGTGCGCTTTATAAGGTTCCGGATTGTGCCCTTGATTCGATTATATTTGTATATCTTTCTACGTTTATTTCAGACCCAGCATTTGCAACGTTTTACTTTCAATTATATTTGTGCTGTCTGAGTGTTGTGGTGTCATCAGCCAGGTCTGCAGATCTATCAACCTGCTGTGCTCAAGAAACCATCCTGTCACATTTCCCACAGAGTCAAATAGAGTGGGAATGGCAGAGATCCTTAGTATAAAAGCATTTTGTCAGTTCCCTAGGTATCTTGCACAAACCTGCATGATGCTGTTCCTGTAACTGACAACTGATGTACAGTGATAGAGTGGTATCCTTTTCTATTGATGAATGTTGATGGACACATGTGTACAATCAATCATGCCCCGCACATGAGGAAAGCTTGCAAAGCCACAAACTCTCTCCTATTGACTGCTTAGGTCATTGGAAAGGTGATGTACTGCTTGATCTTAGCAAGGAGAGCATCAATCACCTGTTTACTGCTTGACCTTAGCAAGGAGAGCATCAATCACTTGTTTAATGCCGCTGCAAACTGCAAGTTGCAGCTAGTGTCCTCTGCAGGAGAAAGAAAGGATTCACTGGAATAAAAATTCAAGGCTGAGGTGACTCAGAGCCTGTGGCTGCACCTCTGGTCATTAGGCAGCAGATGCTGTTGCAGGAGGTTGCAGAGGTTTGCAGAAGCCTCCATAGAAAAGTGTAGCCTCCTCTTTCAGTGAAGAAAGATCCATGTCTCAAATGCTTACTGGTCAGTTCTCTCCACACATGCTTTCTGACTTACAGACCATTTCCAACCTATTTTGTTTTTGCTTCAGTTGTCTCTGAAACTGAGTAACTAATCTTGAATCAATGTTCAATGCGAGAGGTGCAAAACAATAACTTAAATAATGCTTGCTTATACTGTTGGATGTGCGTAAAGTTTGTGGCACAACCCAACTGAAATAGTTATCTGTTCAGATGAGCAGGGCTAAATAGTTTTCATAATTTTTGTGATGCAGGTGTGCATTGAGACTAGCATTCTCGGATGGTCTTGCTGGATCGCAAAGCCTCTGGAGCATGACGTGATTTTCAAAAGGAGGGCGGGAAGGTGGGGGTGGATGGGAGTGGGTGGGATGGGGGGTCAGCAATTTGTACGCCTCCAGTTAACTGGCTGTTGGCTTGTTGTGGAGCTCATTAACAAGCTTTGGAGCAGTATGTTTAGATTTTCAAATCAGAAAGCATGGGAAAACAGAGGGCCTGGGACATGTCAGGGTGCAGCTGTCATGTACACAGTAGGGAGACATGAGTGCTAATGCATGAAATGGGCAACAAACTTAGGAAATGGGGATTTATATTCAGCTGCTCAACCGGCTATACAGAGTTGCCATCATTGGTGCCGAGAGGCTGGAATTTGGGAAGTGAGTTGTTGGAGGGTTGTGAAACTGCTTGCATCACTTGAGCATCAGAGGTGGGTAGAGGAAGCCCTTGTGAACAAACAAGCAGCAGCTGTGGGAATTGAGATGGGAACAGGCTACTTTGACACTGGACAAAGTAACAAAGAGGAGCCTCAGTAGATGCATCCTCCTGGTCAGGTGGAAGCCAGATGAGCACAATAAGGGGCCACAAGGGGATGAAGCTGTTATCCAAGACATCGGTTGTACAGCCCAAGAGTCAATGACCTGCAGATGACAGAGCGACAGTGCTGCGGGAAACTGTGCTTGCCCAGGCAGATGGTCTCAGACTTTAATGCTCTGGTCCATAATGACCTGAGGCTTCATAGTCCCCAAGCAGTACCCTTCGTGCAGCCATCAAGGTTACCGTCACCCTGAATTTCTATGCATCCAGGTCTTTACAGTGATCAGCTCATCACATCATCAGGCAGGGTATAGATGTCCTATTCTGGAGGGCAGAGAACTACGTCCATTTTGAGACAGGTACGAGGGAATTGGTGTTTGTCAGTATCAATGGATTCCCGCAGGTCCAGAGGGTCACTGATTGCACGACACAACATCATCAAGGCACCAGCAAACCAGCCAGTCAAATCCCAGTACAGAAAAGGTTTCCATTCAATGAATTTCCAGCTGGTCTGCAACCACAGGAAGCTCATCTTACAGGACTGTGCTTGGTCCACAAGAAGCTGTCATGATGCCTTCATCCTGCAAGAGTCCCAGGTGTCACACTTCACCAGGCCAACATCCGGACTGTGGGGGTGGCTGTTGGGGGATTAGTTATATTCTCTGAAGGGGTGGTTCCTGACGCCTTTCCGGGACCCAGACACAATGAGTAAGACACTATAACCAGAAACATCTACTAATGAGAACCTGCACTGAACAGGCATTGGCATTTTGAAGATACGCTTCCATTGCCTTGACCGCTCAGGTGGTTCCCTACGGTACGAGCCAGAGAGTCTTGTGTTGTGTTGTGGTCAATTGCTGCACACTGCACAACATGACAATAGAATGAGGCTTCAAGCTGCATAAAGTGGAGGACCTAGAACACCCCTCCTCATCAGAGGACAGGGAGGAGGAAGGTTGAAAATGGGGTCTCCCACAACACAGATCATGGCATTGCAGGGAACCCAGCCACCAACCACCCCCGCCAACCTGCCCCTTAACTCAATGTCCTTTGTGATATCAAGCGATAATGACACACAAATCTCATCATAGGCATAAGCAATTATTATTAAAAGGAAAGTTAATGACCCACAGAGAAAACACCACCAAGGTGACCCATCAAGTGCATCTAATGACATGGTGTAATTTTCCCATCCACTTCCAAGCAGTGCTTCCCTCAGTGGGTGAAGTGAGGCAAGGCAGCCTGCACCTTTGTCTCTGCTTATGGCTGAGATGCCTGTGGCTTCCGTCCTTGGCACAGAGGTACCTGTGAGGCTGCTGCACCTGCCTCTGTCACAGGACCATGCAGCATGGATGTTTCCACAGTCGAAGGGGCTGAAGAGGCAAGGGATGACATTGATGTCCCCTGCGGGGTTACCCCTGATCAGCCTTTTCAACTGCCTCAGCCCTTTCATGATGCCTTCACATGCTGGATAAGGGCACCGGCTGGGATGCAGCTGGCATTCATGCCAAGCATGTTAAATCTGGTGTCAGGACCCACAAGTGATCCGAGCATCGTGTTCCCAACCCTGGATTGAAAATCCAGTCCACGGTGTCACAGAAATTATGTTAAAATAGGCCCTTTACAAAAGGTTGGAGACTGTATAATTACATTTTATGTAAATTAAGCCTCTTTTCCCTAATTGTCCAGTAGATGAGCTCAACCCTTGATATAAATAATTGATAAGAGCTGTTTTGCTTGTCCACACAAGCTTGTAATAACATGGCTTGGCTAGATTTTTTTTTATTATACCAAAAGTGGTCAGTGCCAAAATAATACATAAGTGTCGATCAATAATACAATAAACAGGTCCAAGCCTTGTGACAACATCTTGAAAAACTTGTTTTTAAGCAAGGTAACTGTTACACACGCAGTTCATTTGCTTGGTCTTGTTGGCGTTGTATGGAGAAATACAATCAGGTGAAAGACTATTTGGTTGCAACTGAAAAGCACTTTTATATTAAGCTATTCCATCTTAGCTACATTTTGAACAATTGACAAAAAAAAATCACTATCTCACCTTCTATTAAATGTCTATTACAGTTCATCGAAACAACTAAAAAGGCTTCTATCTGCCACATCTCAAGCATCACAGTTCAGCTGAACAATCTTAAAGTATTAATAGAATGAGAGAAAACTAATAATTTCCTGCTAGCTTTCCGAACTTTTAGAAACTGACCTCTGGCAGGGATATAGGAGCTTATCTCAATCTACAGAAATGGCCCATGGAAATTTACCTCTAATTGAGTTCAGCATTTGCTCTGAGACTATTTTCCTAGAAGAAGTACTTTGAATATTATAAATTAAAGTATTTTATAACAGGAATTACCTGTGCTCTGACCATAAAGGAACATAGACAGCAGCTAAAAATATAAATCATTTTTTCCCTTGACAAAGTAGAACTAGGAATGAGGTTATGCATAGGGTATGAGGACCTAGGCATTAAGTTGAAAAGCAGAACCTCAAAGTTTATAATCTCTGGATTATTACCTAACCGCGTGCAAATTGGCATAGGGTACATAAAATTAGAGAGATGAATACATGGCCCAAAGACTGGTGTAGGAGAAGTGGGTTCTGATTTGTGTGGCACAGGCACCAGTACTGGGGAAAGTGGGGGCTGTACCGTTGGGACGGCCTACACCTGAACCAGGCTGGGACCAGTGTTCTTGCAAACTGCATAATAAGGGAAATAGAGAGGGCGTTAAACTAAATAGTGGGGGCAAGGGATCAAATGTAGAAGGATGCGGCATATCAAAGAGTAGAGACAAGGTAAAAGAAGAAAATAGCAATATGGGAAATGAGAGTCAGGGAATGGCAGAAAGAGATAGAGAGAAAAACTAAGAATGCACAAAGAATCAAGATTAGATGTCACAAAGATAACAAAAAGACTAAACTAAATAAACATGGTCTGATATAGGGAATGACAAGGTATTGGAGGTGTTGGCAGGCTTAAAAGTGGACAGATCTCCAGGTCCGGATGAGTTGTGTCCCACACTGCTGAGGAAGGCAAGGGAGGAGATCACAGGGGCTCTGGCCCAAATTTTTAATTCCTCTCTGGCCATGGGGGAAGTGCCACAGGACTGGAGAAGAGCTACTGTGGTTCCGCTATTTAAGAAGGGTTGTAGAGATAAGCCAGGGAACTACAGGCCAGTGAGTCTCACGTCAGTGGTAGGGAAACTATTGGAGAAAATTCTGAAGGAGGGAATCTGTCTCCACTTGGAGAGACAAGGTTTGAGCAGGGATAATCAGCATGGCTTTGTCAGAGGGAGGGCATGCCTAACAAATTTGATTGAATTTTTTAAGGAGGTTACCAGGTGTGTAGATGAGGATAGTGCAGTTGATGTAGTTTATATGGATTTCAGCAAAGCCTTTAACAAGGTCCCACATGGGAGACTTATAAAGAAGGCAAAGGCACATGGGATACGGGGTAATTTGATAAGGTGGATTCAAAATTGGCCTAGTTGTAGGAGGCAGAGGGTGATGACAAAAGGATGCTTTAATGACTGGGAGCCAGTGTCCAGTGGTGTACCGTAGGGATCTGTGCTCGGTCCCATATTATTTGTCGTTTATATAAACGACATAGATGACTACGTGGGGGGTAGGATTAGTAAGTTTGCGGATGACACAAAAATTGGCCAGGTGGTTAACAGTGAGGTTGAGTGTCTTGGGCCACAGGAAGATATACCCACCTGGACATTTACCCCTTTCCCTCCTGTGCCTCCCTGTACTTTACTCCTCTCCCTCCTCTCCTCTCCTGCCTAAAAGAGGGGAGGTTATTTCTACCTCTCTCCCCCACCCCCTTTCCTCCCTAGGGAGGAACACTACGTATATTTTTTAAAAAATACACGAAGATATAGATGGGACGGTCAAATGGGCAAATAAGTGGCAGATGGAATTTAACCCTGAAAAGTGTGAGGTGATACGCTTAGGAAGGAGTAATTTGACAAGGAAATATTCAATGAACGACATGGCACTAGGAAGTTCTGAGGAACAAAGGGATCTTGGTGTCTGTGTCCATAGATCTCTGAAGGCGGAGGGGCGTGTTAATTGGGTGGTGAAAAAGGCATATGGGACAATTGCCTTTATCAATCGAGGAATAGATTACAAAAGTATGGAGGTCATGTTGGAGTTGTATGGAACCTTGGTGAGGCCACAGCTGGAGTACTGTGTGCAGTTCTGGTTGCCACATTATAGGAAGGATGTGATTGGACTGGAGGGGGTGCAGAGGAGATTCAGCAGGATGTTGCCTGGGATGAAGCATTTAAGTTATGAAGAGAGGTTGGATAGACTTGGGTTGTTTTCGTTGGAGCAGAGAAGATGTACAAGATTATGAGGGGCATGGACAGGGTGGATAGGGAGCCGTTGTTCCCCTTAGTTGAAGGGTCAGTCACAAGGGGGCATAAGTTCAAGGTGAGGGGCAGGAGGTTTAGGGGGGATGTGAGGAAAAACTTCTTTACCCAGAGGGTGGTGACGGTCTGGAGTGCACTGCCTGAGAGGGTGGTGGAGGTGGGTTGCCTCACATCCTTTAAAAAGTACCTGGGTGAGCACTTGGCACATCATAACATTCAAGGCAATGGGCCAAGTGCAGGTAAAAGGGATTAGGTAGTTAGGTCAGGTGTTTCTCACGTGTTGATGCAGACTCGATGGGCCAAAGGCCCTCTTCTGCACTGTGATTCTGTGATAGCCATTACGGAGACCTGGCTGCAATATGACTGGGATTGGGTCCTGAATATTGAGGGGTATATGACATTCAAGAAGAATAGGAAGCTAGGTAAAGGTGGAGGGGTAGCACAGTTAATCAAGGATGGCACTTGTACAATAGTTAGGGATGACTCTGGTTCAGGAGATCAGATGTAGAATTGGTTTGGGTGGAGATGAGGAATAGTAGGGGAAAGAAGTCACTTGTGGGGGTGGTCTACAGGCCCCATAACAGTAACCACAATGTAGGACAAAGTATACAAGAAACAACATTAGGTGCTCGTGATAAAAGGATGGCAAAGTCATAGGTGACTTTAATCTACATATAAAATGAAAAAATCAGATTGACAGTAGTAGCCTGGATCAAGAGTTCACAGAATGCTTTCGAGGTAGTTTCTTGGAGCAGCATGTTCTGGAACCAATTAGACAGCAGGTTATATTAGACTTGATATTGTGTAGCCTAACAGGATTAATTAATGACCTCAGAGTTAAAGCACCCCAAAGTAGCAGCGACCACAATATGATTGAATTTTACATCCAGTTTGAAAGGGAGGAGAGTGGGTCTAAGATCAGTATTTTAAACCTAAATGGGAAAACTATGTGGACATGAAAGCTGAGCTAGCTGAAGTGAACTAGGATACTAGGCTAGGGGATAGATCAATAGAGAAGCAGTGGCAGACATTTAAGGGGATATTTCAGAATACGCAGAATAAATATATTCCTAATAAAAAGAAAAATTCTAAAGGGAGGACCCACCCTCTGCAGTTCACTAAAGAAGTTGGGGAAAATATCAATCTGAAAGAAAAAGCATATAACTGCATAAAGCTAAGTGGCAGGTCAGATGATTGGTCAGAACATAAAGAATGGCAGAGAATGACTAAAAGCTTAATCAAGGGAGAGAAATTAGAGAATGAGAGGAAGCTAGCAAGAAATGTAAAAATGGATAGCAAGAGTTTCTACAGATATTTAAACAGGAAAATAGTAGGTAAAGTGAGTATTGGTCCTCTAAAAGGGTGAGAATGGTGAGCTAATAGTAGACAATAAGGAAATGGCAGATGAAATTAACAAACATTTTGATTCTATCTTCACTATAGAGGATACAAAAAACATTCCAGTAATAGCTGTAAATCTGAAGATGGAAGAGAGAGAGGAACTTAACGACGAAATTACAACCACTAGGGAAGCGGTACTGAGCAAACTGATGGAGCTGCAGGCTGACAAGTCTCCGGGTGCACTTCGTCCTAAAAGAGGTGGCTAATGAAACAGTAGATGTGTTGGTGCTAATTTTGCAAAATTCCCTAGATTCTGGAAAGGTTCCGTCAGACTAGAAAGTAGCAAATATAACCCCTCTATTCAAGAAGAGAGGGAGGCAGAAAACAGGAAACTATAGGCCAGTTAGCTTGATGGGGAAGGTTAAAGAGTTTATAGTTGGGCACTTAGAAAATCTCAAGGTAATCGGGGATAGTCAGCATGGTTTTATGAAAGGGAAATCATGTTTAACCAATTTATTAGAGCTCATTGAAGGAGTAACATGTGCAGCGGATAGAGGGGAGCCTGTAGACGTACTTTGCTTGGATTTCCAGAAAGCATTCGTTAAGGTGCCACATCAAAGATTATGGTGGAAAATAAAAGCTCATAGTGTAGGTGATAATATATTAGCCTGGATAGAAGATTGGCTGGCTGGCAGAAAACAGAGTATGCATAAATGGATCTTTGTCTAATTGGCAGGAGTGGAGTCCTGCAAGGATCTGTGCTGGGACCTCAACTTTTTACAATTTACGTCAATGACTTAGATGAGAGGAGCAAAGGCATGGTAGCTAAATTTGCAGACGACACAAAGATAGGTAGGAAAGTATGTTGTGAAGAAGACATAATGAGTTTGTAGGTGGATATAGATAAGTTGAGCAAGTGGGCAAAAATCTGGTAGACGGAGTATAATGTGGGAAAATGGGAAGTTTTTCACTCTGACAGGAAGAATAAAAAAGCAGAGTATTACTTAAATGGAGAACGACTGCAGAATTCCAAGGTGCTCAGGGATCGAGGTATTCTTGTGCATGAGTCATAAAAGGTTAGTATGTAGGTACAGCATGTAATCAAGAAAGCTAATGGAATGCTGTCCTTTAATACAAGAGGAATTAAACATAAAAGTAAGGATGTTATGCTTCAGTTATACAGGGCATTGGTAAGACCGCATCTCAAATACTATGTGCAGTTTTGGTCTCCTTATTTAAAGAAGGATGTAAATTCACTGGAGGCGGTTCAGAGGAGGTTACTGGAATGATACCTGGAATAAGCGGGTTGTCTTATGGGGGTAGGTTGGACAGGCTGGGCTTGTTTCCTCTGAAGTTTAGAAGAGTGAGGGGCGGCTTGATTGAAGCATATAAGATCCTTAATGGTCTTGACAAGGTGGATGTGGAAACGATGTTTCCTCTTGTGAGTGAATCCAGAACTAGGTGGCACTCTTATAAAATTAGGGGTTACCCTGATAGGACAGAAATGAGGAGAATTTTTTTCTCTCAGAGGGTTGTACCACTTTGGAACTCTCTGCCTCAGAAGGTGCTGGAGGCAGGGTCACTGAATATTTTTAAGGCAGAGGCAGAAAGATTCTTGTTAGACAAGGGAATCAAAGATTATTGGGGGTAGATGGCAATGTAGAACTCTAAACACAAACATATCAGCCAAGGTCTTATTAAATGGCCTTATTGAATTGCTGCCTGCTAATTTAAATCATTGCCATGTGCTGCCCAGCTTTAAATGTGCTGTTGAGTGGCTGCACACCTCAGCAAGGGGCATATGTTCGTGCAAGGCTAGCATTACTTAAAACCAGTCTTGCACTACTAAAGGGGCGTGCATTCTGAGTGAAGCAGATGCTGGAAGTAGGTGGGGAAGAGAGTCTGAACTGGAAGAAGACTGACTAATAGTGCATGTCCAAGGTTGTTGGACACAGGACTGGAGGTCATAGTACATAAGGGAAGAGATGTGCTCTGTCCACAAGGAGCCAGGAGGCTCTCCAAAATCTGAGAAGACAATGGGAGTAGATAGCTGTTGCATTCAATGAAAGTATTGTATCGCCAAGGATCTGGATGCAGTACTGCAGGAGATTCAATGACCACGCACAAATGGTCAAGGTTAGTGAATTTCTCCTCAAATGACATTTCCTTACAACTGGACCTCTAACTCAACCTCACGCACTCAGCAGTATTGCAAGGCTCATACCTACATCTCGCTGCTTGTACATAAGTTCAACTATTCAACCATGAAAATCACATCAGGCAAAACCAATGCACTTCACTCTGACACATTTCCCTCCCTCTTGCAGAACAAGGTGATGCATAACCATGGGAGTAGTATAATGGAGTGTTAGACTAAGTCTCTTAAAGGGTTAACTGTAATATTCAGTGATGCCATAGAAGGAAGTGACATTACTCATGTGGTCTGAGAGTCTAGGCAAAAGCAGCATGGAATGTTCTCATAGCTGTAATTATGTTAAAATAAAGTTAGAATGTTTGCAGCTGACAGTCTTCAGTATTGGAACAACTCCAGCAAAACAACACAATAATAAAAGGAGGCAGTGGCACCTAGTCAGCAAAAACAGGCATAGCTGCCATCCTTATTTTCATGGGGCAGGCGGTGCTCTCCATCATGACTGAGGCCATAGTCAATGGCAGGATAGAAGCTCATACCTAAATCTCCTTCCCCCAACCACTTTCCACCTCATTGTACAATCTCTTTTGATTTAGAAGCTGCACATAGTGTAAGCTCTTGTTTTCCTCTCAGTCCCCACCACAACCCAACCCTTTTGCCTTTTACCTTCCAAATACTCAGCAACTGCCACTGGCTAGGCCATGGTGGGGAACAAAAGGTGGAAGAACAGGGTGAAAGTGATGATGTAGAAATACCATCACTTACTCTCAGGCCTGCAGGCACCAGTTCATACTGCATGTACGTTAAATAGTGGCTTAGAGGCTGGAAACACCGGGAAAGACTGGCCTGCAGCCAGGGCAGAGGACAAGGGTAGTACAGGTGTCAGCTCCCTGGAGAGCAAAATCATGCATGAATCCTGTTGCAGAGGACTCAGGTGAAGACTTTGAGTAGCAGCCTATAGAAAAAGACTGATGGGTATACTCACTGAAATGCTTGCATGCATTAGGAAACCTGCCAGAAAGAATGGAGGAGTCCAGCATTAACCTGGCACAGGGTTTTGCCCAGAGCTTGGAGCCCATCCTTTCCAGCGTGGAAATGGTGGCCAACTCCATGACTACACTTATTGGCCCAGACATGATGCAGCCTCTGATGGGCAATATTTCAGATTCCATTACAGCACAAGCAAAAGCCACCCAACATCTGGGAGCTGCAGTGAAAGCTCAGGTTTGTGGCCATCACAGCTTCAGATACCAGTGTACAAAGGGGCTTGCAGGGTCTCACAGCAGGCCAGCAATCTGTCCTCCAACACATTAGTGAGCTGCTGCCTCGAGGAGTAGCAGTGGCTCCGTGGAGCAAGAACTTGACGTCCTCACTCAGAATTCATCCTGCCACTCAGCCAGTGCCTTTCCTGCCAGCAAGCCAGCCCTAACTATTGCTGGCTGTGAAGAGATGGTGCTGTCCACAGTCGGGCTGTCTATGGCCAGAGCTGCTCACAGTTGTCCTGCAGTCTCCCCCACTGAAAGTCAGCAGCCTTGAACCAGCTCTCCTGTGGGTACCATTGCATAGGAGCACTCTTAATCTCTTCAGGTATCATGCCCTGAGAGGACATTGGCAACCATGTACCTCCAAGTTAATCTTGTTCTGGAGGTGTGGATCATCTTTATTGGTGACATATCCATCCAGTTTGTGAGGTCGTTTAAAAAGATTGTTCTGCATCTACATCAGTCTCTTTTACCATCAATCTTTCCCATCAGCATCAGACTTTCTAAATCATGATTTCTTATTACGTGCCTGAGAAATTCCAGCTGTCTCTTCCTGATCTTGGTCAGCAGAGTTCTTTTCATCGCAGGTTATTCGAGTACCTCATTATTGGTAGTGTGTCTTGTCCAACACATCTTCATTATTTGCCTCAAAAATGACAGATCTGTAGCCTCAATTCTTCTTTTCATTGCTTCACTGATCATCCAACAGTCCGTTCCATCCGTCAAAATTGGTAAGATGTAGCATTCCAGGATTCTCAGCTTTGTTTTCATGGCTAATTTTGAGTTGATCATAAGCTTTTTCATTTTGGAATTGCATCTGTGGCCATATCAATCCTTTGTCTTATCTTGATCACACACCGTCTGATGTTATCATACTTCCTAGGAAACAAATTTACCTGTTTGACCTTTTCATTCTTCACTGTGATCTTATATTTTATGATGATTTTCTTTTTGGACACTACTAGACATCTTGGGCAGAAGAAATCGGTTTCACAACATCACAAAACCAGTTTGCAATCGTTCTCTCTGCCCGTCGATGGTGGGCCGTGTTTCTTGATGCCGGGAACCTCATTGAAATACATCTGCATATCATTAAGTCTAGCCTCCCGGAATCATTCCCCCACATTGGATCGTCCGAGCACGTTGGTGTGACTGCAAGCCGACGTGCTTCACAACAGTATATTTAAGGCACATTGAGGGGAACTCAGAGGTGAGTGCACAGCGTTCATGAGGGTCGCCTGCTGGACTTCAAGGTTGAGGCGAGTTGGGGAGAGGGGGATCAAAGGTTGATGGTAGTGTACAAGCACATGCAGAGTGTGGGGGAGGGAAGCAGCCACGCATCAGGGAAACCTTGTAAAGTGACCATTCCACCACAGCTGAGACAGTTCAGACTCAGCCACATTAACACGCTTGGAGTTGGGTCTCTTAGATTATCTGCCCCCTCAAGCATCGCAAAGACATCAAAGTGCCACCATGTGCTCCAGAGCTTTTCACCCCTAGAACACAGACTGCAAACTAATGATCGTTTTAGTGGACTGCACAACAGCTGGATGACTGCACATGTTGTGTAATCTCTTGCGAAAGCTGGCCATGGAGCAGTCACTGGTGGAGATGCTCACAGCCTCTTGCAACATCATCATTCTGGGTTTTAGGCTAGTCTCCCCTATGGTTCCAGCTAACAGTGCAGTCTTGCACTGCGGAGTAGAAGAATGCCTGCGCCTGAGCTGAGAGCACAGCACGCAGTCCAATGGGCAAAGTTACAGCCAATCGATCAGATGGAGTGGGACAGAAGAGGGTGAGGTTTCAGGCAGCCACACAGCGCACTAAACTCTGACCATCCCAGTCATGGCCAGCACTCTCCGGGATGTGTTAAGGGGCCTTCCGACTTAATCAAGAGAGATTCTTAGAACACCTGAGCTAACACATGCATCTCTCTCTTTCTTCCTGCAGGAGTACCACCTCAGGAGCATGGAGCCTGGTGAACCAGCTGTATGCCTGATGGCGTACAGAGAGCAGAGATGACGGAGAAGAAAACGACAGAGCACCTGGCTGCGCAGAGACGGGAGCAGCACCCCCTGGAAGACGGGCAGCTGGGGCTCCCACACACACCGCTGAAGAACCACAGCGAGCCGTCGCTGGTCGGTGCCTAGCTAGACCCAGGGTCTATAGATGCCGTCTTTCATTCCTACAGATGACCGAGAACCAGTGTTGGCGAAGACTGCGCATGTCTAGGGAACTGGTCGGTCACATCTGCCAGCTGCTGCAAGATTTGGCAACCCGTGGACATGGAAAGCATCCACTGCCAGTGGCCGTGAAAGTGACCCTGGCACTGAATTTTTATGCCAGTGGCTCCTTTCAGGGCCCCACAGGTGACCTCTGTGGGATATCACAAGCCTCCACCCACAAATGCATCCATGAGGTCACAGATGCCATCTTCACGAAGGCACAAAACTTTGTGCATTTCGCCCAGGTACAGGAAAGCCAGGATGCTAAAGCAATTGGATTTGCCCAGGCCTCAGGTTTCCCACAGATTCAGGGTGCCATCGACTGCAGTCACATGGTGCTCAGATTTCCATCACAACCAGCGGTCAACTATGGTATCCACAAGGGCTTCCATTCACTGAATGTGCAGCTGGTGTACAACCACCACAAACATATCTTGCAGGTCTGCGCTTGGTTTCCAGGGAGTATCCAAGACTCCTTCATCCTCAGTCAGTCACAGATCCCTGATGTCTTCCAGGGTCCATAGAGGCTGCAGGGATTGCTTCTCAGGGACAAGGGCTACCTGCAGAGGACGTGGCTGATGACACCTGTGCAGTGGCCTCAGACTGCAGCAGAGCACAGGTATAATGAGGCTTATGCTGCAACTCACACCTTGGTGGAGCAAACCATTGGGATGCTGAAAATGAGGTTCCAGCACCTGGACCGGTCTGATGGAGCCCTGCATCATCGTTGCCTGCTGTGCCCTTTACAACCTAGTGCTGCAATGGGGAAAGGAGCTGGCTGAGGAGGAGATGCAGGAGCTGTAGGTCTCCTGTGGTGAGGAGAACATCAGTGGGGATGAGGTTGAAGAGGTCCTCGAAGGCGACAATGACGGCAATGAGGCCATTGCACTGGCCAGATGAGGCAGGTGCGCTCAGGAGGCCTTCATAGCTGCTAGGTTTGTGGAGGATGATGACAACATGCAGGGAGGAGACACCATAGATCTTCACATAGCCTCTGAGAACGTCTGACTCCTGTCTGACCGAGGACAGCTCGCTTGCGGTCTGTGATCAGGGTCATATCATGGAGATGCAGCTGTGAAACTTTAAATGCACCTGTTCCTTTGTAAGCCTTCAGCACCTAACCCCTTCAGGAGCACAGCATCAGTAATCATAGATGCAGAAGAGATGGAAGCCAGCCCCACCTTAAAGGTGCTGAGAGCAACAGAGAAAATGATGGTACTCTGTGACACTAGTCCAGACATTCTGGCAGCAATGACAAACACCATTGAGATGCAGGCATCAGTGATGTGCCCAGGGATTGAGAGTCTGGACCATCACTTTGGGCTGAAGGGTGCACAAAGCACAGCAAAAAGACCCTGGACTGAGATTCCTGCCTTTACCTTGTCAGAAAGGTTTCACATCTGAGTGACACAAACACTGCTCATCAGAAGGAGGAGCCATCGGCAGGGAGACATGCTTGGGAGTTTATTTCCAACAGTGAATATTATGTACAAGTGATTAACATCTGTGCACAGGCTGTGCAAGCCTAAATAGCCAAGTGGTTATGGTACTGGGTTTGTAACACCAAGATCAAGAGTTCAAATCTCACAATGGCAAACTATGAAAACAATGTAACTTCATCTGAAACAGATGGAAACGGGCTTGTACTCGAAAGAGTTACATCTTCTTAACTTTCCTAACCCTGCTGCTGCGTCTTGGTGCTCCCCAGACAGCCACAGTGGAGGTGGAGGCAGCCTACTGATTGCTCCACCCTGTCTGTGATGACCTTGGCAGGCATGCTCTGGAGGGCAAAGACCTGGAGGGCGCTGGCCTGCTTGGGTACTGCTGTGTCGCAATGCTACTCTCCTCGGCCTGCAGAGCTGGAACTGGAAGAGGGGATCTGGATCGGCTGGACACTCCTGGAGTCACCTGGGTGGATGGCCCCGGGTATGCACCTGCTGATCCTCCTCCCTATGGGTGCTCAAGGGCCCATGGCTAACTCCTTGAGGAGAAGGGGTAGCTGCAGTGAGATCGGGCTGCCCCACACCCCTCTCGCTTTAACACTATTGGAGGCCAACTATGGCATCAGCGATGGAGTTCAGCCCAGGCTGCAGTGCAGGAGTGACGGTATGGACCAAGGTCTCCATGGCGGCTGCCAGCCTACCGGTGTTGACCTCGGTGCATTGGCATGCCAGCGCTATCACCTCAGGCTGAAGATGGACGGGCTCCTCCATTGTGCTTTGTAATCTGAGGAGTGCAGCAGACATCCTTTCCTGATGTTCCCGAGCTTGCCTTAGCAGCTCCAACAACTGAGGTATGGCTAAGTTCAGAGGCTCATCATCTGACTCACTCAGCAGATTTCTGACATCCAGCAGTCCTCTGAGTGCCAAAGACCTGAGAAGTCCCTGCCGCCGTGTGGATCAGACAGTGCGATGTGCTCACCAGATTGTAATCCCAAGGGTACTCTAAAGCTAGGTCCCACAGAGGTGTGTGTCTTTGCATTGCTGGAGGGTGTAGGTGAGCACTGTGACAGGACTTAAAGGAGGGTACCTCCAGATTCCTCTTCAGAGGTTTCTTTGAGGCTTGTTTGGAGCTCCTGGGTCATGGACTCGATTGGCTGTTTCCCAGATGTACCTTCAGAAGCAAGGGGAGATAGTAAGATGACCTGGTTGTGGAGGATGCAGCAGACCATCACAAATCAGAAGGCACATATGCCAAGTACAGGGGAACACCCTCTCTTGGTTCAGGTAGCAGGACTGTTACTTCTGTTGCTGATGACCTGCTCCATGACAGTCCCAGTTGCAGCATGGTTCTCAGTGTGGGAGCACTGACCAAGAATGGTTTGGTCATAGAGGGAAGTCGTTAACTACAGCAAGTAATGTTTGTTGCCGAGCAGCCACCCTCTAATTCAATGTGGTGACTAAAATATGGTGGGAATGGCAGAATCGTGCAAGATGAAAACATCATGACTGCTGTCAGGAGAGCACGCATTCACCAACATGATGTCTGTGTTCTGATGTTGAGTGTGTGGCATACCTTTGCAGTTGTGGTACATCCTCCTAGTGAGATATGGTGCTTGCAAGATCATGTGAGTACAGTCAAAGGCTCCCTGCACCATTAGGAAGCCCATTATCCTGGCAAAGCCACATACCTGCTCCTCCTCGCTTTGACAGAAAACAATGTGGTCCTGTCTCCTGGCATCCAGAGCCTCTGTCACCTCCCGGATACAGTAATGGATAGTGAACTGCAATATGTTGGCGATCTCACTGAATCCAGCCTGGAAGGATATGCTAGTGTAGAAATTGAAGGCCACATTAACTGTGACAGCCACAGGCAGCGCCATCCTACCCCCTGCTCTGAGACTGCAGGTCCAGTTTGACCAGATGGTATTGCTTTGCGACCACTCTCATTGGTGAAGTGCAGGTGCCACAAACACTGCTCTGGGCTGAGGTGCAGGTGGAAGTGCTCTCTGAAGACCTTAGGTGGGTAAGATTCCCTGCGGAGAGCCCTCCTCCTCCTCCTCCTCCCTCCACACTTCTCTTCTCTACTGCATCTGCTCCATCTCTGTCATGCTACAGCCCAAATGGAACTGTAATTCTAGCCCCCATGACTGGGAAAAGTTGTGTAGCCAGAAACATTTTAAAACCACACAACTTCTTCCAAAGGATCCAGCATTACTTTCGTCTGACTTAAAGATATCTGTCTGCCCCTCCAATGACACAGTACTTCCATTAACTTGGCAGTAGCGAGTAAATATCAAAAGCACCTAAAATGCAAATTAAATACTGATCCTTTAAATAGCAATTGTGTGTACGCCTGCGAGGTGGAGGCTATGGTTCCTTGTTCAGCTGAGGAGCACAGAAGTATAAAATTGCAGGTCAGGTATTAAATCAATGTTACACATTGATTGACATCACAAACTGACCATTCTGCATACTTATCACACACGTCTGCACTATCATCCTTCACAATGATTACTGCAAGTCACACTGGAAATGGTTGGGAGCAGACCATCCACCTTTTTTTAAAAAAATAAACTGGTAGGAAAGTAAATTGTGAAGAGGACGTAAGGAGGCTACAAAGTGACATAGATATTTTTAGTGAGTGGGCAAAGATTTGACAAATGGAGTATAATGTGGGCAAATGTGAAATTGTTCATTTTTGCAGGAAGAATAAAAAAGAAGCTTATTATCTAAATGGTGAGAGATTGCAAAGCTCTGAGATTCAGAGGGATTTGGGTGTCCCAGTGCATGAATCACAAAAGGTTAGTATGCAGGTACAGCAGGTAATTAGGAAAGCTAATAGAATGTTATCATTTATTGTGAGGGGAATTGACTGCAAAAGTAGGGAGGATATGCTTCAGTTGTACAGGGCACTGGTGAGACCACATCTGGAGTATTGGTACTGGTCTCCTTATTTAAAGATGGATGTAAATGCATTAGAAGCAGTTCAGAGACGATTTAATAGACCAGTACCAGGAATGGGTGGGTTGTCTTATGAGGAAAGGTTGGACAGGTTAGGCTTGTATCCACTGGAATTTAAAAGAGTAAGAGGTGACTTAATTGAAACCTTTAACATCCTTAGGGGTCTTGGCAGGGTGGATGTGGAGAGGATGTTTCCTCTTATGGGCGAATCTAGAACTAGAGGTCACTGTTTAAAAATAAGGGGTTGCTCTTTTAAGACAGAGATTAGGAGAATTTTTTTTCTCTCAGAGGGTCGTGAGTCTTTGGAACTCTCTTCCCTAAAAGTCGATGAAAGCAGAGGCTTTGAATATCTTTAATTCAGAGCTAGATAGATTATTGGCTAACAAGGGAGGAACAGATAATCGGAGGTAGGCAGGGATGTGGGTTTGAGGTTACATTCAGGTCAGCCGTGATCTTATTGAGTGGCGGAGCAGGCTCGAGGGGCCGAGTGGCCTACTCCTGCTCCTAATTCGTAAGTTTGTAACTGGTTCCTGTATCACCGAAACTAATGGCACTCCAGAGCCCAATTTTGTGTTTTTTCTTTTTTGGTTGGGCTCTTTCAACTCTCTACCTCCTCATGGCTTAAAGCTTTGCTTTACTTCCAAGCAGCCTCGTCAACTCTCATGCTTTAACCTTTCTTTGCCACATTGATCTAAGCCCTTTTCCACAGCTCCAGTTTACTCCTTGCAACAATGCAATCCCAGGTTTGTTGAGATGTAGGCTATCCTACTAGTACAGATGCAAAATGATCACAGCAATTCAGTTCATCATATCTTCCAGAATAATGATGATAGCTTTAATTCTGCAATCTTAGTTCACAACTCAAACTATTCAGAACATTTTTTTTTTGTAAACTGGATTCTATGGGCACTGCTGTGCACTTCACATTTTCTTTCCATGATTGCAAGTAGGAAATTCTTTTCTAAATATATATTCTAAATGATACACCTTTTAAGATTAAATTGATAAATTAGGATATAAATAAAGTCCAGTGTTTTTTTGCTTTATTTATTCTGACTTTGTAGACCACCTACAGCTATTACTGGAAATGTTTGGGATAGAAGTAAAACTCAAAAGGAAACTTACCTCTTCACAGCCACCTTGACACCTCGGTTTGCCCTTCGGCCTTCCATCTGCATGTTTTCTTCTTTGTTTGATTTCATTAGATATAATCTCCATGTCAGAATCTGTGAAAGATAAAACAGCCCTCTTAAAGGATTAAAACCTGAAGCGAGTTAAAACTTGAGTAACAAAGCATGATCTTTCTGAAACTCCTTGAATCGCTGTCAGGCTAGAAACTGGGCTGTAAGAAGCTGGAAGTCATTTTTTTGCTGTTACCTCTATATATTTGTCCAGGGGAGGCAGTGACATAGTGGCACTGTCGCTGGACTAGTAATCCAGAGACCCAGGGTCATGTTATGGGGACCTGGGTTTGAATTCCACCATGGCAGATGCTGAAATTTGAATCCAATAAAACTCTGGAATTGAAAGTCTAATGATGACCATGAAACCATTGTCGATTGTCGTAAAAACCCATCTGGTTCACCCATGTCTTTTAGGGAAGGAAATCTGTTATCCTTACCTGGTCTGGCCTACATGACCCACAGCAATGTGGTTGACTCTTAAAACACCTTCTGAAATGGCCTAGCAAGTCACTCAAGTTGTGTCAAATCGCCAGAAAGCCTCAAAGGTTCGGTAGAACCACTAGGACTCGACCAGTTCAGTCAGTAATATCTGCTAGACTGGGTCTGTGGCAGGTGGTTAGGGAACCAACAAGAGGGAAAAAAACACTTGACCTCATCCTCACCAACTTGCCTGCCACAGATGCATCTGTTTATAGCAGTATCGGTAGGAGTGACCACTGCACAGTCATTGTAGAGACAAAGTCCCGTCTTCACATTGAGGATACCCTCCATCATGTTGTATGACACTACCACCGTGCTAAATGGGATAGATTTCAAACAGATCTAGCAACTCAAGACTGGGCAACTGTGAAGCGCTGTGGGCCATCAGCAGCAGCAGAATTGTACTCGAACACAATTTGTAACCTCATGGCCTGGCTTATCCCCCACTCTATCATTACCATCAAGCCAGGGGATCAACCCTAGTTCAATGAAGAGTTCAGGGGGCATGCCAGGGGCAGCACTAGGCATACCTAAAAATGAGGTGTCAACCTGGTGAAGCTACAACACAGGACTATTTGCATGCCAAACAGCATAAGCAGCAAGTGATTGACAGATCTAAGCGATTCTATAACCAACAGATTTGATCTAAGCTCTGCAATCCTGCCACAGCCAGCCGTGAATGCTGGCGGGCAATTAAATAACTCATTGGAGGAGGAGGCTCCACAAATATCCCCATCCTCAAAGAGGGGGGAGCCCAACACAGCAGTGCAAAAGATAAGGCTGAAGTATTTGCTACAATCTTCAGCCAGAAATGCCAAGTGGATGAGCCATCTTGGCCTCCTCCGGAGATCCCCAGCACCACAGATGCCAGTCTTCAGCCAATTTAATTCACTCCACATGATATCAAGAAATGGCTGAAGACACTGGATGCTGCAAAGTCTATGGACCCTGATAATATTCCAGCAATAGTGCTTAAGACTTGTGCTCCAGATCTTGCTACAGCTACAACACTGGCACCCACCAAGCAATGTGGAAAATTGCCCAGGTATGTCCAGTACACAAAAAGCAGGACAAATCCAACCTGGCCAATTACCGCCCCATCAGTCTACTCTTGATCATCAGTAAAGTTATGGAAGGAGTCATCATCAGTGCTATCAAGTGGCACTTACTTAGCAATAACCTGCTCACTGACGCTCAGCTTGGGTTCCACCAGGGCCACTCAGCTCCTGACCTCATTACAGCCTTTGTTCAAACATGGACAAAAGAGCTGAACCCGCAGGGTGAGGTGAGAGTGACTACCATTGACATCAAGGCCACTTTTGACCGAGTGTGGCATCAAGGAGCCCGAGCAAAACTGGAGTCAATGAGAATCGGGGGGAAAAACTCCACTGGTTGCAGTCATACCTAGCACACAGGAAGATGATTGTGGTTGTTGAAGGTCAGTCATCTCAGTCCCAGGACATTATTGCGAGATCCAGGAGTTTCTCAGAGTAGTGTCCTCGGCTAAACCATCTTCAGCTGCTACATCAATGACTTTCCTTCCATCATGAGGTCAGAAGTGGGGATGTTGGTTAATGATTGCACAGCAATACTCACAACTCCTCAGATACTTAAGCAGTCCATGTCCAAATGCAGCAAAACCTGGACAACATCCAGGCTAACAAGTGGCAAGTAACATTTGCACCACTCAGGTGCCAGGAAATGACCACCTCCAACAAGAGAGAATCTAACCATCACCCGTTGACATTCAATGGCATTACTATCACTGAATCCCCCACTATCAACATCCTGGGGGTTACCATTGATCAGAAACTGAACTGGGCCAGCCATATAGACACTGTGGCTACAAGAGCAGGTCAGAGGCTAGGAATCCTGTGGCAAGTAACATCTCCTGACTCCCCAAAGCCTGTCCACAATCTACAAGGCACAAGTCAGAAGTGTGATGTAATAATCTCCCTTTGCTTGGATGAGTGCAGCTCCAACAACACTCAAGCTTGACACCATCCAGGACAAAGCAGCCCACTTGATTGGCACCACATTCACAAACATTCACTCCCTCCACCACCGATGCTCAGTGGCAGCAGTGTGTACCATCTACAAGGCGCACTGCAGAGACACACCAAGGCTTCTTAGACAGCACCTTCCAAACCCATGACCGGTACCACCTAGAAGGACAAGGGCAGCAGATACATGGGAAGACCACTGCTTGGAAGTTCCCCTCGAAGTCATTCAGCTTCCTGACTTGGAAATATATTGCCGTTCCTTCACTTTCGCTGGGTCAAAATACTGGAACATCCTCACTAACAGCACTGTAGGTGTGTGCCTACACCACATGGACCGCAGCAGTTCAAGAAGGCAGCTCACCACCTCCTTCTCAAGGGCAATTAGGGATGGGCAATAAATGCTGGCCTAGCCAGCGAAGCCCACATCCATTAAAAAAAATTGGTGAGACTTCCCTGCAGTAGAATTGAGGTAGTTTAGTCAAGAATTACCACATACTTTCTATTGTGGAACTGCAAAATAAATGCAGTGTTGAGAAGGATCCCCTAGACAGACTCCATAGTTTATATATTGATCCTTCCAGCTCAAAAACAGCTGGGGTACAGGAAATTCATTCACTAACATGAAATAATATGAGATACATCAGTTGAGAGGTTCACAAATTAATAACTGAAAAGGGATTCATTAGCTGCAAAACATGCTTCTGCCTCTCTTAGTAAGTGTATTTTTTTCTTTAAATCTGGATTGAAATAAACTGAAACAATCCTTGCTCCCTGAGCACTGTTTTTGACTAGCAAACTATCATTTTGTTGCTTTTCGATGCTAAGATAACAGGCATTAAAAAATAAATGAGTACATTAATTAATCAATAGACACAATGAGATTTGTGAGTGTTGCTTTCTAAAGTCTGTTAAATTTACAGCGTGGTGCTTTGCTGCAGGTTCTACCTGCTAATGGACGTAATGAATGATCTACTAGATCCTTTAGTGAAAAGAGGGCCTCAAGCTAATTAAAGCATTCAGAAATAATTCTTTGTCTCGTGTTCCACCATAGATCCGTTAATTACCACATTACTCATGAAGGATGAATTTCATGAACACCGATATATTCCATTACAATGCACAGTATGTGGGATAAGTGAAAAAACAGTACCGGAGCCCTTCATCATTTTAAAGCGGTATATTTATAAATTCTGCTTTGTTCCAGCTGCTGAGTTATATCTTGCACTCGACCATGTTAACAAGTCAAATTGCACCACAGTATTTTCTAAATTATATCTAAATAATGCAAGAATAACAGCAGAATATTTTGTTGATCTAGCTTAAGTTTATCTCTCTAAAATGTATACCACAGACATTCTAATGGCATTGAAGCTGCAACCACATTTATGTACTGTTTGTGAGTGGTAGGTACTAATTTCATCCAAAGCATGATATTCATTTCTTGTAATGAATATACGATTTAATGTGACACAGAATCATAGGAATTACATCATTCAGGGAGAACACTCAGCTCATTATGTCCAAGTTGGTGATTCAACTGGAATGGTCGACAGTAACTCTAATTCCTTTCCCTTTTCGTATACACTTTTACATTTTTTAAAGCCTTACCAACTGT
This sequence comes from Carcharodon carcharias, assembly GCF_017639515.1. Taxonomy (NCBI): domain Eukaryota; kingdom Metazoa; phylum Chordata; class Chondrichthyes; order Lamniformes; family Lamnidae; genus Carcharodon; species Carcharodon carcharias. Next base: position 31,734,249 of record NC_054480.1, read on the forward strand.
CTATAAAAATGTTATGGGCCAGGCTTTCACCAGGAGCTTCAGGACTCTGCATCAGGACGAAATGGGGGCCACGCAATTGCTGGCACTGGTATCAGCTCAGTTATTTTCCCATAGGCGGCTTCCTAATTGGCTGCCTCCTGGCTCAGCATCCAATTAAGGACAGCAGGCAGGATTTAAATGCTGTTGGCCCAATTGTAAGGCTGACAGCTCTAAAGCTTCAGATCGCTGGGGCTGCTGAGGTAGCTCAGAACACGAGAGGTCGGATAGGTAAATTTTAAATTAAAATTCCAAGAGGTTAAGCAGGCAAGCCCCACCGGGTGGCCCAATGGGTGGGGGTGCCTTCCCTCCCCACAGCCCTCTCTTTGGGCCCTGGATCTTCCAGCTCTGATGAACCCCAGGTCTTCCACGAAGCTGGCAGCTTCCCCATGTGGCAGCAAGTCACTCCATTGTTGACAAAATGCCGGTGCCTGGGGAAACTGCCCTTAATAGGGCCTTTAATTATTTAAATAGACTACCCGTGTCCATTCGGTGGGCAGCCAATCCGTAACTGGTTCGGCCACTAGGAAACTGCTCCAGTGGAGGGACTGCATTGGAGAACCATCACAGAACACTTCCATTATTTTGCTGACCACGCCTTTTCTCAGCCCACTATCCTGGGGCTGGCAAAATCCTGCCCGTAGTGGCTGCCACAGCAGTTGCTTCTAGTAACGCCCTGCAGGTCCTAATAACCCTATGTGTGAAAAATTAAATTCTCCTAACTCTCCTTTTCATTATTCTAATAGAAATCCTGAGTGTAAGCTTCATTATTACCAATTCACCAACAATCTTTCACAATGAACCTATTCAAAACCTCCCACAATTTAAAAAATATCAGATTCCCCACCTCCTTAACCTACTCCAGTGAAAAGATCTCAGTTAATCAAGTCATTCTTCATAATTAGAACCTTTCATTCTTGGTATCATTCTAGTAAATGTTCACTGTATACTTTCCACAGCTTTAATATCCATCTTACAAAAGGTTGCCAATTGCACACAATACTCCAGTTGTGAGCTAATCAATATCTTGAATAAATTCAAAATAATTTATATATTTTTATGTTAAATATACTTACGTATAAAAAATAAATCCCCAGTTTTTTTTAAGGCCTTTTCTGCCTGCATTCCCACCTTTTAAAAATCAACGTATTTGCATCCTAGATTCACTCGGGTTGAATCTCACAATTTGAGGTAAATACTTTTCATTGTTCTTTTCCTGTCCTGAAATTTTTCACCTTTAATCTATCACCTATTTTTTCTCATTGAACAACATGTAATACAGCACCTAGTCTCATGAAAATCGTAGTGGTAAAAATGTAAAATCACCTGTGTGCTTTATCTAAAAGATAATTTTGATCTTAAGGCTCTTTGTGAAAAATGGACCTTGAAATCTAATATTTCAATTATATTATTGAAACAGCCGGACTTTTGCCGTTATCTGATTTCTGTCAGGAGATAGGACACATTTATACCATTATCTTATAATAAGAAATATTCCAGTAGCAGACTAAAAACCGTAGATGCTTACAGCACAAAACTACCTAGTTAGTCATATGCCTGTGCTAGGTTTTTGGCTGAGCAATCCAAAACAAATTCCACTGCCCCAATTTCCCCCTGACCTGCAAAGCTTTGCATCTTCCTGACTGCAGGAAAAGGATATTTCCGGGAATCATTTGTTTCCTGGTACTGGTGTATCTTCTCCCATGACTTCAACTCATTGTGTCCTTTTATGTCTTTGTATTGCTGAGATCATTGTTGAAAAATGGAGTTGCTTCTGGAGTTGAAGACTGAGGGGTGACCTGATCGAGGTGTACAAGATTATGAGGGGCATGGACAGGGTGGATAGGGAGCAGCTGTTCCCCTTAGTTGAAGAGTCAGTCATGAGGGGACATAAGTTCAAGGTGAGGGGCAGGAAGGATGTGAGGAAAAACTTTTTTTACCTAGAGGGTGGTGACGGTCTGGAATGCACTGCCTGGGAGGGTGGTGGAGGCGGGATGTCTCATATCCTTTAAAAAGTACCTGGATGAGCATTTGGCACATCATAACATTCAAGGCTATGGGCCAAGTGCTGGTAAATGGGATTAGGTAGGTAGGTCAGGTGTTTCTCACATGTTGGTGCAGACTCGATGGGCCAAAGGGCCTCTTCTGCACTGTGTGATTCTGTGACAGAAATTAAAAAGTAGGGAAATTACGTTAAACCAGTATCAAACTTCGGTTAAATCACACTTAGAATACTTGGTATAATTTTGGTTGCCATATTCTAAAAAGGATATAGAGATACTGAAGAGGGTGCAAAAAAGATTTATAAGGATGATACAAAAATGCATCAGGAAACGATGAGCAGGTTGGGTTTATTTTCCTTTGGGAAAGAAAGGCAGCTGAGGGGTAACCTAATAGAGCTCTTTAAAATCATGAAACGTTTTGATAGAGTGGATACAGAAAGAATTTTCCACCTGTGGAGATGTGCATATTGAAGGCTATCATTATAAGATTGTCACCAAAAAATCCAATAGGGAATTCAGAAGAAACCTCTTTATCCAATGGGGAAAGTTGAAACAAATAGTATCGGTGCATTGAAGGGAAAACTAGAAAAACCTGAGGGTGATGGGAATAAATGGTTACAATGATAGATTTAGAGGGGAGCATAAATGCTGGCATGGAGTGATTGGGTGCAATGTCCTGTTCTGTGCCATGTATCCTATTTAATTCTATGTAATGTAGCTTTGGGGAGAAAGTTAGCTGATCTTTGCCAATCAGAAGTATCTGTTAAACCAAATGAGTTACATTCCAAAACTAGGGCCAAAAATATAAGATAGTTAATAATAAATCCAAAATATGGGAAATATAAGAACACAAGAAATAGGAGCAGGAGCAGGACCTTCGGCCCTTCAAGCCTGCTCTGCAATTCAATAAGATCATGGATGATCTGTCCCAGGCCTCAACTCCTTTTTCGTGCCAGTTCCTCATAGTCCTCAACTCCACGATATTTCAAAAATCTATCTACCTCCTCTTTAATTACTTTCAGTGATCTAGCCTCCACAACTCTCTGGGGTAGAGAATTCCAGACATTCACTACTCTCAGAGAAGAAGTTCCTTCACATCTCAGTTTTAAATGAGTGCCCCCTTATTCTGTAGCTACGGGTAGAATTTTCTACATGTCGCGTGGGCCGGTCTGGAGCAGGCCCGTGATCGGCTGTGCGCCGCCATTTTATATGGGCAGGCCAATTAAGGCCCGCCCAACGTGACGCATGGCTGGTAAAGCTCAACACTACCTGTTCGGGCAGGTGGAGGAGGAAGAGCGCAGAAATCTCCCTGAGGCACATGAGCTGGGACATGTTTGTCAATTTAGCAGAATTTATTTATTGATTTTATTAAACCTTCAGGAAACCTCATCCTGCCCGTGGCTGAGATTTCCAGAAAAATGCAAAGGCCACTTGGGCTCTTCGCCTTCCGCCAACCATAAGGTTGGATGGGCAGCGATGTTGATTATCCAAATTACTTCCCTAATGGCCTTAATAGGCCTTTGACAGTTCGGTGGGCGCACAGCCGCCTCCGGCGTGCACCCACCAAACGAAATATCTAAATGACACTCGATGATGTCAGGGCGCATGCCTGACATCATCGTGCATCATTTTACACATCGGCATATTCCCGTACGCCAATGTCAAAATTCTGGCCTATGTCCCCTAGTTCGAGATTTCCCCCACTAGTGTAAACATCTCTCAACATCTACTCTATAAAGCCCCCTCAGAGTCTTGTACATTTCAATAAGATCACCCCTCATTCTTCTAAGCTCTAATGAATAAAGGCCTAACTTGTTTAGCTGTTCTTGATAAATCCACCCCTTCATCCCAGGAATCAGCCTAGTGAATCTCTTTTGAACTGTCTCCGATACCAGTATATTTTTTCTTAAATATGGGGGCCAAAACTGTACACAGTACTCCAGATGCGGCCTCACCAACACCCTGTACAGTTGCAACAAGACTTCCTTATTTTTAAACTCTAACACCCTAGCAATACAGGCCAAAGTTCAATTTGCCTTCTTAATTACTTGCTGCACCTGCATGCTAACTTTTTGTGCTTCAGACACAAGAACATCCAGATCTCTCTGTGCTGCACTTTTTTGGAGACTCTCTCCATTTAAATATAAGTCTGCCTTTTGATTCTTCCTCCCAAAGTGCATGACCTCACACTTTCCAACATTAAATTCCATCTGCCAAGTTTTTGCACACTCACTCAACCTACCTATATCCCCTTGCAGATTTATGTACTCATCACAACGTGTTATCCCACCTATTTTTGAATCGTCAGCAAATTTGGATACATTACACCCTGCCACCTCTTCCAAGTCATAAATATAGATAGTAAATAATTGAGGCCCTAGGACTTATCCTGGTGGCACTCCACTAGGTAGGTCTTTCCAACCTGAAAAAGACTCATTAATCCCAACTCTCTGTCTTCTGTGTGTTAACCAATCCTCAATCCATGCTAATACAGTACCTCCAATACCGTGAGCTCCTACCTTGTGCAATAACCTTTTATGTGGCACCTTATCGAATGCCTTCTGGAAATCAAAATATACTACATCTACCGGTTCCTCTTTATCAACTCTGCTTGTTATATCCACAAAGAACTCTAGTAAATTTGTCAAACATGATTTCCCTTTATATGGATGCATTTCTTTACTGAGAGTGATTAGAATGTGGAACTCACTGCCATAGGAAGTGATAAGGCAAAAATAGCTTAGATACTTTCAAAAGTACACAGTAAAAGGAATAGAAAGATATACTGAAAATCTAAGATGAGGTGGATAGAATTGGAGGAGACATGTGTGTATAAACACCCGCACAGACTTCTTGGGTCAAATGGCCTGTTCCTGTTTTATCTACGTAATTCTGTAATATTTTCCCCTGTATACAATTTATTTTTTTTCTGTATGTTTGCTTTTCATGCATGTTTGGCAATACAATGTTGTATGTTGTCATTGGTGTGGACTTCAGAATATTTTTCATTTTGATTGCCTATACAGGATTTTGATCCTGTAGGAATGTGTGTTAGCAGAAAGTCTTTTTTAGGTCTATTTCAGTTTAATTCCCATGAATTATAATGATGAGGGAGATAAAATTACTCAATTAAGTCCTCACCTTAGAAACAGTTCCAATCTTATGCAACACCTCTGTAATGGGTTTGTTGAAGAGCTTTATTTATAATTGGTCAGATTTATCCTTTGTTTAATTGTTCTGTGATTGATAAATTCCTTAGGGTTTATAACTTTAATCAGACTGCACCCAAGGCCTTTCAATACCCAAAGCTGGATCATATTATGTCCTAAATTCCAAGAAACTCACAAGCTCACAAAGTTGAAAGGTTAACACTACTTCTCTCTCCACAGATGCTACCAGGCCTGCTAAGCATTTCAAACATTTTCCATTATTGTTTCAGATTCCTAAAATCCACACTTTTTTTGTCATTGTGCATAAATTACAGCTTTGAGAAAAGATCCAAAACCGAAACGTTAACATATCAGGTCCCTCCACAAATGCTGCTTAACCTCATGATTGTGTTCAACATTAAAGTTCTGGACAATGAGTGGAATCGCCCCAGATTTGCACTAAGTGTGGTAGCAGGGTTCACAATCTGGTGGTTACTGCATGGACACATGTCCACAGCAGGAGGAGGCAGGCACTCGAAGGACTGCTGGAGAAGAGGCATCTGAGAGATCCAAGTCAGATCATGAGCCTCTGGATTTGGCCTTCCAACTCAACCTGGAGAGTCAGCAGAAAGTTTGGGAACATCTTGCAGAGCTGTTGGAGATCCTCAGCAGAGTGGCACATGAGTTGAAGGAGTGCATCTGCCTGTTCTCTGATGAAATGGTGCCCATATGTGCGCATATGGAGGTCTCCAGAGGGAGGATGGCGGTCGCCATGGAGACCTGGGTCCAGCAAAATGTGAAGATGACAACAGACCTGCAATCCATCACAAGGGCCATGGGCGAGTTCCTGCAGTGGCAACATGAGAGGGAAACAGGACACCTTGATATCCCTCCAGGTGCTCCTTCCCCTCAACTAATCAGGCCGGGCCCCCGGGCACCCGAAAGGTGGTGGAGGGGCAGCTGGACAGCCCGGGGTCATCCACGCAGTAATCTGAGAGGTTGTCCTCTCCCTCCGAGTATCCTTTCCCTGTGAGTCCCTCGACCTTGTCCTCTGTCACCGCAGAGGGAGCAGCTGGCAAATGAGTGATTTTCAAGGGAGAAATGGGTGTGTGGCAAGGTTTTCAGAGCCTCATGCAAGTACTCTCACATGGAGGCTTCCCATATCACACTCATCTCACTGTCCTCAGCTTTTTCAATGCGGCTTGCTGGCGTTCACTTTCAGTTGGCCGTCTGAGCTGATCTGCATGTCTGCCCACTCAATGATCACACTCCCATGCAGCACAAAGAGTCGCCCAACACGACTCTTGCTTCACTTTCAATTTAAACAGCATGGTCGTGATTCGTTTTATCATACGCTTCCCTCTTTTACCTCCTCCCCCAGTCACCCATTTCCTTTCTCCCACCACTGTTGACCTCCCACCTTCTATCACCTTCTAACCCCCTCTGTAACCTACTAGCCACAGCCCTTCTCTTTCAGGAATGTCCTGGTGAACATGCACATTCCCTTCCTTCCCAAAAATCCCACCCTCATCCACATTCACTTCCCGACCTCCTCCTTCCCACCCCCAGGGTCCGTATCTGCCTCCCAGTGCCCCCCAGCCACACTCACCATCCCTTTAATGCTACCGTCGATCCCTCACCCTCCCACCCTACCGCCACACTCTGCCCTCAGTCATGGACTCATCAGAGCCCTACCTTGCATGTTCACCTGGACATCCCCCCCGACCCCCCCAAACCCCTCCCCCTCCTTCCTCCAGCCTTACTCCTTCCTCCACCCTTATTCCTTCCCCTTTCCTGACTCCTTCAGACACTTTACTTCTTCCTCCAACCTTACTCCCCCACCCCCCTACACTCATTCTTCCCTCCGAGCTCCTTCCCTTACATCTTCCATGCCTCTTGCAACTACCTCCCCGGTTGCCATCTTCTCCCCTATTACCCCTTCCTCCCCCGCCATACTCCCTTCCCCTACAACCTCTCCCCAACACCTTCATTCCCCCTCCCAACCTCACCCCATCCTGACACCTTCATTCCCCTCTCCCAACCTCACTCCATCTGACACATCTTCCTCTTCCTCTCCAAGTCAATCCTAGACCTTCCTCTCCCAAACCCCAGAGCATCCTTCTCTCCCAAGCACAGCTGAACCTTCCTCTCCAGCCCCTTGACCATCATCTGCTGTGAGCAGACCCTCAACGGTGACTTTCCACCTTCCATGAGCTTCTTTGCAGCAGATCCATGTCCATGAGAATCCACCCAGCATGCCAGGGATGTTCCTCCAGTGTGCTGTTGCTGTCGAGCTCCAGCATCTTCTGCTCCTCGGGTGTCCGCGATGTGAGCAAGGCCTTGGCAGTAAGTTCCGATTTTTGCACGTCACACTTGTCAAGACGTGTTCTGCATACAATCATACCGGCGTGGGCGGACAATCTAGCGGGTGGGGAACGATTCTGGCAGGCTAACCTCATAATGATATGTAGATGTAATACAATAAGGTTCCTGACATCCGATGGCAAGGAATGTGGCCTGCCATCGACGGGCTGAGAGGACGATCGCAAACTGGTTTCACGATGTCGTAAAAGCGATTTCTGGCCTTCTCACCATATTGCCCACTTACACCACCAAGCACGCCTGACAGCAGTGAGCACAAAAAACTTCTTACCCTATATTTCTTGCTTTCTGCTTCTAAGGGAATAATCCGCATATTTCTACTGCTAGCTTTTCTCCATACTTCATTCAAAAATGAGCAAGGTTAGAGCTCATGGGCCTATTTTGCCTGGTCATTCAGCTCCCAGATAACCTTTATCACTAGTTCTATGAAATATTCACTACTGTCTCCACATTTAACAGGCCATTTTTTTCACCTTAATGGATGGTGTAAAGGAGGCTTCAAAATCTCATTCATTGCTCAACCTCACAATCTTCTCAAATCCTATAACTTTGTATGGCAACATAAGAAACAAAGTTCAGAATTTCAGAAATTGAAGCTATTCCAACTCTGAAAACATTGCTTTTTGTCAACAAATTTACCAAGATGTGAAATGATTTATCTGTTCTTGATTACTGAAGTACAGCTTAGCAGTTTCATTCAACGATCTAAAACTTACAATGTATTTGTACGGTAGGCATTTTACTGTTCTGTGACCTGGCGAATTACAATGCTTGAATCAAGGGATACATTGAAAGTTCCCTGCTAGGGAAGCAAGCGTGGGACAGGTCACACAATAAATACCATCTCAGCAAAAGTAACTCCAAGGGAGAAGAGATTTGACAGATTAAGGGAACTTCTCACACATACAATATCAAAAATCGGCTTAAAAAAAACTCAACATTGTAGCAACAGAGTGTCTAAGAGATCCATGTAAAATTGGAACAAGAAAGGAAAAATAACTGAACCGCAAAAAAAAACAATAATTGAACAATACAACCCATGTTTGAAATGGAACAGATGCAAGGAAAAAAAATGGCATGCAGAGAATGGAACTATATCACAGATAGCCTTCAAAATAAAGATCACCGCACCTTACAAAATTAAAATATGTAAAAAAACAAAATGAAAGTTTGCTGAGAAAAGAAGAAAATTTACTTTATGCAAATATGATGTAAAAATAATTGAAGAAAACGAACAGTAGCAGCAGCACCTTTCGTACGATACACAAAAAACAGCCAACCATGTTGATCCAAAGTAATCCTAAATGAGAGATGCATCAACACTACTTTTCTCAGTTTTGACAAAAATTCACTGACCTGAAACATTGGGCTGGATTTTACTAGCCCTCTGGGGATGGGCTAGGGGGTGAAGGGACCAAGAAAATAGTGAGGAAAGGTGAATGGTAGCGAGCCTGTCTTCTTCACGCCACAACGTCATCTTGCCAGTGGCGACGTAAGTGGTGGGTGGCCCTCCCACCCAGAGGCTAATGGAGGCATTTAATTGACCATTTAAGGGCTTCTTCACAATGCCACTGGCATTAACAGTGATGGTGGCAGGGGCTGCCACATGGGGACACTGCCAGTGAATCCTGGAGGTCTCCCAGGGACTTGGGAGGCACTCTCCAATTTGGGTATTCTTTGGCCCATGGTGGGGACCCCCAGCTTAATGGGGGACCCACGGCAATGCTGCCGCTTCACTTCACCAGCTCCTGCCCACCTCTCCCTTTGCCAGCAGCCTGCCTGACTACCAGTTGCACTGAAGAAGCTGCTGAGCTACCACCCTCCAACTGGCTGACAGCCCTATCACTTCTTAATGGGGCAACTGCCCCGGCTGATGAGTTGCGGCCCTGGGTCCTCCAGACTGTCAAAGTGGGCTGCGTCCCAGCTCTCGGACCTGTTGGCGGGATTCCACTTAATCCAGCCATTAACTCCGTTTCTCTCTCTACAGATACTGCCATACCTGTTGATTATTTCCAGGATTTTCTGTTTTTGTTTCTTATCAGCACTACTTTGGAATGAGCAACAATAAACATTCATTCCAAAGAAGCTGCAAACTATCAACAGCAAAATCTAGGACCAGTAGAACCTGCAACAATCCTCAGTGAAACTGGTGCCAAGGTTATGCATCATAAATTAACATTTCATCACGTCGGAATGTTATTGCAATCTAGGAAGTGTGAAAGCACTGGAATATAACACGATGTGTTTCTACAATTCTTACCTGCAGTACTGTCTGTTCCGCTCTGATTTGGATTTGGGCTGGGACTCTGTGAAGTGGGTGGTGTCGCTTGTTCCCATTGATCCAGTTGGTAGGTTTTTTCTCCATTCACTACAGGCTGTGAAGATAAAGTCAGATAAGAAAAAAATCAAGTTTTAAAACAGATAATTCCTTATTTAATGTGTGCATTTTCTTAATTACCTCTTTAATGTCAGAATTTATTTGACACATGGGACCGATTTAGGAAACCGGAAAATTCAAAGCTAGTTAAGAATAATTACCTCCCATTTGTGGCATAATTCAAGCAATGGATTTTTGGTTCATGTAAGAGATAACACTGGGGCCACGAATTTGCCTGAAATTGTTATTGCAATCTAGGAAGTGTGAAAGCACTGGAATATAACACGATGTGTTTCTACAATTCTTACCTGCAGTACTGTCTGTTCCGCTCTGATTTGGATTTGGGCTGGGACTCTGTGAAGTGGGTGGTGTCGCTTGTTCCCATTGATCCAGTTGGTAGGTTTTTGACTGAATCAGTCAAGTTGCATTTTGATTAAATATGAACAATGACAGACAGGAAAACAGCCACTGGTCTGTCCAGCCTCTCCCACACAACTATGATGCATAATTATACTCCACATGCTCTCTGACTCACCCAGAATCATGTACTCCCATGGGAGTTCAAAAAAAAAGTTTAAAAATCCAGTTCAATTGGAGAAGAAAAATCTGGGAAATCAATAATAGTCCGAGACTTCCAAGAATGGTATTGCAGGATTTTTTTGTTTCGATTTAGAGGTTGAATTCCATGGCTGTGTCTGTAATTCTATGAAAACTACAAACATGTGGACTTGGTTCCATACAGGTATACAGATACTCCTTTAGCAATGTATCTAATTTATAATCCCTTATGGTTCTAAAATGGAAAATACATAGCAAGGTGGTATGCAATATGTACCAATTGGAGTTAAAGCAGTACTGATGGAAGGGACTGGAGATTAGCTTGCTTTTGAGGCAGCTCTGCGCTTTGCCTGCACTAGGAAACAGTCCCAGGATTTGTCAGAATTGGTGTGGGGGCCCTGCAGTTTGAATGTACTGCAGTGGAAAGACAGGAGTTTGGCAGAATGGAGGGATCCTTTGATCCAGCTACACTGAAGGGGAATCGGAGGTTTGTTAGGCGGTGGAAGGCAAATCTAAGGTTCAGCAATGCATTCGTGGGGCTGATTCATAACTCCCAAAAACAAGTGGGTTGGAGTCGGATGAGATGTGAAAACATTAAAAATTTCAAACCCAACCCCAACCCACATCCGAATCACCCACATCCAGGTTTTGCAAAAGCGGGACAAGGGGTGGGCAGCCAATGCGGTCCCACGGGATTTGGATATGAGGCTGATAACCTCTAATTAAACAGTGGCTGGCCAGGTTTCTCATACACCAGTGAGGATAGGCTTGGCCTAAATAGCCAAGTGGTTATGGTACTGGGTTTGTAACCCTAAGATCAAGAGTTCAAATCTCACAATGGCAAACTATGAAACAATGTAACTTCATCTGAATAGGAACAGATGGAAATGTACCTTTTATGCCTGGTTAGTCTTATTCCACCCCACCCCCACTAGAGCTCTACCTTGTGCGTCCTGCCATCCATTCTTAATTAGCATATTTGTTTAGATAATATCAGCACCTTCAACACCTCTTTGTTCTTTTGTCTGTGACATCTTTTGATTATCTGCTCCTATCACTACTTACTTGGCCCTACAACCACACCCCCTACCTCCCCCCAACTTCTCTCCGTCTCCCCCCCCACCACCACCACCTTAAACCAGCTTATATTTCACCCGTCTCCTAATTTCACTCAGTTCCGTTGAAGGGTCATGAGGACTTGAAACGTCAACTCATTTCTTGCTATCTTGACTCCATTCTCTCGCCCCTTGTCCAGTCCCTTCCCACCTACATCCATGATTCCTCTGACACCCTACAGCACATCAACAATTTCCAGTTCCCTGGCCCCAACCGCCTCCTCTTCACCATGGAGGTCCAATCCCTCTACACCTCCATCCCCCACCGGGATGGTCTGAGCGCTCTCCGCTCATTCCTCGAACAGAGGCCCGAACAATCCCCATCCACCACTAGTCTCCTCCGTCTGGCTGAACTTGTTCTCTCACTGAACAATTTCTCCTTAAGTTCCTCTCACTTCCTCCAAATAAAAGGTGTGGCTGTGGGTACCCGCATGGGCCCCAGTTATGCCTGTCTCTTTATGGGTATGTGGAACATTCCTTGTTCCAGTCCTACTCCAGCCCCCTCGCACAACTCTTTCTCCGGTACATTGATGATTGCTTCGGTGCTGCTTCATGCTTTCGTCTGGACCTGGAAAAGTTTATTAATTTTGCTTCCAATTTCCACCCCTCCATTATTTTCACATGGTCCATCTCTGACACTTCCCTTCCCTTCCTTGATCTCTCTGTCTCAATTTCTGGTGATAGACTGTCTACCAATATTCATTACAAGCCTATCAATTCCCACAGCTACCTCGACTACAGCGCCTCACACCCCGCTTCCTGTAAGGACTCCAGCCCATTCTCTCAGTTCCTTCGCCTCAATCGCATCTGTTCTGATGATGCCACTTTCAAAAACAGTTACTGTGACATGTCTTCCTTCTTCCTTAACCGCGGTTTTCCACCCATGGTGGTTGACAGGGCCCTCAACCGTGTCCGGCCCATCTCCCGTGCATCCGCCCTCATACCTTCCTCTCCCTCCCAGAGCCATGATAGGGTCTCCCTTGTCCTCACTTATCACCCCACCTGCCTCTGCATTCAAAGGATCATCCTCCACCATTTCTGCCAAATCCAGCATGAAGCCACCACCAACCACCAAACGCATTTTCCCTTCACCCACCCCCCACCCCCCAGCCCCTCCTGGAGGCAGCTCACAGGGATCATACCCTCTGGGACACCCTGGTCCACTCCTCCATCACCCCCTCCACCTCAACCCCCTCCCACGGCACCTTCCCATGCAACCACAAAAGGTGCAACACCTGCCCCTTTACTTCCCCTCTCCTCACCGTCCAAGGCTCCTTTCAAGTGAAGCAGCATTTCACTTGCACTTCCCTCAATTTAGTCTACTGTATTCGCTGCTCCCAATGTGGTTTCCTCTACATTGGAGAGACCAAACACCGACTGGGTGACTGCTTTGTGGAACACCTTCGGTATGTCCGCAAGCATGACCCAGACCTCCCTGTCACTTGCCATTTCAACATTCCACCCTGCTCTCATGCCCACATGTCCGTCCTTGGCCTGCTGCATTGTTCCAGTGAAGCTCAATGCAAACTGGAGGAACAGCATCTCATCTTCCGACTAGGCACTTTACAGCCTTCCGGACTGAATATTGAGTTCAACAATTTTAGATCATGAACTCTCTCCTCCATCCCCACCTCCTTTCCGATCCCCATTTTTTCCAACAATTTATAAAGTTTTTTTTCCCACCTATTTCCATTATTTTTAAATGTATTTCCATCCATTGTTTTATCTCTACCTTTTAGCCTATTTCGATCCCTTCCTCCCACCCCACCCCCACTAGGGCTATCTGTACCTTGATTATCCTGCTTTCTACCCTTAATGTCACCTATTAGCACATTCCTTAGATAATATCACCACCTTCAACACCTCTTTGCCCTTTTGTCTATGACATCTTTTGGCTATCTCCACCTATCACTGGTCCTCTATCCAGCTCTACTTGTCCCACCACCCCGCCCCCTCCCCCCCTTAAACCAGCTTATATTTCACCTCTTTTCTATTTTTCCTTAGTTCTGTTGAAGAGTCATACGGACTCGAAACGTTAACTGTATTCCTCTCCCCAGATGCTGTCAGACCTGCTGAGTTTTTCCAGGTATTTTTGTTTTTGTTTTGGATTTCCAGCATCCGCAATTTTTTGCTTTTATCCGAACTAACCCTTGCTCTGCCAAAGATCTTTATATTACACACTGAAGAGGAAATGGTCTAAATAATAAATTTAAGTAATTGTAGTTGATTGAAAATGTCTGAGGTTAATTTGAGGGCTTAAGTAAATGTCTGGCTTAAGATCATACAGACAACATGAAATACCTGGTTTAAAATAATCACTGTACATCTGTGACAAAGTGTGACATTTCAAAGTACCAAGTGTGCAATTCAGCAAGCTATGTATGGACTATTGACAATCAGTAGTATAATAAAGCTATATTTAGACGTTGTTACTTTAATAAAAAAATGTATACCAGACAGGGATAAAAGGAATGTGGCTAAAGTAAATTACTATGTATTTGAACGCCATGAGAGAGATTAAGTGAAATAAAAGCAAAATACTACCGATGCTGGAAATCTGAAACAAAAACAAAAATAGCTGGAAAAACTCAGCAGGTCTGACAGCATCTGCAGAGTGGAACACAGTTAACGTTGCGAGTCCATATGACTCTTCATCAGAACTAAAGAAATATAGAAATGTGGTGAAATATAAACTGGTAGGGGGGGTGGGACTGGTAGAGCTGAACAAAGGGCCAGTGATTGGTGGAGGCAATGAAGAGATTGCCAAATATTCACTCCCCCCCACCACCGACGCACAGTAGCAGCAGTGAGTACTATGTGCAAGATGCACTGCAAGAATTCACCAAGGCTCCTTCGTCAGCACCTTCCAAACCCAAGATCGCTACCATCTGGAAGGACAAGGGCAGCAGATAGATGGGAACACCATCACCTGGAAGTTCCCCTCCAAATCACTCACCTTCCTAACTTGGAAATATATTGCCGTTCCTTCACTGTCACTGGATCAAAATCCTGGAACTCCCTTCCTTACAGCACTGTGAGTGTACCCACACCACATGGACTGCAATGGTTCAAGAAGGCAGCTCATCGCCACCTTCTCAAGGGCAACTAGGGATGGGCAATAAATGCTGGCCTAGCCAGTGAAGCCCACATCCCCTGAATGAATAAAAAAAAAAAAGGCCTTTTGCCCCTCGAATGTACTTCAAGTTGATCTCCAGATGAGGCACCAATTCAAGACCACTCTGCTACTTGCTCAGTGTATCCCTCCCTATGTATGGGTAGTCGTGAAGTTAGTAAGGGGGACTTCCAGACCTTTGATTTATAAACATCTCCATTCTGTCTGTTATCCAATCTACATCAAATAGGAGCTAAATTGGAATTTGCAATTCAACTGTAATTAATAGATTAGTGTTCTGCTTGTAATTTCAGCAGCAGGCACAGAGTATAGTGGAATGTGCAACAATCCTGAGGTGCGGGGGTGTGGGAAACTCAATGCAAACTAATCAAATTTGCAGACGGCATTCCAAGAAGGCATGTCAGAACCAGAGTAGGCAGCTCTGAAATTGTAGCATGCGTTGGCTAAAATATGCAAAAAGACAGAGCTAATACAGCAGATCCAATTTAATGCAGACAAGTGTTAAGTACTGGACGTAGGAGAAAAAAAATGCACATGTACTCCATGAATGTTCAAAAAGTGAAAAAAAAAACCTAGGTATCTTAGTAGGTGCCACTCAACCCCTCCAATCAATGCAAAGCAGCAACTGACAAAAACAATCCTGAACAGCAAAGTTAAAACAATAAAATGCAAGTGGTTACCAACAGTGGAGTCAGCGAGACCACATTTTGAGCATTCCGTACAATGCTGTTTACCAAGGCAAAGACACTCAAATGATGGAGGCAGTCCAGAGGCAAACCACAAGGAAATTAAAAATCTTCTTTCAGTAGAAGTGACCATGTTGAATTGTCATAAAACTCAACTGGGGAAAGAAACCTGTCATTGTTACTCACTCCAGCTCCAGTCCCACAGCAATATGGTTGACTCTTAACTGTCCTTTCAAATGGCCTAACAAGCCACTCAGTACATTAACCACATCGACTGTAGCGGTACAAAACGGTGGCCCACCCCCACCTTCCCATGTCTGTTAAGGGTGACCAATAAACGTCAGCCCCGCCAGCGATGTCCACATCCTGAGTGTCAATGTCATTGTTAAGGTTAAGGGAAACTGGTGATGGGTATTTGAGCCATATAAATAGGGGATAGCTGGGGCATTGGGTATGTGGGTGCAGAGCTGTGAGACTGAACAAATCAATAAACTCTCTCAATAAAGAAAAGTTCTGTGTTTTGGTTTCTGCTTCACCAATCCATTTGGATCATGTTAACAATAATATTTTTTTTTAAATAAGTGGAGTTGTGAAGTATTTTGGTGTGATCCAAGGACCATCCCTCCCATTGTGTTGTCAAGTGTACAGAAATAAAAAGAGGAAAAACTTAACACAATTAAAGCCATGCTTTATGATGAACCAGTCTCAATAGCATTGGTTCAGTCTTAGCTAAAATATTGAGCCCAATTCTGAGAACCATACTTCAGGAAGGATGTGAAAGCTTTAAAGACAGTGCAGAAAAGATTTATAAGAGTAGTTCCAGAGCTGAGGAACTTCAGTTACAAGGATAGATTGAGAAGCTGGGGTCGTTCTCCTTCAAGAAGAGGAGGCTGAAAGAAGGTTTGGTAGAAATGTTCAAAATTGTGAGGGGTCTAGATAGAGTAGATAAAGAGAAACTCTTCCCACGAAAAGAAGGGTCGAGAACCAGAAAATTTAAGGTGGTCGGGAAAGAACCAAAAGCAATAGGACAAAACAATTTTTTTTAACAAAGCTAGTGATTAGAATCTGCAATGCACTGCCTGAGAGGGTAATGGAGATAGATTCAATTGTGACTTTCAAAAGGCAATTGGATAAGCACCTGAACAAAAAAATTTGCTGAGTTACAGAGAAGTGGGGTAGTGGAACTAGCTGAATTGCTCTTGCAGAGAGCTAACGCAGAATTTGACAAGTTAAATGGCCTCCTTCTGTTCTGTAACTCATTCTACGGGCGAAATTTTATGGAGGCAGGATTTACGTTCCCGCCGAAGTCAATGGGGTTTAGAATATCTCGCTGGCTTATTTAATTATCAGCTTTATATAAGGCGCAAATGTACTCAGTAGCAGATGATCTTTGCCAAATAGTTAATATATCACTACCTTTTATGAAGGACAAAAGAACTTTCCTCCTTATACTTAAAAAAAAAATTAGAATCATAGGGCAGAATTTTACGGCCCCCGTTTCAGCGGGGACAGGGCCATAAAATTCTGCCCTACAATTCTAATTTTTTTTGAAGTATAAAGGAGGAAAGTTCTTTTAACTTTCATAAAAGGTTGTGATATATTAACTATTTGCAAAGATCATCTGCTACTGAGTACATTTGTGCCTTGTATAAGGCTGATAATTAAATAAGCCAGCAGATGTGCAAACAACAAACCAAATAAAATTACCAGTTAACATCAACAGTTACAACCCTACATGGTATCCAACCTGCTCTAAAGCTTGCTGAGAGGAAAGCTGGATAAGGCCTAAAGCAGGCACAGAGATCGTGATGTGTGATGAACTCACCTGATTGTTCCAAAGCAGGCAACATGCAAACTTCATGCTGCCTCTTCATTTACAGAATTGTAGTTTACAGCCAGCGCTAAATGTGCTGTTGAGTGGCTGCACGCCTGAGTAGGGGTGCAAAATCATGAAAAGCTAGCCTGTGCTAATGTTAGGAAATAGAGATAGTTTAAGTATGTCATATTTGTATTTGTGGGTGTTAGGAATGAATATTAGCTTTAAGGTTTAAATTTGATTTGTATTTCTGTATTTGTAAGTTAAGAGAGGTCAAATGGAGTTTTAGTTTCACTTTAAAAGGCTGCTTGTGTATCTAATGAGGCGTTCACAACTGCTATAAGGTAAAGGTAAACACATGAAAGTAGAAAAACAATGTTGTTGCCTAGTAACAGGAGGCTAGATAAGCAGGTTCCTCCCACAGGCATACACACAGAAGAAAGACAGCAGTTTGATTTGGAAGCTGTTGGAGTTCAGCTGGTTTTGAAGTTGCTGCCAGGTGATACTGGAGCTAAGGGGACAGATAGAACTCCCAAGCTATAGAAAAACCCTAAAACTCCAGGACAGTGGAAGAGGGGAAAGTCCAAAGGAGACGTTGTAGCTAAAAGAAGGACAGGAACCTGGGAAAAGGTCCTGTTAAGTGAAGTTAAGAGTGAGGGGCAGAGAGAAAGGCTCCAAGCTTCAGGTTTAAATTGAGAACAGCTGGTAAGAAAGCCCAAAGAGACAACTGGAGGTCTGTAATTCTTTGCTATGGGTATGTGAAGCACTGGTGTACTGTTAAGGCGGAGTTGATGAGAGAGAGTGCTTGGAAAACAGTCTGAGTGCATATGGTGACCCAGGGAAGAGGAACATCAGAGGAGAGTTCGAAACACGAGGAGGACTTTAGATTCATGGTTCATTGGGACTGGCTCTGGGGGAGATGGGACCTGTACAGGCCAGATGGGTTGCACCTGAACAAAGCCAGGACCAACTTCCTTGTAGGCGGTTTGCTAGTGCTACTGAGGAGGTTTTAAACAACTTGGCACGGGAATGGGAACCAGGAGGCAATATTAGTGAGGAAAAGCATGGTGTCCAAAGAATTGGGACAGATAGATAGCATAAGAGCAGGAAATAGTACGGTTATTAGATGGGGTCAGAGTAAGAGGGAATGCAATAAGATTTAAATTATTTTTACAGTGCATGAAGTTGAAGGGTGCTTTTCTGAATGGAGAGCTGTGACTAGTGGAGTTCCGCAGGGATCAGTGCTGGGACCTTTGCTGTTTGTAGTATACATAAATGATTTGGAGGAAAATGTCACTGGGCTAATTAGTAAGTTTGCAGATGACACTAAGGTTGGAGGGGTTGCAGATAGTGAAGAGGATTGTCAAAGGATACAACGGGATATAGATCGGTTGGAATCTTGGGCGGAGAAATGGCAGATGGAGTTTAATCTGAACAAATGCGAGGTAATGCATTTTGGAAGGTCTAATACAGGCAGGAATTATACAGTAAATGGCAGAACCCTTAAGTGCATTGACGGGCAGAGCGATCTGGGTGTACAGGTCACTGAAAGTAGCAACGCAGGTGGATAAGGTAGTCAGGAAGGCATATGGCATGCTTGCCTTCATTGGCAGGGTATTGAGTATAAAAGCTGGGAAGTCATGCAGCAGCTGTATAGAACCTTGGTTAGGCCACACCTGAAATATTGCGTGCAATTCTGGTCATCACATTACCAGAAGGATAAGGAGGCATTGGAGAGGGTGCAGAGGAGGTTTACCAGGATGCTACCTGATCTGGAGGTTATTAGCTATGAGAAGAGGTTGGAGAAACTCGGATTGTTCTCACTAGAGTGACGGAGATTGAGGGGTGACTTGATAGATAGTGACAGAGTAGATAGTCAGAAGCTTTTTCCCACGGTGGAAGAGTCAATTACTAGGGGACATATATTTAAGGTGAGAGGAGAAAACTATAGAGGAGATGTGCGGGGCAAGTAGTTTATGCAGAGGATAGTGAGTGTCTGGAAGAGGAGGTGTGGAAGCAGGTACGATTGTGGTGTTTAAGAGGCAGTTTGACAAATACATGAATAGGATGGGAATAGAGGGATACGGACCCCAGAAGTGCAAAATGTTTTAGTTGACAGGCAATACAATCGGCGCAGGCTTAGAGGGCCAAATGACCTGTTCCTGTGCTGTACTTTTCTTTGTTCTTTGTTCTTTGAAAGCACAGAGTGTGGGGTAAGAACAGTTGGTGAGCTGCAGGTGCAGGTAGCCAGCTGGGAGTATGATGTTGTGGCAATAACAGTGACCTAGTTCAAAACAGAGCAGGATTCCATATTAAATATTCCTAGATACAAGCTGTTTATGAAAGATAGAGAAGGAAAGTAAGAAGGAAGGTAGCAGTATTGATTAAGGTGAATATTACAATGATGGAGAGAAAAGATGTCCTCGAAGGGTCAAGGACAAAATCTATTTGGTCGGAGCAAAGAAACAATAGAGGTACTATTACAGGTCTATTCTGCAGGCCACAAACTAGTGGGAAACTAATAAAGGAACAAATTTGCAAGGAAATTGCAGAGAGGTGTAAAAGCTATAAAGTAGTTATAATGGGAGACATTAATTATCTTAATATGGACTGAGGTAATAATAGTATAAAGGGGGAAGAGAGGGAAGACATTTTCAAGTGTGTTAGGAGAATTTTCTACATCAGCATGTTTCCAGTTGCATGAGGAAGGAGGCATCGCTGAATCTGGATCAGGGAACAAGGTGGATCAAGTAGATCACGTGTCAGTCAGGGAACATTTAAGGTACAGTGACCATAGTATTATAAGGTTTAGGTTAATTATGGAAAAGGATGTGAAACATTCGAGTGCAAAAATTATTAACTGGGGGACAACCAATTGCAATGTGGCGAGAATGGATCTGATCCAGGTAAAGTGGAATCAAAGATTAGGAGGCAAAACTGCAATTGAACAATAGGCTGCCTTTAAAGAAGAGATAGTTTGGATATAGTCACGGTACATTTCCACGAGGCGGGAAAGGTAGGACAAACAAAGCCATAGCTTCCCTGGATGATGAAAGAGAGTAAGATGAAGCAGAAAAAGGGTGCATATGACAAATGTCAGGTTGATAATACACGTGAGAACCAAGCTGGGTATAGGAAGTTCAGAGGGGAAGTGAAAAAACAAAGATAAAAAGCAAAAAACAGGGTATGAAAAGAGACTGGCAGCCAACAAGCAAGAAAATGCTGCCAAAGTCATTGTGAAAGAGGATGTAGTTGAGACGCTGGATGGGAGGAGTTATTAGAAAAGCTGCCTGTGCTTAAAATTGATAAGTCATCAGGACTGGATTGGATGTGCACAAGGATACTGAGGGAATAAAGGGTAGAAATTGTAGAAGCACTGGCCATAAACTTCCAATCCTCCACAGATACAGGAGTGGTGCCAGAGGACTACAGAATTGCAAATATTACACCTTTGTTCAAAAACACAGCAACTACAGGCCAGTCAGTTTACTCTCAGTGGTGGGTAAGCTTTTAGAAACAATAATCCAGCACAAAATTAACAGTCACTTGGACAAGTATGGATTAATTAAGGAAGATGAACATGGTTTTGCTTAGGGAAAATTGTGCTTGATTAACATGATTGAGTTTTTCGCTGAGGTAACAGAGTGGGTTGATGAGGATAATGTGGTTGATGAAGTGTACATGGACTTCCAAAAGGCATTTGATGAAGTGCCACATAATGGGCTTATCAACAAAGCTGAAGCCCATGGAATAAAGGGGACAGTGGCAGCATGGATACGAAGTTGGTGAGTGAAAGGAAATGGGGAACTGGTGAACAATTTTTGGTGAGTAGGGTCCCTGAGGGTCCGGAATTAGGACCCTGCTTTTCTTGAACTATGTTATATGACCTAGAATTGGGTGTGCAAGGCACAATTTCAAAATTTGCAGATGGCACTAAACTTGCAAGTAGTATGAACTGTGAGAAGGATAGTGATGGGAAGATGACGTAGAGAGACTGGTGGAATGAGTGGACACATGGCAGATGAAATTTAATGCAGAAAAGTGTGGAGTGCTACATTTTTGGAGAAAGAATGAGGAAAGACAATGTGAAATAAAGTGGGTGCAGGAGTAGAGGAACCTGGGGGTATATGTGCACAGATCATTGAAGGTGGAGGGACAGGTTGAGAAAATGCTTAATAAAGCATATGGGAACATGGGCTTCATAAATACAGGCATTGAATACAAAAGCAAGGAAGTTATGCTGAACCTTTATGCAATACTGGTTCGCCCACAGTGAGAGTATTCTGCCTAATTCTGAGCATCACACTTTAGGAAGGAATGTGAAGGCACTGGAGAGAATGCAGAAAAGATTTCCGAGAATGGTTCCAGGGATGAGGGATTTCAGTTATGTGGATAGATTGGTGAAGCTGGGGCTATTCTCTTTAGAGAAAAGAAGGTTGAGAGGTGATTTGATAGAGGTGCTCAAAATCAGCAGGGGTGTGCACAGAGTAAAACAGGGTGAAACTGTTCCCGCTGGCAGAAGGGTTTGAGAACCAGAGGACACCTTTTTAAGCTGTATGGCAAAAAAGAGCCAGAGACGACACAAGGAAAAATGTTTTTACACAGCGAGAGGTTAGGATCTGGAATGTACTGGCTGAGAGTGTGGTGGAGGCAGATTCTATCATGGCTTTCAAAAGGGAAATGGATAAATATCTGAAGAGAAAAAATTTGCAGGGCAACGGGGAAAAGGTAGGGGAATGGGATTAGCTGAGTTCTTACAGACAGCTGGCACAAATACGGTGAGCCAAATGGTTTCTTTCTGTGCTCTAACCTTCAATGAATCAATGATTCTTCTATGAAACCAAAGCATTTGGAGACAGATTTTAAGACGTATCCATAGATCATACTGAAGGAGTGTCTTATTGTCAGGAGTGTTGTTCTACAAATGGGACACTAAACTGAGGTTTCATCTGCCTGTTTGTATGAACATAAAAAAATTTTGTGACGCTGTTCAAACAGGATCATAAATCATGGGTTTCATTTTTTCAAGATTTGAAGTGGGTGGGGGACAGTGGAACAAAGAAATTATATGCTTCAGTGCTGATATCTCAGAAGCTCTAACTCAAACATTAAAGCACCTACATACTTTATCTAATACAAGGTAATCCCAGAAAATCTATTCACTATGTTTGAACACCTGGATTATTGTCCAGTAGTTGATGTTGAACTCTGCTTTCCTCGGTGGCAAATCGCCAAACATACAGATTCTTCAGTGTATTGTATACTCTTGTTGGGATAATTGCGATCATTTTGTACAACTAATTTTAAGTCACTCCCACTACTTTGTGCACCTTCATGTACATCTGATTACTCAGTGTTCCAGTCTCTCCAATTCACAACAGTGAATATAATCACAGACATTCATGTTTCTTAATCCTTATTTACAGCTCATTACATTCTGTAATTCTTCATCTATTTATTTCATGCCACTTGTCTGACCTCTTGTCTAATGAAATCATGGGTTCTGATGCACCATCATTTACAAAGATCAATTCTCCCGACAAAATAGGTATCAGGTCCTGCCTACTTTGTTTTTAACATTGCACAGTACATACTGAGCAAAATATTCTGTTGAAATAACTGACATGAACCCAGTGCAAAGGAAATATTGAAGCATCACATTTATGCCAGGATTTAAAGTGTTCCCCTTTTCCCATCATCATTTAAGTCTTAAATAGGAATTCTAAAGAGACACAGATGAGAAAGGCTTTCCTGTCCAACCTGCAGAGATTGGCTTTAGTTCTGTTAACAATAAACTAGAGAAAATTTGGCTCAACCAGTTCTTGATGTCAGGCAGGTTGTTGGAGAGTATGACAACAGCTTGTGGTTTGATGAAAAAGGCAGGAGGTAAGGCCAGGCATCACCAGTATACATGCAGCCCTATTGTTCCAGATGATATCACCAAGTGGTACCACATAATTAGTGAAGAGATAGGACCAAGGACAGACCTCTGGGATATGCCGGTGGTGACAAAGTGGAGAACCCATTGGGAGCAGTTCAGTGCCACTAATGAAACAGACTTGAGTGCAACCGAGAGAAGTCAGTGCTCCCAATGTGAATTGCTGGAGAGTGAAGTCCTCAATAGCGCTGTGGTCAACACCATCAAAGGGGTTGAGAAATTTCATAGTCATAGTTGCACAAAATGTAACATATGACTTTTACCAGTGCAGCTAAATGCCTTATAATTTCAAACATCTGGGAATTCCAAACATTAACACTTTATTCAGAGTATAGTGTGGTAATTGGTGTTATGTAAGCAAACTTGCGATCTTTAGGCACTTTATATAACTAAAACCAGCATCCTTAACCAAACAGCAAAATTATTCATTGATGAAAAGATTTGTCTGTGCTATTATAGCACCAGGATAAGGAAGGTAAATGCAAAGTCTCCAGTGCAAACTAAAAAAGCACCAATATATAAGTGCTGCAATGTCCCACAAATAGCAATGAGAGGAATGTGAATGACCAGTTAATCTTTTTTGGAAGAATTGATTGAGCAAGGGCACAGGGAAAACTTAAGGCTTCTTCTTTGAAAAGCATCACAAAAATGTTTAACGTTTCTACAAACAGACAGATGAAACCTCAGTTTAATGTCCTATTTGAAGAACAACACTTCTGACAATAAGGTACTCCTTCATACTGCACTGGAGAATCAACCTAAGCCCAGGTTTTCACCATGATGGAAAGGCATTTCCTGTTTTCACAGGGGTGGGACTGGAGTTGGGCCAGGGTTTGCAAATGCGCGTTTTACGGAGGCAGCTGGCCATTTAAATCATCAGCTACCTCCTCTGAAATGGGATTTTGGTATCCCAGAAGTGTGAAACCCAGCCTGTGCAGATCAGACCTAGCAACAGGTAGCCTGAACTTGGTGGATTTGCTTAGATAGCTAGGGTATCCCATTGGAGAGGTTAGGTACCCCGTTAAATATGGTCCCAAGACACTTTTGGGAGAAGTGGGGTATCTTTTGTGATAGGTAAGGCACCCTTTGGGAGAAGTAAGGCAGTTAAAAACAAATATAATTTGTGCGTAACAAGTGCATTAACTCATTGGAACTGTCAAAGCACTGTCAACCTGTCAAAGAACTGTCAAAGCTGTCAAAAAACTGTCAAAACTCAGTGGAACTGTCAAAGATGTCAATGAATTTAACTCAGCCAGACTTTAAATTTTTTTAAAAGTCTGGAGTTCAAAGAAAAAATCAGTGCTTGATATTTCACTCTGACTGCTGAAATAAGTCTAGGGGCTTCATTATAGGATTTGTGCTGCAATAACTGATTTCACAAACTAACATTATCACAATGAGGTGTCTGTTAAATGAGCAGTTTGATTGACAGCTGCAAATGGTTATAGAATAGAAATGGTTTTTTTTTAGAGTATTTTTTGTTTAAAATAGTGGTGTCATCAATGGACACAACTTTATTTTATGTTGTGTGGCTCCTGAGGTTTGCCCATGGTGGATACTAGGTGAGTTGGCAAGGAGGGGGTAAGGGCAAAATGGTGGCAGGTGAGGGCCATGGGTTGGCATGAATTGGCATAGGAGTTATAAAGGGCCACGGAGATGTGGGGGAATAGGGTGTATGAGGGGCCATGGGGGATGGGTAGGGGAGCATGGGTTGGCATATGGGCTACCAGGGGCCATGAGGGTGGGACATGAGATAGCATAGGTTGGCATGGATGGGGCATGGGGAATGTGTGAGGGGGGTCAAGGAGTGAGGGCTGTTTTTTGTTTTAATCATTTTTAAAATTCAACAAAGTACTGGAGCACAGAAGCAGGCTTTCCACCCAGCCCATCTCCGCACGGCTGTGTCCACACTCATTCCGGAGGTGGCAGGCCCAACTTCTAATCCAGCCAGCCCCTGCAACAAAGAATTGGAACTGTGGGCCGCCATTTTTAAAGGTCAGGTTTCCAGAGCTGGGAATTCCCCCACCTCTGTGTACCCGACCTGAGAGTGACAATCTGGGCCCTAGAATCTGAACCAACAGTGTTATTATTGTGAATTCAACAATGGCAGATTTAACTAGTATATTTTTTAAAAATTCAAATGCTGGAAATTTGAAATAAAAGCAGAAAATGCTAGAAGTACACAACAGGTCCATTAGCATATGTAACAATTAGCAAGCTGGGCTATGGTACGCCCTTTGTCTATTTGAACGTGCCACCACTGCCAGCAGATTTGAAAGTGTGAAAACATTAAATCCAGTGGATGATTTGCCTGTTGCCAATCCACCTGCCCCTCCCTCCCCACCAGAAT
The DNA here is from genome assembly GCF_017639515.1 of Carcharodon carcharias. NCBI lineage: Eukaryota > Metazoa > Chordata > Chondrichthyes > Lamniformes > Lamnidae > Carcharodon > Carcharodon carcharias. Next base: position 31,759,792 of record NC_054480.1, read on the forward strand.
TACACCAGTAGCATTGGCGGGAGGGGGTGGGCAGCCCACCACCAGTGGTGGGCCATTGATTGCCATTTCAGGGCCTCATCCCACTGCTATCAGAATCTAACCGGCTGCAGGAGAGGACCACACCAAGCGTTCAGCCCAGTGGATTCCCTGCGGAGGCTGGGAGGGGTTCGCTCCTTAGCCCCATCAGGACGCCCCCCAAGGTGTAACATCCTCTCCCTCCAAGTATACCTCCCCAACTCTCCTCGTCTTTCAGGCTCGGCCCATCACCTGCATTCCTTTTCCCTACTATCGCATCCTGCCTATACTTAGCTCTCTACAGGGATGCAGCAACAATCCCTGGTGAAGACCCCGTGTAATATTGGCAGTGGCCACCACTCCTGATGGCTGTACCAGTAATGGAGAGCTGTCAGCCTCCGAATTGCCAGCAGCTCTCTGAAGCGGGACTTCCTATTCCTGAGGGGCAGATTCAGCAGCCAATCGGCCCTCTTCTCTTAACTTTTCAGCTGTGTTGGGATGGGGGTGGGGTGGGGGGGAGACAGGGTCTCTGGTATCCTGTTAAATCTAACCCCAGAAGATAGTCAATCATGCCTCTTTTATAGGACTGAACAGTGTTGATGGTAGAGAAGGAGATCACAGATAAAATAAAATTCGGCTGTGCTAGTCTGTGATGTCGAAAGACTTGTGCTTGGTTTATTCTGATGGCCCTATATCAAGGTATTCACCTGCCTTTTAACCTTTTTCCGATCATGGCACACCTACAGTGTACTTTCAGCATTTTCTATTATTTTGAAAGCTGAAAAGAGTGGGAGCCAATAGTTGATGTACCAAGATCATCTGAATAGGTTAAGGAAAGGCACTTAATAAAATAATGTGTATGAGTGCAGCAGTGAAAAGTTATCGAAAAGATGTGCAAACAAAATGAAAACTCAAAAACAGAATGAAGTGGAAATTTAAAGTGAGCAATGGGTGAGAAAAATTAGAAAAAAAGATTATGTGCAACATCAAAGCTCAGAACATAGAAATACAAAGAAGTTACAACACAAAGTCAAACTATTCTCGAGTAAATAGTTCTATTCTAATCCAATCTAGTCCCTTGTCTCTTTAATCCCCTTTCCTTCAGAGAAACAGAGATCTGCAAGATTGTCCAAAAGGAAGAGATAAATATTATAATAACTGTGTATATCAGGATTGGGTGCAATGGCCAGCATGCCTGCAAGGTTTCTCGTACATTAAAATTTCACGTGCTAAGCTTCATAGCCTAAGTTCCACATTGTAAAACTTACCCCACGTCCTGAAATTTGGCTTAAGCTTGCTGGTATACGGCCAAAATGGGAAAGGTCAAAATGGGCGGAGCAGGGGTTTGAAATGGCAACCCACAGCAAAGTCTGGGTTACCTTGATATAATAGGAGTTGGCACTCCCAATTCTACTTTTACCTGTTCCCCCCCACCCCTAATCTTCCTTTTTTTTTCAATCCTATGAAGGGCTAACTGATCTTCTATGTTCCAGTTTTGTTAGCCTGTCACTTCAGTTTTTAGATTCTAATAAATACATTGTGTATTTCCAGCTTTAACTGACCCATATTTTCAAGATTAAATACAAGATCAAACTGGGATTTTACATAATGTTCACCATCACAAATTAAATTATTCAAAATCCTGAATGAACACAATGAATAATAAAACAAAAAATAAACAGTCAGTGTTGAGGGCTACCATTGAAGACCAAAACAATTAATTAGAATCTTTGTTTTCAAGAGAAGATTTGTTTCATGGAAAGATTCCAATTTTAAAGATTTTTTTTAAATGGAGGTATAGGATTAAAGCTCATGACTAATTTCTACTGTTCACTATTGTTTCAATGTCTGGCTTCCCCTTTAAGTGTGCTTGTTAAAGCCCATTTCAATGATAGAATTTTGTATAAGAAGTAGGTTTGTGAGTCAGATGGTTCTGAAAAACAGTCTTAAGAAAATAACTCTTATAAAGACTGATAGCAAAAAGTCACTTTCTGCTCTACTGGTTTTGTCTGGGGCTGTAAAGCAGAATAATTCATGAGTTTGGTATAAATGCCCAATACAAATCTCCTAAGGATTTCAGCTGTAAATCATTCAGTACGTGTCTCAGACAGGTCATTCAATACCTCCAAGAACATGAATCAACTAAGGAAGGTCCTTAGAACAAACTACTGGGGAGTGCATTCCTACCATGTCATTCTGTCTCACACTAAATTTGACGTTTACAGGATATGCTTCTTATGCAAAATTTTATCATTGAAATGGGCTTTAACAAGCACAGTTAAAGGGGAAGCCAGACATTGAAACAATGTCAATAACCTCTGGAAAGAAAACTTTTGCTACCAGGCTGTCACAATAATAATCTGCCAAATTACTCAAACTTTTAATCTAGTGTGATGTTTACACCCTAAGAGACTTTTTGGAGATGCTATGGGTTACAAATTGGGATCAGGAACTTGGCCCATTCAAGCTAGAAAATGCAGTTTGCCAGAGGCATGCAGAGCAGGTGATGCAATGCTGATTTGACATCAGTGTTGTCATTTTGGAGCGCAATGTTCTAGCCAAAGCCCTCTTTAACCCTGCACAGCTGAACATGCATTTAGCAGCAGGAAGGCCCCCACCTGGTGCTATTTAAAGGAATCATCAACTTCATACAGGTTAGTTTCTGGTTAATTTCTTCTGGCTGTTGCTACAATTCTACAACATTTGTGGTGCTTTCCATAGCTGTTTCAAGTTTCAAAAGTGAACAAGAAGTTTTGTGGCAAGTGCTGAAGGAATCACTGCTGACTTCGAGGCTTCCGCATAAATTTGTTCCCAAACATGGGTGCACTAATAGGCCTTACTCTTTGAATGCAGCATGACTGGGAGAGTGAACAGAGACCATGCAGAATAGGACAAGCTGCTAGAAGAGGGAAGAGAAGGAGGGGGAGGGAAGGAGAAGGGGAGAGATAAGCTCTCAGTAGGCGATCATGATTGCCCAGAGTATTCAGGGAGTGATTCTCCTAACAGGAACTCAGGGAGGAATAGTGTGTGAGATGCCTGCACTCACTGATATTTTCCAGCTGCTGCAGCCACAACTGCAATCGCAGCAACAGTAACATGTTTTTATATAGCGTCACTAATGCAATAAAATGTCCCAAGGTGTTTCACAGGAGTGTTATAAAGCAAAATTTGACACTGAGCCACATATGGAGATATTAGTACAGATCATCAAAAGCTTGGTCAAAGAAGTAGGGTTTTAGGGAGCGTCTTAAAGGAGGAAAAGAGATTTCGTCATTCTGGACCAGAGAGCTTTAGGGAGGAAATTCCAGAGCTTGGGGTCTTGACAGCTGAAAGCACGATCACCAATGGTTTATTCCAATAATGACCAGCACTGTGTCCTTCACGAGGATTAAAGCATGCAGGCACACATCTCTCCTTCCAGTTAGTTCCTGCTGCCTTTGGTTGTGCACCACCTTCTCCTGCAAGTTTGTGGTGCAATGTGTTTGGGTGATGTGGTTGTTATGATTAAATAGCTGGTATTGTGTGCATGCCGTGAGATGAAGGTAGGAGGCTTGCAATGCCAAGCGTCTGAGGGTGACGTAAAGCATATGTATACTAGTCTGCCCATTACCTCCTACATAAAATTCAACTTTGTAGTTGGTGTGCAAATAGGTCAGTGCCTGATGAGAAGCCAAATATAAAAGTTGATGCTGCAGCAATCTGTATTGCTGCATACGGCTGCTGGGATTGAAGATTCCAGGTAGTCATTGCATGAGCGTGTGACAATTGTTGCTGAAAACATCTCTTCTGAAATAAACCACCCACATAACGCTGCTACTGAATCAGAGCCAAGTTATTTATTCTTGGTCTATATAACTTACAAATTTTATCTTCTCCTCCTTCACAGTCCCTTTCTACTTTTCTTATTCTATCTGTGATTAAAGAAAACATTCAACTTAATTGCAGCATCCCTGAACTCACAATTGTGACATGCACACTGAATGTTTAGATAATAGTGGGCAGGATTTTCCCATTGGTGGGTGGGGGATGGAGGGGCGGGGCCCGGAGCCCGCTCACCGACACGTAAAATGGCATGCGGTGACGTCCGGCGGAATTCCCGACTTCTCCAATTGACGCCATTGACAGGATCATTTAACTAAATAACGGACAGGAGCCCAGGCGGGAATTAGAAAAAGCATGAAACCTCATCCACCGGCGGGATGAGGTTTCATGTAGGTTTTAAAAAATTTGGTTAAAGTTTTTAAAAAAGTTATGGACATGTCCCAACTCATGTGACAGCACTTAGCCTCAGAGAGATGAGTGCGCTCTTTCATGCGCATGCGTAAAAGAGCACACTCTCAGATTTAGGGATTCCCCCGCCCCGCCCACACAGGGAGCGCATAGCGCTTTCGTGTGGACATCACACTGGGCAGGCCGTAATTGGCCCGCCCACGTAACATGGTGCCATGCCCCCAATCAGGAGCGCCAATCTGAGGCGCGCCTGTCCACACCCACATTTCAACTTCGCCCCCAACGAGGGGGGTGGGGGGTAATCCTGCCCAGTGTTTAACCTGAGTTTATTTATAGCTAAAAACTGCACAAGACACTTTTTTCTTTCAGGTCATTTGTGCAGGAAAAAATCCACTCTTGCTTATTTTGGTCAGATTCACCCTAGTAAATCATCTTAATCTAGTGATTGGCAATGTGAAATATCCATGGGACTCTTGCATAGAAAATGAGCAACAGTGGTAATTTACTGTAAGCAGAACCATGTGCAGTCCCATTACTGTACGCAGGGCAATTCAAGCACTACTGTACCCTGTCCATTCTTATTTATCTACTGTACTGTTCAAGAATACCAGCAAAACATGTTTTACTGCTGAATACATGTGTGAATGCTGAAACTAACTGCACGTTTTATAATTGCACATTTGCTCAACGCAAACTGGAGGAACAGCACCTCATCTTCCAACTAGGCACTTTACAGCCTTCCAGACTGAATATTGAGTTCAACAATTTTAGATCATGAACTCTCTCTCCTCCTTCTCCACCCCCTCTCCGATCCGCCTTTTTTCCAATAATTTATAAAGATTTTTCTTTTCCCACCTTTTTCCATTATTTTCAAATGTATTTCCATCCATTGTTTTATCTCTACCTTTTAGCCTATTTTGATTCCTTCACCCCACCCCACCCCCACAAGGGCTATCTGTACCTTGCTCGTCCTGCTTTCTACCCTTAATGTCACCTATTAGAACATTCCTTAGATAATATCACCACCTTCACCACCTCTTTGTCCTTTTGTCTATGACATCTTTTGGCTATCTCCACCTATCACTGGCCCTCTATCCAGCTCTACTTGTCCCACCCCCCTTAAACCAGCTTATATTTCACCTCTTTTCTATTTTTCCTTAGTTCTGTTGTAGAGTCATACTGACTCAAAACGTTAACTGTGTTCCTCTCCGCAGAAGCTGTCAGACCTGAGTTTTTCCAGGTATTTTTATTTTTGTTTTGCACATTTTATTAGTTGTCGAATATCATTTTTTAAAAAAATCTAAACATTTGTAGTATGGATTTCCTAGTGAAAGATGTTTTCATTTGTTGAACAAAGTAACACTGTAAATGACAAATTCCAGTGTAAAACAGTGAATAATTGAACCATATTAGTATCCCGCACAAAAAAAAATACATGGCCCATCAGGCCTGTACTGGCTCTTGGCCACAGCAATCTAAGACTATCACAGAATCACAGAGCGCAGAAGAGGCCCTTCAGCCCATCGAGTCTGCACCGACACGTGAGAAACACCTGACCTACCTACCTAATCCCATTTACCAGTACTTGGCCCATAGCCTTGAATGTTATGAATGTTGTGCCAAGTGCTCATCCAGGTACTTTTTAAAGGATGTGAGGCAACCTGCCTCCACCACCCTCCCAGGCAGCACATTCCAGACTGTCACCACCCTCTGGGTAAAAAAGTTTTTCCTCACATCCCCCCTAAACCTCCTGCCCCTCACGTTGAACTTGTGTCCCCCTCATGACTGACCTTTCAACTAAGGGAACAGCTGCTCCCTATCCACCCTGTCCACGCACCTCATAATCTTGTACACCTCGATCAGGTCACCCCTCAGTCCTCTCTGCTCCAACGAAAACAACCCAAGTCTATCCAACCTCTCTTCACAACTTAAATGTTTCATCCCAGGCAAAATCCTGGTGAACCTCCTCTGCACCCCCTCCAGTGCAATCACATCCTTAATGCCACTACAAACAAAAACAGAAAATGCTGGAAAAACTCAGCAGATCGAATAGCACCCGTGGAGAGAAAAAACAGTTAACATTTTGAGTCTGTCTGATTCTTCTTGGGAGCCCCTACTAATGCTACTACCTCGCTTTTCTCCTCTTCCACCATCACCCACCACCCAGCAACTTCATCTGTTTCAGAGCCTTAACATCATTTTCCTTTAAAAGATGCAATGGTCTTCAAATCAACTAATCTCTGTGGCAAAACATGCCACACTCTAACATTTCTGTGAAATTAAATGTTTCCTAATCTCTCTCCTCCTCTTAATGATAATTTCAAATTCTTGGTCCTTCATCACAGATTCTGCAGCCAAAGGAAATATTCCTTCAATGCTCACTCAACTGAAATTTTCATAATTTAAAAGAAGTGCTTTCTCTGCTCCAGTGCATCAGTTCCAGTATTGTCAGTCCCTCCACATAGCTGAAGTTTCCAATCTCTGGTATTATCCTGGTCAATGGCCACCATACACTCACTATGATTTTAATCTCTTTACATTTTCCACACTGTATAGCTCTGGTATAATCATTGCTAAATCTCTTCAGTGCTGTATAATTTGCCCCTATTTAAAAGGCTCAACATTCTATTGGCCTTTTTATGGTTTTATTTACCTTTATTTGCACTTTCAAGGATGTATTTGAGCCTCAATGTCTCCATGTTTAGCCATACCCTGCAGTGTTTTTCCATTGAGTATATACTTCCATTCCATTCTTATTTGCCCAAAATGCATTATCTCACACTCCAACTGTTCACTAACCTGTCAATGTCGTTCTGAAGTCTGTCGTGATTTTCATCAAAATCCCTACTTATGTGTCATTTGCAGATCTCAATATCACATACATTATGCCCAAGTCCAAATCAGCTATCGAGAATAAAAGTAGGCCAAGCACTTTGGGTGCACTACATTTAACCGTTCTCCAATCCAAGCAACACCCTTTAACGCTAGCTTGTGTTTCCTGTCTATCAGCCAACTTCCTATCAAGGAGGGAGGAAAGGGTAAATTGGTTACTACAGACCAGTTAGTTGAACATTGTTCAAGGGCAAAAAAAATAAATTCTGTAATCCAAAATTGCATTCTGCTTATGTAGAAAGATACACAACAAGCGTCCTCTGAAAATCCAAATATGTTATAAACTCTCACATTCCCATCAACTGCTTTAAGCAGATATTCTTCAAAAAACAATTATATTGGTCAAAGATGACTTGCCTTCAACAAATCAGTTCTGACTGTTTTAGATTATCCCATATGTTTCTAAATGCTTATCATCTTCATCTCAAATTATGGATCGAAGAGTTTGCTCTGAATTTACATTAGATTAACTAAATAAATATTTACTCAAATTATCTTTTTCTCTCTGATAAAAGCAAAAGACTGCGGATGCTGGAAATCCAAAACAAAAATAAAAATAACTGGAAAAACTCAGCAGGTCTGACAGCATCTGCGGAGAGGAACACAGTTAACGTTTCGAGTCCGTATGACTCTTCAATAGAACTGTTGAAGAGTCATACGGACTCGAAATGTTAACTGTGTTCCTCTCCGCAGATGCTGTCAGAACTGCTGAGTTTTTCCAGGTATTTTTATTTTTATCCTTTCCTCTCTGTTTGAATGATTTTTTGCAATGTCTATTCCTCAATTGCTTGGCAAAATCTGAAAATATAAAATAAAGTTGAAATATTTTGCTTAAAGTATCTGGTATTTCCTCTCTGACATCCTTTACCAATGTATGTCATCAGGGTTCACTGGCTTATCCACCTTATGTTCTGTCGATGTTTATATAAATGTCCTAAACAGGTTCTTCAAAAGCAACATCAGAAACTGTATTAGGCTCACCATGTAATTCATGTCTTCTCTGAGTTTCATTAGGCAGAATCGTCCATGTCCGGTGGTAGGCAGCCAAGTCGTAGTGATTTCCATTGGGTGGTGGGGTGGCTGAACACATGCGATCTTCTGCTGTTCAGCTCATTAACTATGCATCTGTGAGTAGCCAGTGAATCTCGTGGTGGGAGGGCTGGAAGTCTCCCACCCCACCATTACCTCATGGGGTTGAAGGTCCTGCACCATGTTAAAACTGCACCCAGACAGCCAGTCACTCACTGCAGGCCAAGAGCTCCGGATTCAAGTGAGCAATGATGCTCAAGGGAGGAAAGCAAGCTTTGACTCCACAGTTTAGTGAGACCTTCCTGAAATTCTCCTCAAGGCCAACCAGGTAAGGGAAGGAGGTGCTGTTTCTGATGGATGGGCGCAGGAGGCCCTCTCAGCTGACCATGGCAGCCTGGGAGGCAGTCGCAAGTGTACTTAAGTGTCCTTGGAGTCCAAAAGAAGGACTAGCCTGCAGTGCAGGAAAAGAATGAATGATCTGCTCTGCTCCATCAGGGTAAATGCACTGTCTGCTCATTGCAAACTCACACTCTCAAGGGCATCAGACAGTCTAACGGTTTAAGTACACAGATATGTCATAAACATCCAGCAGATGGGACATCAGCAATGCATGTGAGCCAGCCACTTTAAGCTCTCCCTCTTATACTATTTTCAGGACAAATGCCTTCTTAATCACTTACTGGGGAGGGCTCGGCAGCAACAATAGGCATGCATACTTCTGAACTGCTCATTCAAACAAATGCCTCACAATAAATCCTTCTCTCTTTCTGCAGGGCAAGATAGCGTAACCTAAGGAGAGTAGGCCAACAGGAGGTGGTACAGCTGTCCCCTCAGTACTTATGAGGAACAGGCTGCAGAGTTGGCAGGAGAAGAGCAAGGCCATGCCTGCGCGGAAAGAGAGATCGGCCTCTCCCAACAACGCAGCGAGAATGTATCCAGTCTCCATCTGCAATATGCGGACATTGACTGTGTGATCTTTAATGTATGAGCCTACTTAGTCAATCACATATTTATCTATTCCAGGTACCAGCAAAAAACATGGGAGAACATTAACGAGGAAATGACACAGCCCCAGCCCCCAAGCTATCTCTGAGAAGGAAGCCACAGTATCCTCAGAGGAAGCACCATCATGGCGTTCACCAGCACCCTTCAACAGTGCAGCTACACGCACCTCGGTGGGCTCTAGCTCTAGAGCAGATTCGAGTTCACAATCTGGGTGATCACCTCACAGCTAGGTCCACAACTGGCAGAGGCAGAGACAGCTGAGGTCTCTGATACTGAGAGGACTGTTGGACACCAAGCCCCTGCTGAGTCCAAATCAGGTGATGAGCCTCTGGACTCAGCCCCAAGCAACCTCTTGGAGATGCAGAGACAGGCAGGAGAACATCAGGCAGAGTTCACAGAGGCCACCCACAGACTGGACCGAAGGTTGGAGCAGTACATCACATTCTGTTTGCTGTTGTGGCTAGACATTCCATGGGAAGGGTGGCAGCCACCTTTGAGACCCGGGGGGAGGCGATGGTGTAGTGGTATTGTTGTTGGACTAGTAATCCAGAGACCCAGGGACCTGGGGACCTGGACTGGAATCCCGCCAGGGCAGATGTTGGATTGTGAATTCAATAAAAATCTGGAATCAAAAGTCCAATGATGACCATGAAATCACTGTCGATTGTTGTAAAAACCCATCTGGTTCACTAATGTCCTTTAGGGAAGGAAATCTGCTGTCCTGACTTGGTCTGGCCTATATGTGACTCCAGACCCACAGCAATGTGATTGACTCTTAAATTCCCTCTGAAATGGCCTAGCAAGCCACTCAGTTGTGTCAAACCGCTACAAAGTCACAAAAAAGGAATGAAACCGGACAGACCACCTGGCATCAACATAGGCAATGGAAACGACAACGGCAAACTCAGCCCTTTCGACCCTGCAAAGTCCTCCTTACCAACATCTGGGGGCAAGAGAGAGGCCAAAGTGAACATAGGCCCCTTAGAAAATGAGACTGGGGAAATAATAATGGGGAACAAAGGAAATGGCAGAGGAGTTGAATAAATACTTTGCTTCAATTTTCACGGTAGAAAACATTAATAGCATTCGAAAAATACTAAATAATCAAAGGGCAAAAGGAGAGAGGAAATAAATACAATAACTATCACTAGAGAAGAAGTACTAGGGAAACTAATGGGGCTCAAGGCCGATAAGTCCCAGGACCTGATGGGTTACAGCCTAGGATATTAAAGAAAGTAGCTACAGAGATAATGGATGCATTAGTAACCTTCCAAGAATCCTTAGATTCTGGAAAAGTCCCAGAGGATTGGAGAACAGCCAATGTAACGCCTTATTCAAAAAGGGAGGGAGAGAAAAAACTGGTAACTATAGGCCAGTTAGCTTAACATCTGTCATTGGGAAAATGTTGGATGTAATAGCAGAGCATTTAGAAATACATAATCTAATCAAGCAAAGTCAGCATGGCTTCATGAAGGGGAAATCATGCCTAACAAATTTATTATAATTCTTTGAGGTGGTAACAAGCAGAATAGATGAAGGGAAACAAGTAGACAAAATATATTTAGATTTCCAAAACTAGTTCAATAAGATACCGCACGTAAGACTACTTAATAAAATAAGACCTCATGGTGTTGGGGATAGTATATTAGCATGGATAGAGGATTGGTTAACTAATAGAAGACAGAGAGAGTTGGGATAAGGGGGCATTTTTGGAATGGCAATTAGTGGAGTGCCACAAGAATCAGTGCCAGGGCCTCAATTATTTACAATGCATATTAATGACTTAGATGAGGGAAATGAATGCACTATCGTCAAGTTTGCAGATGACACAAGAATAGGAAGGGAGGCAAGTGGTGAGGATGACACAAGGAGTCTACAGAGGGATGTAGACAGGTTAAGAGAGTGGGCAATGGAATATTTTGTGGGAAAATGTGAGGTTATGCAATTTGGCAGGAAGAATAGAGGAGCTGAATATTATTTAAATGGAGAAAGACTGCAGAAGGCTGCAGCACAGAGGGATTTGGGAGTCCTTGTGCATGAATCCCAAAAAGCTAACATACAAGTTCAACAGGTAGTGGGGAGGGCAAGTGGAATATTGGCCTTTATTTCAAAGGGAATGGAGTATAAAAATAGGGAAGTCTTGCCAAAACTGTACAAGGCACTAGCTAGGCCACACCTGGAACACTGAACAATTTTGGTCCTCTTATCTAAGGAAAGATATGCTGGCATTGGAGGCAGTCCAGAAATGATTCATGAGGCTGATCCCAGGTATGGAGGGATTTTCTTATGAGGAAACATTGAGTAGGTTGGGCCTGTATCATTGGAAATTTAAAAGAATGAGAGGTCACCTTATTGAAACATATAAGATTCTTAGTGGGCTTGACAGGGTAGATGATGAGAGGTTGTTTCCCCTTGTAGGAGAGTCTAGGACCAAAGGGCATAATCTCAGAGTAAGGGGGTGCCCACTTAAAACAGAGATGAAGAAGAATTTCTTCTCTCAGAGGGTAGTCAATCTGTGAAATTCTTTACCGCAGAGGGCTGTAGAGGCTGGGTCGTTAAGTATATTTAAGGCTGAGGTAAACAGATTTTTAATCACTAAGGGAATCAAGGGTTATGGGAAAAAGGCAGGAAAGTGGAATTGAGGATTATATGATCAGCCATGATCTCATTGAATGGCGGAGCAAACTCCTTCTGCTCCTATGTCATATGGTCTTATGGCTAGTGCCAAAATTGGGAGAGCTGTCTCACAGGGCGCAAAATGTAGTCTGGGCGGGGGACTTCAATGTCCATCACCAAGAGTTGTTCGATAGCACCACCACTGACCGAGCTGGCTGAGTCCTAAATCACGTAGGTGCTAGACTGGGTCTGTGGCAGATGTTGAAGGAGCCAACAAGAGGGAAAAATGTGATTCACTGCATCCTCACCCGCCTGCCACAGATGCATTTGTCCATGACAGTATCGATAGGAGTGACCACTACACAGTTGTTGTGGAGACAAAGTCCCACCTTCACATTGAGGAAGCCCTCCATCGTGTTGTGTGGCACTACCACCATGCTAAATGAGATAGATTTCAAATAAATCTAGTAATTCAAGACTGCCCAGCATATCAGTGTAAAAGATAAGGCTGAAGCATTTACTACAATCTTCAGCCAAAGTGCCGAGTCGATGATCCATCTCGATCTCTTCCGGAGGTCCCCAGCATTACAGATGCCAGCCTTCAGCCAATTTGATTCATGGCACGTAATATCAAGAAACAGCTGAAGGCACTGGATACTGCAAAGGCTATGGGCCCTGACAATATTCCAGCAATAGTACTGTAGACTTGTGCACCAGAACTTGCCGCACCCCTAGCCAAGCTATTCCAGTACAGCTACAACACTGGCATCTACCCGGCTATGTGGAAAATTGCCCAGGCATGTCCTGTACACAAAAAGCAGGACAAATCCAACCCGGCCAATTACCGCCCCATCAGTCTATCTCGATCATCAGTAAAACAATGGAAGGGGTCATCAACAGTGCTATCATGTGGCACTTGCTTAGCAATAACCACTCACTGACACCTAGTTTGGGTTCTGCCAGGGCCACTCAGCGCCTGACCTCATTACAGCCTTGGTTCAAACATGGACAAAAGAGCTGAACTCCTGAGGTGAGAGTGCCCTTGATATTAAGGCCGTATTTGACCAAGTGTGGCATCAAGGAGCCCTAGAAAAACTGAAGTCAATGGGAATCTGGGAGGAAACTCTCTGCTGGTTGGAGTCATATCTACACAAAGGAAGATGTTTGCTGGAGGTCAATCACCTCAGATCCAGGACATCACTGCAGGAGTTCCTCAGGATAGTGTCCATGACCCAACCATCGTCAGCTGCTTCATCAATGACCTTCCTTCCATTATAAGATCAGAAATGGCGATTTTCGCTGATGATTGCACAATGTTCAGCATCATTCGCAACTCCTCAGATACTGAAGCAGTCCATATCCAAATGCAGCAAGACCTGGTCAATAACCAAGCTTGGGCTGACAAGTGACAAGTATTATTTGTGCCACACAAGTGTCAGGCAATGACCATCTCCAATAAGAGAGAACCCAACCATCGCCCCTTGATGTTCAATTGCATTACCATCACTGAACCCCCCATTATCAACATCTTGGCGGGGTTACCATTGACCAGAAACTGCACTGGAATAGCCATATAAATACTATGGTTACAAGAGCAACTCAGAGGCTAGGAATTATGTGACAAGTAACATACCTTCTGATTCCCCAAAGCCTGTGCACCATCTACAAGGCACAAGTCAGGAATGTGATGGAATACTCCCCACTTGCCTGGATGAGTACAGCTCCCATAACACACAAGAAGCATGACACCATCCAGGAAAAAGCAGCCCGCTTGATTGGCACCACATCCACAAACATTCACTCCCTCCACCACTGATGCACAGTAGCAGCAGTGTGTACCATGTACAAGATGCATTTTAGGAATTCACCAAGGCTCCTTCGATAGCACCTTTCAAACCTACAATCATTACCACTACCATCTAGAAGGACAAGGGCAGCAGATGGGAACACCACCACATGGAATTTTACCTCCAAGTCACTCACCATCCTGGCTTGGAAATATATCGCCGTTCCTTCACTCTCGCTGGGTCAAAATCCTGGAATTCCCTTTCTAATAGCAATGTGGGTGTACCTACACCAGACGGGGTGCAGCAGTTCAAGAAGGCAGCTCACCACCACCTTCTTAAGGGCAAGTAGGGGTGGGCAATAAATGCTGGCCCAGCCAGTGAAGCCCACATCCTGTGAATGAATAAAAAAAAGTGCAGATTCTGAATGTGCAGTTAGACCTGTGCTTTCTTGCTCTAGCCATGGGAGCATTACATCAGTGGCTAGGTGTGAGTGGGACAGGGTACCTCAGGTGTCCCTTCTCCTCAAGGAGTCAGGGAGGTGCCATTGGGCACCCAAAGGAAGGAGAAGCATCAGCCAGATACCCCAGGGGCATCCACCCAGGATGCTCCAAGGGTGCTCTGCCACTCCAACTCTCCTCTGCCAGTGACCCCATCAACTCCAGCAGGTCAGGCCAAGGAGGGTGCACCTGCACCAGAGCAGGCGACCCTGAGCAGGCTGAGGCCCTCAAGGCCTCGGGCCACAACAGCACACCCGCCAAAGTCATCTCAATTAACAGGGCATTGCAGACAGCAGGCTGCCTTCACCTCAGCTGTGGATATTTCGGGCTGCACCTAGATTTAGCGGTATAGTTAGAAAAATTAAAAAGTATTGAATGCAAACAAGTGTCACGGGTATACACTCATTGTATATAGTTGTCACAATTGTAAATACATTTTGAATTTAACTGTTTGCAAGTCTCATGGGTTTCATTTTTCTATTAGTTCCTTCAAACTTTCACGGTCAGTTAAGGCTCTAGAATGTTGCCCCCCATTTGAGTTTGATCAGGAAATTCTACTGCTTCAGTTCTCCCACTGGCACCAGAGTGTCAGTCGTTTGTGGTTGGCACAATTACCCATGGTGACATAAATCAGATACGTGTGTCCCAAGGTTCATTATGGTGCATTTTCAGTTGTGAAAAACTGTTGTTAGGTACTGTAATCCTAACAATCCAAACCTATAGGCTACCATAACTGTCTGGAGGAAGAAATTGTGGGCACGTTCAATGCTGAATGTCCTTCCTTGGTGAATTGTCATTTTCAGTGACCATGCAGCTGCTCCCTGTTGAGCCATCCGTCTGGGGTAAGCCTGAAAGAGTAATCTGTCTGGTCAGCACCCCACTCCCACCCCCGACCCGCTTTGAGAGCAGGTGACAGGAGTGCATTCTTGTCTAAATATGAGCTCCAGTCACTTATAAGCAACAATGCACACAGCCTTGGCGAGGGTATGGGTGAAATTACTATTTCATTTAAAGTTGCCTAAGGTCATGGGAGAAGGGAGTGCTGTTCGGGTTCTACAGCAGCCATGTATCACCAGAGCTATGCATTTAACCATGGTTTAGCGCGTTCCAATGATCAACCCAACATCAGGGCAGACGGTGAGTACTGATCTTTCCCTAATCTCTAAGAAAACATGGAACTTTCCAGAGAAATTATCTGTGAGCAGATAGATGCTGGGGCCTTCCAGGCAGCAAAGATGAGAAAAACAAACAATTATGTGAATATATCAGCACATTACTACTCCTGCAAACTTGTAGTTGTCAGATTCTCACGGGCACGTCTGCCACGTCGTACCCCTGCTATGGACTCTTCATGTGGCTTGTCGACATCCTAGCCCTCATCAGATCCATCCCCTTTAAAGTCCTCCTTGTCGGAGATTTCTCGCTCCTCCATGTATCCCTCAGGCAAGATATCCCTCGCCTTTGCAGCGCTATGTTGTGCAGGGTGCAGCAGAGAAGTGATCCAGGACACACACTGGCAAGTATTGGGAAGCCCCACCTGAGCCATTCAAACATCTGAACCTCATCTTCAGGGGCCTATTGTCTGCTCTATCAAGGATCTGGTGGCGGCATGTGCAGCATTGTATCTCTCTTCAGCAGCACTGTGTGGATGGCAAGCTGGCATCGTTGACCACATCTTCAGGATATCTCCCTTGTCCCCAAGGAGCTAGCCCTTTAAGCACCTAGGTCCCTCAAAGATCTGTGACACCTGCACATGAGTCAAAATGTAAGAGTTTTGAGATCTCCTTGGGTAGCGAGCACAAACATGCCAGATTTGCCTTCTGTGATCACAAATTAGCTGGACATTCAGAGAGTGAAAACCTTTTTCGATTGATGAATCTCGCAGACTCCTGCCAGGGAGCTCTCAAGGCCACGTGTGTGCAGTCGATGATGCCCTGGACTTGTGGGAAAACAGATGTTGCTGTGAATTCCACAGATCTGGCAGTCTGGCTCTCAGCATCCATGCAGAACTGAGCATACTGGTGAGCAGAGCATCTCTGTGACCTCTTGTATGCATTTGTGGGTTGATGTTTGGGAGATACCACAAAGGGCCTCAGGTGGAGCACTGGAAGGAACTGCTGGCAAAAAAGTTCAGTGCGTCAGTAGTCTTCAATGCCAACGGTATGGGATGCTCTCCAAGCCCTTCCAGCCGCAGTCCTTCATGGAGAAGCTGGCAAATGTGAGCTATCACATGCCTGGACAAGTGAAGCGCCTATGGCATTGCCATTCATTCATTTCCATATATGAGCAGCGCCAGTGATATGCCTGTGGTCGGGCCACTGATCTTCATTGCATTTGCCCCTCTTCGGGAACATTTTGGACTTCTTGGGGCCCCGCTCCCTCTTGCCGCTCAGACCATTGCTCCTCCTGGCCCTGTATCAATCGATGACAGCCCCTTTTCCTCCTCAGTCTTATTAGAGCAATAATCAAGGCTTCTCGCAGGAATGCGCTGCATTAGTCATGGACCATTGCTCCTCCAATGGACATTTGAACCTCAAACAGTACTCGGCTGAGTGTGGTTCTCCATGGCTTGAGCAAATAATTAATAGAGTGCCCCTTCACTCGGCCCAAAAGAAGAGTCTTTAACTCCTCCCACCTATTTTGAGGCCCCTTCCATATCGTTATTTTCCAGATAGTTTTCGAACTATGTCATAAGTGTGGAAAATGAAAGACGGTTCATCTTCAGTGTGTAAGTACTTCCAGCACACTCCAACCTCCCTGGCACCCGCCAAGTTCCTCCTATCCTCCTCCACAGTCACCACCTCCAAATTCCTCTCTCATGACCATCCAGCTTCCCACCATTTCCCTTGACCTTATTATTATTTATGTTGACATTCCTGTTCCCCCCCTCAACCCCCGAGTTCCCTTCAGTGTTGACATCCCCACACCCCTCGTTAATCTGACCCCTCCCATCCTCAATGCCAGCTACTTTTAGAGATTCCCTCCACCCCACCCCACCATGAGACCGCCCACTATCCCCACCCCCATGAAACTGGAACTTCCACCGTACCGGATACAACAGCCACCCCTGAATGTGACTGTGTCCTCTGCATCCCAGTACCACCCTTCCAACCCACAAGACCAAATGCAATAAATGACGGACCATGCCCTTTACACAATTCGCTGTAACTGCCCAGAGAGACCTTCCTCTGTCTAAGACCGAGACCAAGACATGCATGTCATGCTGAGCTCTCTCACATGCCGAGACAGTCTGGCCTCATTCCCCAAACAATGTCTTAGACATATCCCGCAGACAGTCTTTCACCTTTCACCTCTGGTCCTTCACCTCACACCCCCTCCCCCCATCCTACCACCATATCACCCTTGCCCTCTGGTTCTCCCCCACTGCCCCCACCACCTCTCAACACCCCCACCCCCCCCAAGTCCTGCCTCCATCTCACCCTCCCTGCTGGTCGTGCCTTACATACCCAGTCTTGGCGCAGCTTCAGCTACCAGCACCCGATATGGAAGAGTGAAGCGTCAACAGGAAGACAAAAGCAGCGTCTCTTGACCTCAGAGTCGTGGCTAAGGTAAAGCTCGCTAGGTGTGCGCCACTTAAATACAGTCGTCAAACTAAATGTTCTAATTACCTGCTGGTGGGAACTCAATTTGGAGGGGGCACACGATTCCAGAGAGTTAGCCTTTTAATGAGCATTCATGACATGCTAATGCATGCAAATGGGGTTGCTCGTCAGGAAGCTCAAGCTGCCTTTAACCCACCTTGAAAGTTGGGAGAACAAAATTCCAACATTTTTTTCTGTCAGGAAACTGATTTTTTGGCTCATACCAAATTAAGCCCGCCACAATTCCCACTGCTGGTGGGAGCAGAAGATTCCACCCATTGAAGCAGTCTGCACTTCCTTTCTTGATGTCAAAATAAATTCAAGCTTTGGAAATTCCATTTACCCTTTACAAGCAAATGACAGATGGGCCTCCCTCAGCCATGATTTTTCAGTCCTAGGCCAGTAGGAAGGAGGAGGAGGAGGAGGAGAAACAACAACAACTTGTGTTTATATAGCATCTGTAACATACCAAAAGACCCCAAGGAGCTTCACAGGAGAATTATAATAAAAAATCTCACACCATTTTTCAAAGGATGCTAAAGGTGGTTTCAGGTCAGGTGGCCAGTTTCCTGATGCAAGATGTCATGAAGGAGAAGGTGATGTCAGTGAGGAGTGGGCAGGGCATTCATTAGCATTGGGGCAAAGGCAAAGGGCATGATAGGCGAGATGGCCCTCACAGTGCTGGCAGCAGAAGGAATGCCAATGCTGCAGCAGCAAATTACAGAGGAGCACTGGAGAAGGAGGAAATGCCCTGCCGCTACCCTCTGCTGTGACGCTGTAATCTTGACGCACCTGCAACCTCGGCAATGGCCCTTTAAACCGGGCCTGGTCCCACGTCTGCCACTGCTAACTGGGTAGGAATGCAATTCTTGTCCAGTTAAAACATAAGCATCCGCGTTCACATCAGATGTACATTTTCCTATCGGAGTGGGATAAGGACCCAAAAGTCTTCGTAACGACGACGTTCTGACCCGCCATCTGAAATTTCACCCAGGGCCACATAAGGAGACAGTAGGACAGAAATTCAAAGGTTTGGTCAAAGAGATAGGTTTTATAGAGCATCTTAAAAGAGAAGAGAGGTGGAAAGGCACCTTCGGGCCCAGGCAGATAAAGACACAGCCACCAATGATGGAATGATTACAATGAGGGAGGTGCACAACGTCAGAATGGGATGAGTACAAATGTCTCGAAGGGTTGTGGGGCTGCAGGAGGTGACAGAGATAAGAACAGTGAGACTATGACAAGATTTAGAAACTAGGATGAGAATTTTAAAACTGAGGTGTTGACAGATCATTAGTTAATGTAGATCAGCAAGCACTAGGATGATAGATGATTGGGACTACCTTGAAATTAGGATAGAGGCAGAGAGGTTTGGATAAGCTAAGTTAATGGAGGGTGAAAGACAGGAGGCTGGTCAGGAGAGCACTAGAATAGTCAAGGCCAGAGGTATCAAGAGACAGCTAGTGCAGCTAATGGGCTAAATGCACCAGGATTACAGGTAGGTTCCATCAGTGAGATTCCAAACAGAAATCAGTGCAGGCAATCAGTCTGTATCTCCAAAGAATGGAATTTTTTTTAAAAAACTCAAATTGATCTTTTTTTTAGGGGGCTGACTGGAACAATGCCAGAATACAAGATGGGGGTTGGGGGATAGATGCTGGATGGTCAATTGTGTTTTAATTGTGGGGGTGTGCATTAACTGAGGATTCACTTGTACTCCTATAAATAGGAACAGATTGAAACTGATGGTTGTGGGATTAGGAGCTGCATGTTCGTATTGTGTATCTCTGATATGAAAACTTACACAAAAGCGTGTAAAGGTTAGGCTCCAGTTCTGTTCTTCACTACCTGGCATCTGTGAATAAATTTATTGATGAATTTTACTCTTTACAGCTACATTTCCCCCTCCAAAGAACTCAGCAGTATTTAGAAACTGGAACATAGGATTGACAGCTTTTCCTCATAGGTTATCGAACTACTAAATATATTTGGTTACTTAACTAAAAGTCTATAATGCACTCAGAACAGACAGTCTATAGATCATTTGATACTTAAATGGGTGAATATATTTAAACAAGTTAACCGCTGAATCCTTATTTTTGCACCCTAAGGATACATATTTTAGCATACTGAAAAATGAAACCTTTACAGTTTGAAAATCTGTCATTCATGTAGCATACCAGAGAAATGTAATATTTTGACGGTGTAATAGTGGAAGAGATTCTAGTCAAAAACAATAGCCATGTCCTGAAGTTGAAAGTTCTATACCCTCACACACTTGCTTCTTTATGCAGAGAATGAATTAATAGCCCGTGTATCCCATATTTTTAGCAGGAGAATTACAAGTGGGTGTAAATGTGCCATTTCTAAGTACATTTTTGTTGTTTTTACATACATATATTTTTCCAATCCACTTGTTTTGGCAGAACTGAGGCAATCAGAGCTCACCTTTTATACCTTTACTGTGGCTACTAAAGTAGCAAAACAATAAATAATGACAAAGCGTTCAAAAAACAGTGTGGAAGACTTATTTTAACTCAGGGTGTGAATGTGACATGCAAGGACTGGGCAGGTGGAAAGTGCCCATTATGCCACTGAGCTGATTGAGCTGGGGCACAAATGATACTATCAGACCCCAACTATTAAATATTAATGATGTCTCTGCCTACCAATGGTGGAATGCCAAAAACCAAGTAGTTAAAATAGCAACAGTGCAGCAGGTTGAATAAGTGTCCGAACATCATTTTAATCATCTAGCTGCCCAGTCCTGCCAGGCAGTCAGGGTCAAAATTGTGCCATTAGTGTTGAACACCCTAGAAAAATTACCTCATTCCCAACTCCAACTAGATTCTGATTAAACTCAATTCCTCATGTCAGGATAACCCTGCACCAACTCATACTGTGAGCCTGACTCCAACTTGTTTTCAATGGTTAGCCCAACCGTTACTGTCAACCCAACGTTAATTAGATGGTACCAATACACTTCCCAGAAATCATAAGAGATCTTTGGCTTGCGTAGTTCTAGCTGCATGGCCCACAAAGTTGTCTATCCCCAGGGAATCAAAGTGGGTGCTACATCAACAAATTTTGCATCCTCTATTTTTAATGTCAATCAATAACATTAACAGTAATTATCATGTCCTCAAGATGTTACAAAACACTTTGAGTGAATTATTTATTAAAATGGAGTCATTGATGTAACATTTGCAAATTATAACCAATTGGTGCAAGCAAGATCCCGCCAACAACAAATAAGTGAAGCATCAATGATCTGTTTTTGTTAGTGTTGACCAAGGGAGGTATGTCTACCAGGGTATCAGGAGAACTTGCTGCTCTTCTAAGAATAGTGCCATTGGATCTTATACACCCGTCTGGTTTGACATCTGTCTAAAAAATAGATGTATCAATAATCTGGGATAGGAAAAGTGTGTCATAGATATAAATGACTGAGCTCAAAGGCTAGTGTTGTTGAATAGCAACCTTGTGGTTGGGTACCCAAAGAAGTCTAGTAAAGGCTGAAAATTATTTTATTATTATTTATTTACCAAGACACAATTATTTTTATTTTTTTGCCTTGTCTTTTTTTCCCTGTGCCAGCTTGCTTCAATGATAGCACTTTGAACTAGAAGATTATGGGTTCAAGCACTGCTTCAACACTTGAGCAAATAATATAGGGTGATACTTCAATGTAGTGCACCAGTTGGTGACTTCTAGGTATGCAAGGTATCCCCCTGAAGTAGGCACTGGGCTCCTTGTGTATGCAGATCAGGATCCTAATACTCGGTGTAGAATACCAATCAAAATAGTCTGCAAATAGGTTGATCTTGCGCTTTACATGCCCTGCTCATTTGTTCAGAATCTTGAGTAGGACTGTGGGAGGCTGTTCAGAAAAAGGCCAGAAAAAGTTTTTAATAGTTCATCTGGCTCCTCAAAACTACTGCTGACAACTATCAGTCTGAGTTCGCCTCCACCCGGCACCCCCTCCCCCCACACACTCCCAAACCTCTGCCCACTCGCCCACCCCCTCAGCAAGTTCAATGCTGAAACCAGCTCAAATGCCTAAAGCTGTATCAGGATACCTGACCAGCCAACACAATTCAGTGTTTCAGTCAATGAGGCCTCATGCTGAATTTAGCTTGGTCCTCTCACTAACGTCTTCAGGCAGACCACCATCTTCAAATGAAACATTAAACAAAGGTCCTGTCTGTCATTCTAGGTAGACAGAAAAGATCCCATAGGATGATTTTAAAAATTAGCCGGGGAATTTTTCCAGTGTTCTGGCAGGCAAACATCACCACCCTTCAAAGGACACCAGCAAAACATTTTTTGACTAATTGGTAATCATTTCATTGTCTGTGTGAAATTGATTGCTGCATTTCCTACACAATTATAATTCATTGGATCAAAAAATGCTCTGAGACCTCCTGAGAATGTAAAAACTAAATGTAAGTGCTTTTTTCCTCAAAAATTTCTTTATACGATTTCACTCTAAACCTACTTGGTAGAATCTTTTACAGAATCAGGACACAGAGGAGAATTATGAACTGTAATTATGAAATCTAAGGGAACAGTAATGTGTTTGCAGCATGTGAAGTGGGCACATTAGTACTGCAAAGGTATGGCATTTTTTAGTTCTCATGTGCAGGATGCGCCCTTTTAATGACATTATCAAGAGACAAAATTAATAGCCAATGTCTTGGCACCATGTCATGCAGCGCAAATAGTTTCAATCCTGTAATTTTGCATCTCCACTATATTTCTGTCTTTAACTGTGTTAATATTTCTCCAGCTCTCTGTGGAACTTGGTTCATTTTCAAGCTCAGTCCCCAATTCAGTATTCTGTTTTATACTTGGTTTACATTGTAAGTATTCCATACTCTTCACCTTGCTCAACTTCTCCCTTCTCGTTCCCCCTTGACCTCTTACTCACTACACAATCAAAAATAAAGGTAAACACAAAGAGGAAGTACAGAACAAATTGCACATCCAAAGAAAATACAGACAGAACATACTTTGATGGTTTAGCAAAGAAAGATATTTAAAATAAATTGCAAAGGGAGACACTACACTAAGAGTGCAGGTGATGAAGACAGAGAGCCTTCTGTTTAATATGCAAATGTTCTGTCACTGCAGCTGCCTGACTCAATTATTTCATTACATCAAACACGTCCTTACATGCAAGGCCACTGCTTTCAGTGAAATACATCGTCACACATTTTGGCGACTGAAACTTGTGCACATTCCACAACTTTCAAGGCTAACCTTAGCAGGTCAGAGCCTGTTGTGTATGTTAAAAACAATAACTATCAACTCAAATCACTATCCACCGGCATCTATGGTACTAGACGTGTTCAGTTCCTGCTCCACAGCAACAGTTCAATTCAGATTTTTGCTCAAAGGAGTATAGTTTACTAGAGACAAAATTAAAAGTAAAGTTCACCAAGCCTGTGCTCCTAGTGCACAACCTTGCTAGAAGAGAGTGCAAAATTGGAGCATCAGAACTCGTGTTGTAAACTCCCTCTACGCTGAGAGTGTGATCTTGCTAAATTTGCTTTAAAATTACCATGCTTGATTTTCCTTCCCCTAAAAACACTTGCAACTCTGATTCAATTTTAATTCCCCCGTTCACACTAATAGATTTTCATCTTCATTACAGTGAGGGATGTCTTTGCTAAAGAATGGTAAACTTTTGACTTACAGTACCTGGTGTCAATATCAATCATTCCCAAGTCAAGCACAGCAGAAAACCAGATACAGGTAGCACAGGAAGTATTTTACCTCCACAATCATGGTTGGATGTGCTCTCGCTAGCTCTCCAAGTGCAGCATTTTAAAGCTCTGACCTTTATGTTGAACATTTTCAGAAAGACAAATCACTGATAGATAGAAGATAAAATATATTGTCATTACCTGGAGCTTGCTGATGTTACCAATAGTTTCTGAGTTACAGTCATTAGATTTCATTGTCAGCCTCTCTTGTTCAGAATCTGTACTTAAACCACAAAGATTAAATTAGTTTGCACCATTTTCTAAGTACAGGATAATTATTATAACATAAATAAATTAACATGTCTACAGCTGGAATTTATTGTTGAGTAAAAACCAGGACAGCTGTTACTATCCACAGAAGCAGCAAGCGATCAGTTTTCAAACATTTTGCCCACTCAAGTGCCAGCACTCAGACTGCCAAAGCTCTGAGAAGGGGAATTCCTTGCTCAATGGAGGACAGGACTGCAGAACTTCCAGCCTGTGTTTTTCTCTTCTAAAGTAGAGCTGATGCCGATTAAAGGGATGGTCTTATCTATGATGTTGAATTAATCCATTCATATATCACTAAATAAATATGACCTTCCAAACCTCCACCATCTAAATGGGCAAGAGCCGTAGGTGAACACCATCACCTCCAAGCTCACCTCCAGGTCACGCACCATCCCTTAGTTTTATATTGACATTCATTAAGCACTCGGTCAAATTCCTGGAACTCCCTATACCTCACTGTTTTATTAAGGTACCTTCACCACATGCACTGCAGCAGTTCATGAAGAAGACTCACCAGCAGGTTGAGGGCATCCAAGGATAGGTAATAAATGCCTTGCTAGCAATGCCCATATTCCCAGAAAGAATATTTTAAAAAGTAAGAAGATTCCTTTGCCATTTAGGAAAACCTACAGTCTGCCTTATCTCAACAGTAAGTTCTCTCTTAAATTACATCAAGGTTGTTGCCTCCACCGAGATATCCAGAAATTTTAATCATTATTCATGTAAAGACATTCTTGCCATGAATCATAAAGAAAGGGAGAGCTTGCATTAATACAGTGAATTTCACATCCTCAGGATGTCAAAAAGTGATTCCACATCCTCAGGATGTCAAAAAGTGATTCAAAGCCTATGAAGTACTTGTTTGAAGCATAACCACTTTTGTAATGTAAGCAAACATGGCAGCCAAATTGTGCACAACAAAATCTCACAAACTGTAATGGGATAAATATTCAGATAATCTGTTTTAGCGAAGATGAATAAAAGACCAGGAGAAAACCATTGCTTTTATTCAAATAGTGCCCTGGAATCTTTATGTCCAGCTTGAGCAAATAGATGGGGCCTTGGACTAAAGTCTTAATTGAAACATGCCACCTCCAAAATGCAGCATTTTTTCATTCTTTCACAGGATGTGGGCATCACTGGGCTAGGCCAGCATTTATTGCCCATCCTTACATTGAAAAGTCAGCTTGGATTATGTATTTAAATCTCTGGAATGGGGTTTGAATTCATGACATCCAGATCTATTGGGCTGGACTTTCAATCTGGGATAGGGAAACATACGCCACATCAGCGAGACTGACATGATGCTGTTTTGATGTGCAAAAGCCCTAATTCGGCTGGAGACAAGTTCGACAGTGGTGCCGACCATGCCTGGGAGCGGGAATTGGCTCTGGGAGACGTTTACAAAGGCAGACTGTAGCCATGACTGGGATTGTTGTTGCCTTGTGCAATGGAGCAGGCAGGAGAGCTGAGAGTCAGCAACTTCACAGTCCACACAAGTGCCCAAATGCTCACTTATCAGATACCCAACCCGCTCTTCTCAAATCATGGCAACTTTGTGTTGCCGTATGAGCACTTCGGTTTGACTTTCCCTTTTGTTTA
Organism: Carcharodon carcharias; assembly: GCF_017639515.1. Classification (NCBI taxonomy): domain Eukaryota; kingdom Metazoa; phylum Chordata; class Chondrichthyes; order Lamniformes; family Lamnidae; genus Carcharodon; species Carcharodon carcharias. The sequence continues at coordinate 31,785,105 of NC_054480.1, forward strand.
AGATTTTAAATCTGCAACAACAATAAATAGTGACTCCCAGCTGTCCTCCCGACAGCTGAGCACTAAAATGCCCCAGACCATTCGCTCTCCCCTTTGAAAATGTAATTCTGTCCCTCTCCAGCCCATTAACGAGCTCTTCAACAGGCTGAACAACCAATTAATTGGAGATGAGCAGATTACCGGTTTCCCCCATCCTCCCTGATCACCCTTTGAAAATTGCAGGTCTTAGAGGTGTTGGAACGCGAGCACACCATGTGAGAGCACTATTTTCAAAGCGCATCCCCCACGGGTGATTGAAAATCCAGCCTGTTATATCTGATAAACACTCAAGTTGGGGTGGCAATGCAATGGCTACTTTTACTTCAAACTCTCTGGAACATCCTCTATGGACATAACAACCAGTACAAGAGAATGTAATTGTCCTCCCAAGGGGGCCTTTGGTGTTGAGTTATCAAATATCCATCACTTCCCCCCCAATCGGGGGAAGGTGATGGCGTAGTGCTATTGTCACTGGACTAGTAATTCAGGGACCCAGGGTAATGCTCTGGGGACCTGAGTTCGAATCCTGCCATGGCAGATGAAGGAATTTGAATTCAATAAAAATCTGGAATTAAAAGTCTAATAGTGACCATGAAACCATTGTCAATTGTCATAAAAACCCACCTGGTTCACTAATGCCTTTAGGGAAGGAAATCTGCCATCCTGGTCTAGCCTACATGTGACTCCAGAGCCACAGCAATATGGTTGACTCTTAAATGCCCTCTAAACAAGAGCAATTAGGGATGGGCAATAAATGCTGGCCTAGCCAGCAACACCCATGAATAAAAAATATGTACATGCGCAATATATACCACCTTCTTCCCCCAACAATGCCCCGTTGCCAGAATTTTGAAGCAATGAAACCAACGGCTTTGTTGAAAAAAGATAGCAATCTCCCATTAATACACAGGAATGATGAGTCACGTGCAATGCTATCATTTGTTTAATCAATGATGTAGCACGGTAATTTAACTTTATGATATTTCCACAGCAAACCATCCATTAAACTAGAGAATATCTCCAATTTTCTGTTCAACATGTTAAGCTATGCATTTTGGTCAGAAAATCTAAGGAGAGGCAATAGAATTTAAATCATACCATTTTAAATGGGGTAAAGAAAGACACAGACTTGAGAGCTCACATACATGAATCTTTGAGGATGGCAAGACAAAGTGGTATCTTATTACATCATTGAGAAACCCACCAATGTCGCATAGTCATACAAATATAGAATGGTAACAGCAAAGGAGGCTGCCACTTGGAGGGTCAGGTCCTTGACAGCTCTCTGCAAGAGCTGCTCCATCTTTCCCCATAGCTTGGAAAATCTTTCCCCTTCGGATATTTCCCTTTTGAAAATCACGATTGAAACCACCTCCACCATCCACTCAGGCAGCTCATTCCAAATCCTAACCACTTGCCAAGTAAAAAAAGCTTTTCCTCATGTTGCCTTTGGTTCTTTTGCCAATCAGTTTTGATTGGTATCCTCTGGTTCTCAAGCCTTTTACCAGTGGGACCAGTTTCTCTCTATTCTGTCTAGACACCTGTTCTACTTCACTCTAATGGTCCTACAACGAAAGAGGTGTCTTGGCTACTTAAGAGTCCTGCAATTGAACCTCCATTCTTTTAGGAGGTTGACAGGCTGGATTAGAAGTCACACCCACCAACCCCAGAATAAGTGTGAAGGCTGCTGGCTGCTGAGACATGCTGGCCAAAAGGCCTGCCTCGGTGCACCAGCACTGTGAAAGATTTAAAAATAACATTAAAACCAAAAATATCCGGCCCTCACCCCTCACACCCCCTACACTCTCCCTATGCCCAATCAAAGCCAACTCATGCACCCCACCCATCCACATGGTGCCTCATACCCTCCATGCAAACCTATGCCCATACCCATCCACATGGTTACTCCTGCCCTCTGTGCCAATCTATGGCCCCCACCTTATCCCTATAGCTCTTTATAGCCCCTGTGCCAACTTACTGCAAACTCATGCCAACCCATTCCCTTCACCCACACCCTTTGCCCTTGCCCCCAATGCCAGCTCACCTAGTATCCACCATGGGCAGACCTCAGGAGCCATACTGACATAAAATAATGTGCCTATTGATGATATCACTATTTCAAAAAAACACTCTCAATGTTAAAAAAAATTCAAAACATTGAAATTCCTTCAACCAATCTCTTATGAAAACAACATCTGTTCTATAACCTCTTGGAGCTGTCATTCAAATGCTCACTTAATAGGCAACACATTGCGATAATGATAGGTTGTGAAGTCAGACATGCAGAACAAAAACTAGGTTATGTCAACAGATAGAGTGAAATAGCCAGCACTGTTGTTTTTATAATTTAAAGCCCAGCAAAGTTAAATTTCTTGACAGCTTTGACAGTTCCAATGAGCTTTGACAGCTGGACCATATCCAAAGCAGTATCTTACCTGTCCAAAAGAATACCGTGACTATCCAAACATGATTCAGATGTGCTCCTACCAGTCTAACCCACACACTTCAGGTTTCCGATATATACCTCACCAAAATCACATGAATGGAGGCAGCTGCTGATTTATATGAGCGGCTGCCTCCAGGAACCAGGCATTTGCAATTTAGAACCCACTTCCATTCCTCCCTGGAAAAATGCCCATGGCTGGGTTCGGGGTGGGGGCGAGGGATGGGGCGGGACCTCTGGATTGGGTCTCTGCCAGCACTTTTGCGCAGATGGAGAGCGTCTGCATGAAAATTCAGGACCAGGTGTATCATCTTGTGTCAACAGCAGAGTTCACTGTGTACCCTACCCTATTATAGTAGACACAAAGTGGAGTTGGACCCCTACTCACTATCTTGAACTATTTACAATCTACTGCCCACGGAGACAAAAGAACCCTTATTAGAAATTGGCTCTGCTCTGCCCAAAGACATCCTGGATTGCCTGCCAACCACCAGCAACAGTGCCATGACATGACCAGTGACATGTGCCTCACCATGCATTGCTTCTTGTTCCACACTTCTAAAATCAGTTTGGCTATTTTCCTTAATCAAGCCATGAAGGGCCTTCCAGCTGCTGATCTAAACCAGACGTAGGTTCCAACCATTTTCCTATTATCAATTTAGGATTTCCAGTGGTATCTCCATGCTTCAAATCTAGCTTGCCACGGCAGGGGAAGGAAATTGCATCGTCTTGCAGTACCTGAAATGGGTTGGGACAAGATGCAAAGAGTGCAAAAGCTCCTTCAATGATTTGGCACAGAATTTTGAACTGCACTTAAAGGTTGCTGTCTTTCCAATACCATATTATACCAAGGGCCCATCTGTACATTAACACGATGTAAACCATCTGTCAGTCTCTAGGACAAAAACAAAAATACCTGGAAAAACTCAGCATATCTGGCAGCATCTGCGGAGGGGAACACAGTTAACGTTTCGAGTTAGTATGACTCTTCAACAGAACTAAGTAAAAATAAAAGAGAGGTGAAATATGAGCTGGTTTAAGGGAGTGTGGGACAAGTAGAGCAGGATAGAAGGCCAGTGATAGGTGGAGATAGCCAAAGGATGTCATAGACAAAATGACAAAAGAGGTGTTGAAGGCGGGGATATTATCCAAGGAATGTGCTAATTAAAGGTAGAAAGCAGGACAAGCAAGGTACAGATGGCCCTAGTGGGGGTGGGGTGAAGGAATCGAAAAAGGCTAAAAGGTAGAGATAAAACAATGGATGGAAATACATTTAAAAATAATGGAAATAGGTGGGAAAAGAAAAATCTATATAAATTATTGTGAAAAAAAGGGGGGATTAGAAAGGGGATTAGTATGGAGGAGAGAGCTCATGATCTAAAATTGTTGAACTCAATATTCAGTCTGGAAGACTGTAAAGTGCCTAGTCGGAAGATGACGTGCTGTTCCTCCAGTTTGCGTTAAGCTTCACTGGAACAATGCAGCAGGCCAAGGATGGACATGTGGACATGTGAGCAGAGTGGAGTGTTGAAATGGCAAGCGACAGGGAGGTCTGGGTAATGCTTGCAGACATACCGAAGGTGTTCTGCAAAGTGGTCACCCAGTCTGCATTTGGTCTCTCCAATGTAGAGGAAACCACATTGGGAGCAACAAATGCAGTTGACTAAATTGAGAGAAGTGCAAGTGAAATGCAGCTTCACTTGAAGGGAGTGTTTGGGCCCTTGGAGGGTGAGGAGAGGGCAAGTAAAGGGGCAGGTGTTGCACCTTCCACATGGGAAGGTGCCTTGGGAGGGGGTTGAATGTAGGGGGTGATGGAGGAGTGGACCAGGGTGTCCCGGAGGGAATGATCCCTGTGGAATGTCGCTGGGGGAGGGTGGGAGGGGTGTGAAGGGAAGATGTGTTTGGTGGTGGCATTATGTTGGAGTTGGCGGAAATGGCGGAGGATGATCCTTTGAATGGGACTCATGTCCTCACTTATCACCCTACCAGCCTCCGCATTCAAAGGATCATCCTCCGCCATTTCTGCCAACTCCAGCATGATGCCACCACCAAACACACCTTCCATTCACCCCCTCTGGCCGCATTCCGCAGGGATTGTTCCCTCCGGGACTCCCTGGTCTACTCCTCCATCACCCCCTACACCTCAACCCCCTCCCAAGGCACCTTCCCATGCAACCGCAGAAGGTGTAACACCTGCCCCTTTACTTCCCCTCTCCTCACCGTCCAAGGGCCCAAACACTCCCTTCAAGTGGAGCAGCATTTCACTTGCACTTCCCTCAATTTAGTCTACTGCATTCATTGCTCCCACTGCGGTTTCCTCTACATTGGAGAGACCAAACGCAGACTGGGCGACCGCTTTGCAGAACACCTTCGGTCTGTCCGCAAGCATTACCCAGACCTCCCTGTCGCTTGCCATTTCAACATTCCACCCTGCTCTCATGCCCATATGTCCGTCCTTGGCCTGCTGCATTGTTTCAGTGAAGCTCAACGCAAACTGGAGGAATAGCACCTCATCTTCCAACTAGGCACTTTACAGCCTTCAGGACTGAATATTGAGTTCAACAATTTTAGATCATAAACTCGCTCCTCCATCCCCACCCCCTTTTCAATCCCCCCACCATTTTTTCCAATAACTTATATAGATTTTTCTTTTCCCACCTATTATTTTTAAATGTATTTCCATCCATTGTTTTATCTCTATCTTTTAGCCTTTTTCGATTCCTTCACCCCACCCCACCCCCACTAGAGCTATCTGTACCTTGCTTGTCCTACTTTCTACCCTTAATTAGCACAATCCTTAGAAAATATCACCACCTTCAACACCTCTTTTGTTATTTTGTCTATGACATCCTTTGGCTACCTTCACCTATCACTGGCCCTCTGTCCAGCTCTACTTGTCCCACCGTCCCTTAAACCAGCTTATATTTCAGCTCTTTTCTATTTTTACTTAATTCTGTTGAAGAGTCATACGGACTCGAAACGTTAACTGTGTTCCCCTCCGCAGATGCTGCCAAACCTGAGTTTTTCCAGGTATTTTTGTTTTTGTTTTGGATTTCCAGCATCCACAGGTTTTTTGCTTTTATGTCAGTCTCTAGGGTTTATTTTGACTGTGACCAAATTGCAGGGCAGACTGATAAACCACACATTCCAGCAGCAAAGTTGCCCCTATTCGTTTAAGGACCAGCCTCATTTAAATCTGGTAGTTTAGCTGCAGTGTCAAACAGATGTCTGTGTGTACCTCATCGGATTGAGCCAACACTTAATTTTAGCAGGCCTCCTTGGCAGTGGATCTGCATAGGATTCGATACTAGCCAAGTTCATTTTACATCATAAGACCCCAATTTTCATATTAAAATGGAGCATTTTTGGACACTCAGTGATAGACCTCTTTCAAAATGCAGCTGGCCGCATCGCCATTGTTTATGGGATGGTAAGGCTACCAACCCCAGTTTGAGGTGGTTACCGCTCCTTTAATACGTTGTAGAGGCAGTCAAAATCAGCTCCTCTGCATCTACTTCTTACTTTAAAAGCAGCACTGATAAGTAAGGAAGAGATTGTATCATGATCAGAGATCCCTTTAGTTAATATGCTTTAATTTGCTTTGTTTTAAATTATTTTATTTCTCCATTTTCTTCCTTAAGAATGCCTGACCTTTGTTGCCTTTGTAGGCCTCAGAGTTGTGTTCAATAGAATCTCAAAATGTAAATGTATTATCCCATCAATCTCCATAAATCTTAAACTGTGGATATCAACAAGTCTTGGTGTTCAGATTCAAGATTTATTTCCCATTGAAGCAACAGTGCTGAGCCTTTTTCACACATTAAGGCTTACACAATTCAAACAGGACATATCAATGAGTAAAGCAAGCATAAATAGAAAGGAATTGCCTTCTATGCTGTATTCCTGGGGCTCGGGGGTCACACTTACCCATAGGTCACTATTCAGATACCCCCAGATTATGGCATTTTCTTCAGTTTTTTTTCTTTTCTAATTCCTCCTCTGTTTTTGTCCATTTTTTTTCAGGTTTTACTGATGCCATCTTTTCTTCTATTTTGACATGAGTTTGGTCCTGTGTTATGATACAGCAGTTGGCAAAGGCTGAGTTATTTAAAATCCCAGAGGGAAACTTTAAACAACTGTCATAACCTATATTTTCATTTGGTATGTTTGAGATGCAGTTCTGAATTCAAAAGTGAAACCACCAAGCCTCCAGAGGCTTTTTAATATAAATTAAATTGAATATTTATTAATTTAACAAAGAATTAAACACATACATGTCTACAAATTACTACCATAATAACTTTTAAACAAATCCCCAAATTAGTCACTCCTAGCTAAATATTCACCAAGGCAACAATAACCCATAAACTTAGACAGACAACAGGCAAAGAACATTTTATCTTACAAATTCAAAATGAGATTCCTTTCAATTTGGTTCCTTCACACAGTTGTAGGCTTACAAGCAGCATGCCGCTTGGCCTAAATAGCCATCTGGTTATGGTACTGGGCTTGTAACCCCAAGATCAAGAGTTCAAATCTCATAATGGCAAACTATGAAACAATGTAACTTCATCTGAATAGGAACAGATGGAAACGTGTTTGTACTTAAAAGAGTTACAAGCAGGATGCCTCTGACTCACACACAAAACCCTTTTCCTGTATATACCTAGCTTTCCATTTGAATGCAAATTCTCATTCTATCACCAGGCTCTTTGAACTCCATCTCTTCTAACAATGAAACCCCTTTCATAGTACCAATTTTATTAGTAATATAAACATATTGTTTGGTGTCTCCTAGCTAGGTGCAAGATTTCAGCCCCTTTGAATGGTTTATTCAACAAAATGCAAATGTACCCTCTACCTTACTGTTTAACACATCAAAGCACCCAGACTAGCTGACTTTAATCCAATTAAGACACATACACGCACAATCACACCCACAGACACAGACCCTACTACAAGTCCAATTTAAAATAATTTCAAAAACATTATATACATTAATATCGTCATGACACCTGATGCTTCCTTTCAGCTTTGTCAGCCTAATAAAGAATCAAGATTGTTCCAGAAAACAACAAGACCTAGACCAGCAAAATTATGAATCTATCACTTAATCAATCACAGCCTTCTGGTGTACACTTAATGGCCTACCATGAAACTTATCTACCATAAATCGCAGCGTATAAGTCAACACAGCGTATAAGAAGACTCCATTTTTCCAGCCGCAGAACTCATGTTTAGGCATATATTTGGCATACAAGGCAACCCCCCTTTTCAGCCTCATCACACTACACTTGCATTAAGGGTCAGCCTCAATTTTTCGCCCACTAATGGATGTTTTACTTACTGGTAACTTATAATTGGGTGCAAGGGATCAAGCAGGTGATGCAGGCTGTGTTGGAAAGATACACAGCAATTTAAGACATGCCCACACTTGGCACGGATGCAGATGACATTTCAAAATGGTGACCACCTACACTGGCAATTCACTTTTATACTCGGCGTATAAGTCGACCCCGGCTTTTGGACGGGTTTTTTGAGGCTTCAAAGGTCGAATTGTATGCCAACATCTACAATATTTATTATTTCAGCACAGGCATAACCTATTTACATTAGATGGATTAAACTTGCAGAAAGATAGGACAGAGTTTTCAAGTCTTAGTACCTGATGGAGCAACAGGACCTGTAGTAGGTCAGGAACCCAAATGCTTCTACAGTAATTTCCCATGGCTCTTTAACTGAACCAAAGCATTAGCATCCTGTATCTCCAAGTTTCCCAAGCAATCAGGAAGGGCAGGTGGAATGATAAGTTCTAGTTAAAGGGACGCCAGCATAGTCCAGAAGGGCTCAAATGAAGCTGCAGCAACCACAGGAAGGAAGAGACCTTGGAAGGCTGCTCCACGAGTATTTCACTCTTACCTGGAGATCCTGCTGCAGAAGCAATGGGATGATCTTTCAGCCAGCCTCTCCAACCAACAGGTGTACAAGAGGCTGAGGAAGTCAGTAGCAAAAGTGTAGGCCCTCCAACCAGAAGACAGGATCCAGAGCATCTGGAGTCCATGGCAGGTGGGTGGTATAACATTTTCAGGTGACAAGTCCCACAGTCAGACTTTCCCAGCATTCTCCTCTACAGTCTTCCTCAAACCAATATACCCTGCAGCTGCACTCATTCCTCCCTGCCCAGGCACCTTCTCACTTCCCCATCTGGATTGCCAACACTCACCCTCATCCCAATGCTATCTTGCACCCATGCCTCACAGTCAGCCCTCACAAATGTTGTATTTCCTCCCTCTCTAGACAAGCCATTTCTAACACTCATAATGCTCTGCTTTCTCTCTTTGCAGCAAAGGCAAGCATAGAACTCTGGAGGCAGATCTCACAGTGTTGGCATGACGGGATGGGGGGTTGGGGTAGTTGGGTTGTCATCCAGCAACAGCTACCTTGCCGAACAATGGCAATGCAGGTCCACCTTGTCCACTGGGAAGGGGATTTTCCTTCAGGAAGGTGCCTGCCACGAAAGCCTGAGCCTCCTGTTCAGGTGCTCACAAACGTTAGGGGTGCTGATCCTCTGCCTGCAGACCCTATGTTGGGAATCCTACCTCCTCAGGACTGAATATCTGTGGTCATCACCTTTGCCCTTTGGAGTAGTATGTTGCCAAAGAGTAGGCAGCTGGTACTGCTACTAGTGTTGCTCCTCTTGTTCCTCAGAGGTGCAAGGTCGTGCTGCATATGTTGCTCTCACGTTGTGGTGAAAGCTAACGGCAGGAAATGTAGCTGAAGGCAGCTGAAGTGCAAGACAGGTAAATTAACTTCCAAGAAGTTGGCAATCAACTGTCAAGCAGTGAAAGTACACTCTCAGAAGAAGTGCTATGAGCACCAACCTCTCACCTGCCATGATTGGAGTTCTTCAACTTCACTGTTTAAGGCTTTCCAAGCCTGTGTTACGAAAGCCAGACTTATCTTCTCGTCGAGAACAGAGGTCGGGAACGCCAAGTCCAGAAAGACCTCAGAGTTTCCGTGCATGCGCAGACTGGGACTGAGAACAGGCCCAACACAACGGCGCAAAAAGGAAAAAAAGGCACAAAAACCAGGGTCATGTGACCAGGAACAGCATGCCATTGAAGAGAAGCGTACCAGGCAGGGAACAGAGAGAGGGGACGGGGAGAGATCCCAAAAAGAGAGAACCCAAAAGAAGAGTCCCTGTTGCAGGACAGGAAGAGGTTCCAGTTAAGAAGCAAGAAAAGAGCTGCGGTTAGCAGACGTTAAGTTACAAGGACTTGGAAGAAGCCTTGGCAATCTAAGAGGGCAGCAGGGGCTTGGTGACTCTGTGCTGTGGGCCATTGGGTGAAGATACCCCTTTGGGGAGTATGGTTCTGCTCGGTGTGGCCGAAGAGCTGAAGCTATGCTTGTGAGTTGATACTTCAGTGCAGATTTGGGAATCCAGAGGAACGGAATTTTAGGAGACGAGATTGAAACCCTGCAAGGCGAGCCGTCCAAGTGGAGCAGCTTGTGAGGAGAACCTTCGAAAGTGAAGGTGGGGATCCGTCATGAGGGAAACAGAGTTACAGCGAGTTTGGTTGACTTACAGAGTTTACTGATGTCTGGTTGGGTTATTGAGAAATCCGTAGATTGTGTCTTGGTCGTATCTGCCATTTATTGTGCAGCATGGTGTGTTCGACTACAGTTCGCCTGTTAATTCACACGTACCTCATATTAACCCTGAATGTTAGAGTATACTTTCTGACTTTGTGAAGTTTATTTTTGATTGTTCAAAACCCATGGAATCTTCTGATTTTTTCCCCCTGAGTAAGTATTTTGAATCTCAAATTTTGTCCACTTTAAACAAAACGTTCTCAATCCTTAACCGGATCTTGCCAACAACTTGGGAGTTTGGTCTAGGAACATAACACTCCCCGCTATGCACTCAGCTGACAGTTGCTGACAGCTTGGTTAAACCCAGAATGGTTGGTTACACCAGCAGATAATGACTCTACCGCAAATGCATATGACAACAGCAAGGGGACCCCCATTCACTTGATAAACCACCCAGATGAAAGAAGCAAGTGGGATGATGTCAAGAGCCCCCAGACCAACGTACCTTTTAGCTGATTTAATTGTCCATATGCACTCAAAGCGCCCTCCACCTGCCATAAAAATTCCCTCTAAAATGTCTTCTTCAACAAGAATCTGTAGTTATGTAGCATCTTGAACATAACAGGAGGGTTTTTAAACAAAATTTGCATCGAGCCACATAAGCGCACATTAGCGCAATGACAAAATACTTCATCAAAAGAGGTAGGTTTTAAGGAGTATCTTAATGAGAACAATAAGGTAGCGGGGTGGAGAGGTTTAGGAATTCTAGAGCTTAAGGCTCTGGCAGCTAAAGGCATGTCCATCAATAGTGAAATGATTCAAATCGGGAATGCACAAGAGGCCAGAATTGGAGGAGCACAGAGATTTGAGGTTGTGGGGCTGGAGGGAATTACAGAGACAGATACAAAGGGGCGAAGCCATGTTAGGATATGAGGACAACAATGAGAATTAAAAATAACAAATTGAGGAATTGCCTAACTGGGAGGCAAAGCAGATCAGCGAGCACAGAGGTAATGCTTGAACAGGACTTGGATGCGAGTTAGGACATGGGCAACAGAGCATTACCACATTAATTTTTCTTGAAAATTGTATGCCCTTAAACACACCTAAATTTTCATAAAATCTAAGACTCTTATTTGTGGAAACTAGCCTGGAGCATGCCACCATTTTTTGTCAGATATGGATTAGCTTTGCACTTTAAAGCATTTCAAGCTGAATGGAGGGCATATGACCTGCTTGGAAGCCTTTGCTAACATTGCTATGAAACCATCTTCTAGATCCAGTACAAGTGTGACCTAGGTTGATCCCCTCTCCAGCTTATTCTCACTTCCTGTAAAGAAAAGCGGCCGGTCTCTCCTTGGCAGCTCTCCACATCAGCACAAATGAGAAGTGTAAGAGTATTGCGAGTGCAAACCTGCATCATAGTCTTCCCAGCTAAAAATGTGCAGGCGCTCTGCATTCGAACATTTACAAAATTTTAACTTTCTGATGATGATACAGAAGTAGAACCACAGGAAGTTTTCAAGTAAATTGGAAATCTATTTAAGAGCATAGTGTCTGGTATACAGAGCAGCCTGCATAAGTGCACTGCCTCAAATTTTATGTAAAGGGCTGTACATAAAAGCTTTGTTTATATATGTAGTAAACATGAGAAAATTCCTTTTTTAGGGGGTAGGGGTTGTAAAGGCCAATCAAGTGGCTGTGTGTCAAATCTAGGGAGGCTTAAACATAATGAAAAGGGGAAGCTAAATGAAACATTGCACATAATCATGTAGCAGTCAAATTTTTGAGAACCATTCTTTAGGCAATAAGTTAAGGGATCCACTTTTACATGGGTAATGTTTGCAAGGGGCTTACTTTCAACCAAAACACATCTGTCCAGTACCCCTAACATGGTTCTCAAAGGAATCCACAAGGCAATGGGGAAGCAGTGCCTATACTCGCCATCCATTGTCCCCTTTTTCTCTATGTTTTTATTAAGGAGCACCCCCCCGCCCCCCCACCCCACCCAAACCAAACCTGCACACCCCAGGAGAGGAAGCAGCAGCACAGGCTGGGTCTGCAGTCTGAATGCTGCTCAGGGCTCAGAGAAAGCATTGGAAAGGGAAGGACCACGCCATTGGAAAGGGTCATGCTAACCGCGCGTCAGCCCTTGACCTAGGGAGATTGTTCTGAGTCAGCACTTGCAAGGGTCCGATTGGCAAAGCCAGAGTCTCTCCTCCCATCCCCAGGAAGGCTGAGGGCAATGATTGAGGACACAAGACCCAGGGGTTCATTGATTTAAAGTTTGTCTGGATGTTGGTCTCTACATCATCTTTCAATGTGCGCTGTTTATTCTTCTTCTCCGATCTGTTAGGCCAGGATTTTGCCCTCGTCGGACGAGCTCGGCGGAAGTGGGTGGGAGCAGTCAGGATGCCGACTGCCGTCCGCGATCGGGGCCAGACCGTGAGCTCACGTTGGCGGGCCAATTAAGGGGGGGAGGGGGAGCGGGCAAGAGGGTGAGCGGGGAACTTTATGCGGGCACGCACAGGAAAAGCTCCCTTCCTCCCAGGGAGACGAAGATTTTAAGAAATAAAAGTAAAGCTTTTTAAAATGTTACAAAACATGTCCCCTCATGTGACTCTCTCACATGAGCAGGGGCATGTTATTAATGAAGAGTTAAATTTCTTTTTAAAATTGCTGTTGGAAACCTCATCCGCCCATGAATGAGGTTTCCTAAAAAATGTAAATGCTGCCTGGCCTTTAATTGGGGCTTTAATGGCCTTAATAGGCCTGTTAACTGTTGGCGGGCTCGCGGCCGACCGAAAAGTCGCACTAGTGCGCAACAGTGTCAGGACGCTCACCCGATGTCATCACGCGTTATTTTACACTCGTTCAGGTCAGATGCACGCCCGCCCGACAAAGCAAAAATTCTGGCCTTAGTTTCTTCCCCCAAAAATCAAAATCAATCCACTTTCTCCTCGCCTTAATTGACAAGTACAAATTGGAGGAATTATGGTATGTGTAACTCTTTTAATGAATAATGAATTAAGTTTTTTGATGTGATTGTAGAGTCCGTAGGTGGAATTTTACGGCCCCGTCATGGTAAGGACAGGGCCTTAAAACGTGGCGAGCCATTCAAAAGTCCATCGACTTTGATGCAGCCGTAAAATCCCACCAATGTAAATTCTGCCCTCTACTTTGGCGCTGGAATTTTTGGGCTTTGATCCCTGAAAAAGTACAGTTGACTTTTACACGAGTTATATGAAAAACTACAGGTTTTTTAGACTCAAAATCATGGGCTCAAGTTTTACACGACTCTATGTGGTAAAAATAGAAAATGGTGGAAAAACTCAGCAAGTCAGGTAACATCCGTGGAGGGTAAAACACAGTTAATGCTTCAGGTCAATGACCTTTCATCTGCAGATTTTACTTCTGTATTAGAAGTTAAAATGACATTGGCTGTTGGACCCACACGGCAAGCTGAATACTAATAGTTTTAAAATAACTCTCTGTGAGTCTCACACACTTGTTATACAGACTTTTGATTGACAGGGGAGTCAAGAATTTTGGGGAATAGGCAGAAAAGTCACAATTCGATTAGCCATGATATTATCAAATGGTGAAGCAGGCTCAATGGGCCATAGGGCCTACTCCTGCCTCTATTTCTTACAATCTTAAGATCTTACACTTAGAATACCTCAGTCTGAATTATATTTGTAGATTGCTTTCTGAACCCTGCAGCTGAGAGGAAATACCAGTACAGGTCATGAAGGGAGTGGAGAGCTGCCATTTAAAATGCAAATCACTCTACAATCCAGTGGGGCTTATTCACCAGGAAGAACTGTGCCTCCCCCACCTTCATCCAGATGTTTGAAAAGTAAGTTTAAATAGCAAAATATTCATCATCCAACTATTAAGAATGCTAATAATAACATGACAATACTGCAATGTGGGTGGGTTAAGCAGAGCATGACTATACATTACTGTCCACCTGCAGCTCACTTGTGGTGTACAGGCTGCTCTTGGGGCAGCTATAATCTCTCACTCCAGCTGTTTTGAGCAGCAGGTTTAAATCCATTGGTTTAGAGATATATTGGAGCAATTCTGGTAAAAAGTAAAGTAAGTTTAATAAGATGAGCACCTTGTAAAATTGGTTACTCATAACACCTACCACCTAACAGAATTTAGCTATGTGCAGGGGATAGAAGAAATATATTTTTAATTAGGCTCTAAAATTTGAAACTATTTGTAAAATTACCCTCCACTGTCATTCTAAAACCTTTGGTATAAGAATTAAAAATAAAGTCTGAATGGAATGTTATCTATAGTGCACTGCTCTATCCATTCCTTCTATTTGTAATAACAGCTACCAACATGGGACAAAATTAATAGCCACATGGACAAATGCAGATTACTTAAGGAAAGCCAGCATGGATTTCTTAAGGAAAAATCGTGTTTAGTTATCTTGCTGAAGTTTTTTGAAGAGGTAACAGAGAGAGTTGATAAGGGTAATGCTGTTGATGTAGTGTACATTGACTTCCGAAAGACATTTGATACAATAGACTTGTGAGCAAAGTTATAGCTCATGGAATAAATGGGACAGTAACAACATGTGTATAAAATTGGCTGAGTGACAGGAAACAGACAGATTGGTTAATGGAGCTGGCGGAAGGTTTGTAGCGGAGTTTCCCAGGGGTCAGTGTTAGGACTCTTGCTCTTCTTGATATATATTAATGACTTAGGCCTTGGTGTACAGGGCACAATTTCAGAGCTTTCAGATGATATGAAATTTGGGGGATTGTAAACTGTGAGATGGATACTGTAGAACTTCAAAAGGATATAGACAAGTTGGTGGAATGGGTGTAAAGGTGGCAGATAAAATTTAATGCAGAGAAGTGTGAAGTGATTCATTTTGGTAGGGAGAATATGGAGAGACAATACAAAATAAAGGGTACAATTAGAAAAATGCAGGAGCAGAGGGACCTGGGTGTGCATTTGCATAAGTCATTGAAGGTGCAGGACAGGTTGAGGGGTCAAACAAGTACCAAGCTATTCTAATCCCATTTTCCAGCACTAGGCCCATAGCCTTGTTTGCTATGGTATCGCAAGTGCACATCCAAATACTTCTTAAATGTTATGATGGTTTCTGCCTCTACCAGGCAGTGAGTTCCAGATCCCCACCACCATCTGGGTGAAAAAATTCTTCCTCACATCCCCTCCTGCCTCTTACCTTAAATCTTTGCCCCCTGATTATCGATCCCTCCACCAAGGAGAAAAACTCCTTCATTACCCTATCTATGCCCTTCATAATTTTATACACCTCAATCATGTCCCCCCTCAATCTCCTCTGCTCCAGGGATAATAACTCCAGTCTATCCAATCTCTCCTCATAATTAAAACTCTCCAGCCCATGCAAGATCCTGGTAAATCTCCTCTGCACTCTCTCAAGTGCAAACACATCATTCCTATAATGTGGATTCCAGAACTGCACACAATACTCTAGCTGTGGCCTAACCAACAGTTCCAGCATAACCTCCCTGCTCTTATATTCTATGCCTCAGCTAATAAAGCCAAGTATCCCATATGCCTTCTTAACCACCTTGTCTACCTGTCCCACTACCTTAAGTGGACATGTACACCAAGGTCCCTCTGATCCTTGGTGCTTCCCAGGGCCCTACCATTCATCACATATTCCCGTGCCTTGTTTGTCCTGCTCAAGTGCATCACCTCACACTTACCTGGATTACATTTCATTTGCCACTGATCAACCCATCTGACTAGCCCATCTGTATCCTCTTGTGATCTAAGGCCATTCTCCTCACTATTTACCACCCCACCAATTTTCGTGTCATCTGAGAACTTATTGATCAACCCTCCGACATTCAAATCTAAATCATTTATATGTACCACAAACAGCATGGGCCCCAACATCGATTCCTGTGGAGCCCCACTGAACATAGGCATCCAGTCACAAAAACACCCCTCGACCATCACCCTTTGTTTCCTGCCACTCAGCCAATTCTGGATCCAATTTGCCAAACTGCCTTGGATCCCATGGGCTCTTCGTTATCAGTCTCCCATTCAGGAAATTATCAAAAGCCTTGCTGAAGTCCAAGTAGACTATGTCAAATGAATTGCCCTCATCTACACACCTGGTCGCCTCTTCGAAAAATTCAATCAAATTGGTCAGACATGACCTCCCCTTAACAAAACCATGCTGACTGATTAATCCCTGCCTCTCCAAGTGTAGATTAATTCTGTCCCTCAGAATTGCTTCCAATAGTTTCCCCACCACTGAGGTTAGACTGACTGGCCTGTAGTTCCCTGGTTTATCCCTCCCTCCTTTTTTGAATAACGGTACCTCCAGTCCTCTGGCACCTCTCCTGTGGCCAGAGAGGTATTGAAAAATTATTGCCAGTGCCCCTGCTATCTCCTCCCTTGCCTCATTCAACAGCTTGGGATACCTTTCATCTGGGTCTGGAGATTTATCTACTTTTAAGGCTGCCAGACCACTTAGAATCTCCTCCCTCTCTATGCTAATTTCTTTAATTATATCACAGTCCTTCTGCCTGATTTCCATACCCACGTCATCCCTCTCACTTGTGAACACCAACACAAAGTATTCATTTAGAACCCTACCTACATCTTCCAGTTCCTCACACAAATTACCACTATAGTCTTTAATGGGCCCCAATCTTTCCCTAGTTATCCTCTTACTCTTAATGTACTTGCAAAATAACTTTGGATTTGCCTTTATTTTACCTGATGTTTCTTCATGCCCCCTTTTTGCTCTCCTAATTTCCTTTTTACATGCCCCCCTTACACATTCTATACTCCTCTAGGACTTCCGCTGTTTTAAGCCCTCGGTTTCTGCCATAAGCCACTCTTTTTCTCTTTATCTAATCCTGTATATCCCCCGACATCCAGGATTCCCTGGATTTACTGGTCCCACTCTTGGTCTTTACTGGAATATGTTGGCCCAATACAAAACCCACAATTTCTTTCTTGAATGAGGCCCACTACTCTGAAGCAGATTTACCTAAAAGTAGCTGCTTCCAGTTCAGGCTTGTATGTGTACACAGCTCATGTAGGTGCGCACAGAACATGTGAATGGGCATTGTAATGCACAGACACAACGAATAGCAATATTCATCCATGCACTATATGTCAGGCTAAAATAAATTCATGTTGTCATTGCAGTCATAAAGGGTGAAGAATGCCATGGAGATGGTCTGGGCAAGAGGTGGCTCAGCCAGGCTGAGACGTGTACATCCCATGAAACAGATGTCCAAGGAGATTGCCAGGGTGCCTGAACAGCTCTCTGTTGGTGATGGTGAATCATCATTAGCAGGTGATAAAGGCGGTGTTGAAATCATCTTGGCACATGGTGATAATAGTAGAGGTCATGATGTTAGTTCACTGAGCACAATGGAATGTTGGCATGAGAGGGAGGGCAACAATAAGGGCAGCATGAGCATGGTAAAGGCAATGGCATGCAGAGAATGCTTTCACAATGAGAAGGGCTGTACCTACATAACTCCATTTGTACCTCAAATAGGTCCCAGCTCTGCTCTCTCACCCCCCACCCTGGGCCAGATCATCCTTCTGGCATCAAGAAAAGGAAAAGATGTCCGGGGAGGCAATGCCACACACTAGCTCACAATCCTCCAATGCACTTCGGAGGGGTGTAGCGCATGTGTAGACTTGGTGGCACAAGATGAAAGTCACTGCATTAGAGCGCGAGGGGAAGTGTCAGAGTCAGAGGTGGCTATGCACAATCCCCCTTGGAGGAGGGTGGAAAGTTATGATGATGCTCCAGTGGGGTGTGGAGCATCAGGAATCACCTTTTGGGGCACAGTATTTAGATAATCAGCAGCTGATGTGTGGACATCTGGCAGAGTTTCCTGAGGGAGCTCTAGGACAGCGAATGGAGAAGTCCGTCACCGTCATGAGCTCTACACTGTCCCAGAGGCTCAGAGATTGGCTAAGCTCAGGGAGAGACACATGCAGCAACACTCGGAGTGGATGCAAGAGCAACATCTCATGTGCAAGCCTCCCTTGGTAGCCTGGAGCAGTTAGCTCAGGGTATGAGTGCTAACACCCATGGAATACATGAGGAGCTGCGTATCCTTAACAGATTGGTTGCACTGTTGGAACAGCAGTTGCTGGAACGGACGAGTGCTGCACAGCAGCAGCCAGCCCCATTAGCTTCATCTGAAGGTCAACCCAAAGCTGTGTGGGTCATTGAGGAAGGTGAATGCAACATGAGCTCCTGAGCACCCTCATCTTCGTTCACCTCTCCAGAGCCCTCGTCTGCTGTACATGCGCCAGTGACCACAACTACCCATGCAGATGTGCAGAGGCCACAGCCTGAAGGAGGTCCCCCAAGGCAGGCCATCACACTCCTCTTTGCCGTTTAGACGGAGAAATGAGCAGCCTGCCCTCGCCTGCTCTGAGGCCACTGGGGGGCACTTGGTAGGGGTCTACCTTACAAACTTCGGAAACCACACTCCTAAGCTCCCAAAATCAGACTAAAGTGAAGGCAGCTGCTGATTTAAATGGCCAGCTGTCTCCGTAAAACACGCATTCGCAAAACCTGCCCCATCCCCATTCCTGCCCAGAGAAAATGGGAAGTGCTGTGTCCAGTAGTGGGACTTACTATTTTCAGGCAGTTCCGTCATGGTGAAAATCTGAGCCAAAGGGCTGGATCTTCTCACGCGTTGAGAAGTCCCAATGCCGAGTCCAAAAGCAGAACCCGGCCTCATGCCAGCAGGTGGCATTTTACCAATGGCAGCCAATTCAGAGACTGCTGCTGGGACCACTGGCCAATTGAGGAGGATGACCTACCTCCCAGCACTGCTGACCCAATCAAAGGGTAGCCAGCTGGGCAGCCATGACAACACTGCAGTTAGAGGTAGCCACTGCTGATGCTGCAGGATGAAGGAGAAGGAACCTCAAAACCAAGATGGCCTCAAAGACAAGAATAAGGGCCCAGGTGGTGGTGGGGTTCTGGTATATTTCAGCAGCATCACCTCAGCTGCATGAATTAGCTCAGAGGAAATCAAGGTTTACTTGGCAGTATCCCCAGTTGGCAGCGGGCCCTCCCAATGCCAGAAATTGCCAATGAATACGGGAGGTGGCCCTATTATTTACCCCGATTGGCCACTCTAGAGGGCAGCCATGTCACTGAGGTTCCTGTCACTGGTAATATGGCATGGCAGAGTGAATCTATCAGGCATCTCTCCCAATGCCTTCTCCCACCATATTATCAGTCCTCCTGTTGCCCAGGCCATCTCCAAAGCGCTGGTAAAAGTCAACTCAAAGTTTGGAAATGGCTGTTTCTGGAGTTTTGTCTAGTGATGGGTTGATCCTGATTCTGGACCCAATACTTGTTAGTATCTAAAGCTTGGGCTATATTCAAATAATTGAAGCAAGGGATTTAAATTTTATATTCAGCCTCAAGGTTCCATAGGGTACCTGAACAGTCTACAGAAATTTTTAAAATTAACACTACCTTACACAAGTAGCAAAAACATACCCCTATGTTTAGGTTGAAGTAAATTTCTCAAACAAAAATACAATCTGCAGCTTATAAAATCGCTGTTTTTTTTAATTCATTCATGGGCTATGAGTAGGCCAGCATTTATTGCCTATCTCTAATTACAAAAATAGTAGTGAGCTGCTTTCTTAAGTCACTGCAGTCCATGTGGCATTGGTACATCCACAGTGCAGTTGGGTAGGGAGTGCGAGATTTTGACCCAATAATGAAGGAATGGCAATATATTTCCAAGTCAGGATGGTATGTGACTGGAGGGGAATTTTCTGATGATAGTGGTCGATCTGTCTGGGGCCGTTATTCTTCTAGGTGGTAGAGTGCACAGGTTTGGAAGTTTCTGTCGAAGAAGCCTTGGCAAATTGCTGCAGTGCATCTTGTAGATGGTACATACTGCAGAGCCAGTGGTAGAGGGAGGAAATGCTTGAGGTGATGGATGGAATGCCAATCAAACGGGCTGCTTTGACCGGGATGATGTCAAACTTCTTGATTATTATTGCAGCTGCACTCATCCAGGCAAGAGTAGAGTATTCCATCACACTCCTGACTTATGCCTTGTAGATGATGGACAGGCTTTGTGGGAGTCAGAAGATGAGTTACTCACTGCAGAATAGCCAGCCTCTGACATTCTCTTCTCTTCTATTTATTTGGCTGGTCCAGTTAGGATGTGGAATCCAGCAATGCTAATCCCATTGAATGTCAAGACAATGTGGTTAGATTTTCTCTTTTTATACCACAAAGAATAAAGAACGCATCAGCAAGAAATATTAGACTTACCATAATCTTAAGTCATTTATAATTTGACTAACTTAAAATAGAATAGAGGCAACATTTACAATTAATTAATCATTACACTCTATTCTACTTGAGGGGATCAGAGTTCATCCTTGTGCAAACTGAGGGCTAAATTGGATAGCTGCCAAAAACAAGCACAGGGATTGCAATTAACCTGCACCAGCCCAATATAATGCAGACAGTGTCCCAACTTTGCGCTGCCTGCTCATCTGAATTATTGCTGTGTGCAGCCAGTGCTAACGGCACTGTTCATTGGTTGCACACATCAGCACGGAACTCAATATTGTAAAGGGGAGGTGCATCGTGGCTAAAGCAGGTACTGGGGGTAACAGAATAAATGAATCAGTCTGGGAAACAGTGAAGAATGGCACAATATGAGAGTGAGTGGGCTCCAAGGTTTTCAGATGCTGCACTGGAGGCCTTGGCGGAGGAGCGAAAGTAGGAGAGATTCCTGTAACCGCAAATGACCCTCCAGACTCACGCTCAAAAGGCACTGGAAGATCGATGCCAGGAGTCATGCACCAAGGACCTGGATGCATTGCCACAAGAAGTTCAACAGCCTAACACTAGTCAAGATCAACGAATGGATCTTCAGATGCCATATTCTACTGACTGTATCATTAGCCTCAGACACTGCTTAAGTCATTATTAAGTCATTACATCCCCATCACTCGCCTACCAACAATCTCCATCAATTAGGACTCATAACTGACATTCATATGGTTAACCTCACTCTCTCACGCCTAGCACTGCTGCAAGCAAGCAGCTTGCATCTCACAGCTTGCACACACTGCTAATCATTCAATCATGACTGATACATCAGCCAAACAGATTTCACCAAACTCACTGACACACTACCCCCTCTCTTGCAGGACATGTTGATGATATGTAACCAGAGGCAGCAGGAGCAAACCAGGATCACAGAATTGTTACGGTGTAGAAGGAGGCCATTCAGCCCATTGTGTCTGCACCAGCTCTCTTAGCATTTTAACAATGCCAATCCCCTGCCTTTTCCCTGTAACCATGCACATTATTTAAATAGAAACAATCATCCAATGCCCTCTTGAATGCCTCAATTGAACCTGCCACCACGACACTTCCAGACAGTTCATTCCAAACCCTAACTACTCGCTGTGTGAAAGGTGTTTTTCTCACCTCGCATTTGCTTCTTTTACAAAACACTTTAAAGCTGTGCCCCTCTGGTTCTCGATCTGTTTACGAGCGGGAACAGTTTCTCCCTATTTACTCTCTCCAGGCCCCTCATTATTCTGAAAACTTCTATCAAGTTTTATCAACCATAGGAGCCAAGTGATTGAAGTTACAATACCTGTGGAGACCGTTAATGTTTAAAGAGAAATTCAAGCACTCAGTGATTAGCTGAAAGAAATTACACCACATTTTTAAACAAAAACAAACTTTATTGTAAATATTAAAAAAATTAAGAAAGCAAGTACTACTAAGTTTATAACTATATATGCTACGAATGCAGTTTTACTTTTACTCAACTCCCCTACACCTCCAAGAGTTCCCTTACTTTAAAAAATCTTGAAGGTTCTTTCACTTTCCCTGGGACCAGCCCAAAGGTACGCCAGCCCACTGGAATTTATTTTGATTTCTCCCCAGTTTTCCAGCTACTGTATTTTTTGAGGTACGACATTTCATGGGGATTCTTCCATTAGCTTCTGGCCAAGCGATCCTCCAATTTTCTTCAAATATTCACAACTATGGACTTCACAGTGCAAACTTAGACTTCAATGCATTCTCCAAGCTAACTGCTCGTTTTCACTGAGCATCACTGTAGATTTTTTCCTCTTGCTCCAAACTAGGCACATCTTCCAATCTCTATTTCCACAAAACTCATGAACTTTAAGTGAGCTGCAACCTACACAAGAACAAATTTGCCACTGCCTTCTTTGAGAAACACCCAGATAAATTAAGCAAATTAAGGAAAAGTGAAAGAACCTTCAAGATTTTTTAAAGTAAGGGAACTCTTGGAGGTGTAGGGGAGTTGAGTAAAAGTAAAACTGCATTCAAAGCATATATAGTTATAAACTTAGTACTTGCTTTCTCAATTTTTTAAATATTTACAATAAAGTTTGTTTTTGTTTAAAAATGTGGTGTAATTTCTTTCAGCTAATCACTGGGTGTTTGAATTTCTCTTTAAACATTAACGGTCTCCACAGGTATCGTAACTTCAATCACTTGGCTCCTATGGTTGATAAAACTTGATAGAAGTTTTCAAAATAATGAGGGGCCTGGAGAGAGTAAATAGGAAGAAACTGTTCCCGCTCGTAAACAGATTGAGAACCAGAGGGGCACAGCTTTAAAGTGTTTTGCAAAAGAAGCAAATGCGAGGTGAGAAAAAGACACCTTTCACATAGCGAGTAGTTAGGGTTTGGAATGAACTGTCTGGAAGTGTCGTGGTGGCAGGTTCAATTGAGGCATTCAAGAGGGCATTGGATGATTGTTTCTATTTAAATAATGTGCACGGTTACAGGGAAAAGGCAGGGGATTGGCATTGTTAAAATGCTCAATTAAGCAAAAGAACTTTCTAACCCGCACAGCCCAATTCTATGGCAATGTGGCATGTTTTGGGATGTTCCAAACAGAAATATAAATTAACTATCTCCACCTTTAAAACCAAGCACATTGATTCTGAGGCCCATATAAATAATTTATATCTCTAAGGAATGTTTATTGCACTCTCTACAGATTCTCTGGTTCCACTAAGAGGTCCAGAGATGGGTCTCTTGCCAACAACGGGAAATAATTCAGCACTATTTTTGTCATCATAAAGCCTTCATAATCTTGAAGATTCCAATCAGGTTGCCCATTTTATCCTTTCAAGTCTTGTCATTTTTCTGCTCCTGCCCTGCCCGCCTTACCCACCACTCTCTTCCCCCACCTTTTCCTGGCTCCACACTTGTTTAAAAGCAGGGTCATTTCTAATATCTGCCAGTTCTGATGAAAGGTCAAACTGAAGTTTTAACTCGATTTCTCTTTCTGTAGATGCTGCTTGACCCGCTTTGTGAAATCAACATTTTCGGTTTTTATTTCAGATTTTCACCATCCGCAATACTTTGCTTTTGTTTTAAGAAATATTTGCAGGTAGAAATGAGACTTTTAAAAAATTTCTCATAGCAGCTAAGAGTAAAAGTTTACTAATTTAGCCAAGAAAAAAATGTAATTTGTACAATAAGCCTGAAATCTAAATACTGGAAATATTTAATATGTGTTCAGGAAATTAGCTTTTTACTTGGAAAACGAGCCATTAAACACTTGCAGTGAAATTAGTAGGTTCATTGCAATAGTACTACCTTAAATCCCAAGCCATGCGATTCCATCCTTCTCATGCCATCCTTTTATGCTAAACTCATCCCATCTGTTCATCCCTCTGATATCATCCCCGTCTTCCAATCCATCCGTCCTATGCCATCCCACCCCCCATTGCACATCGTGCATGCCATACCATCCCCAATTCCACACTACTCAGGCCACCTCTTATGTAATACCCCTGCTTACCATGCCATCCTCCACCACCCCTTCCTCCCCTTATTTGCAAAAAAATAGAATGAATGGCTACTGATTAATACATTATACGCACAGACTACAAAACAAGACAAACTATGATCACATTTATGAGACATTTTGCAAGAACCTGACTACAAGTTCTAAGCTAATGCCTTCCTAACCTCAATCCCATAGTTTAAAACAAAGCGAGTTACTTTCTTCTGAATTTGTCAAACATAATTTCATTATGAATATACATCAGAATCCTTTCAAATCCAGTCAAGACAAAGCATTCCTCTTGGGCAGCAGGGTCAGTGCCTTAAATTAACCCTAATGTCATTCATTTTCTTTCAAGACTAAAAAAAATTCACAACACTCAATGTTTTGCAGTTATAAAGATGGTGGTGCTCACAAATGTATCATGTCCTACTTACTTTCAATGGCAACATGTAACCTGTCTCTAAAAGTTAGTTCATCTAAGTTGGTTCTCAATCTGTTGGTTGTTCCGTCAAACATTTTGCTGTAAGAAATTTCTGAGTTTGTGAAGAATGCAGTTGCCGGAAATCTATCACAATATTACAATGAAATTGTGTTTTGAATGAAGTCAAGCCACAGCATTTTCTTCTAAGCACACAATTAGTACAGAGAGGGGTCGAAATTATGTTAATTGAAAAAGCCCAGTGGACTTGTTTTACTATCCATGAACAGATTACTATTATAGCAGAAAAAACCTATGTGTAGCAGACATTGTCAACAACATTTTTAGTTTGAAACAACAACTTTTTTTAATATAACTAAATGTGGCCTTCTTATATAAGAGGTGGGCCCTTCCACGGGGTTACAAGAACAAAAGCTTTGTTTGAAAGCATAAATGATTTTCAATAACTGAAGTATCCCCTGGTATAAGCAACTTAAGGTAATAATGAATCATTTTCATTTCAGTATACCCAGTCTGATGGAGAGGTCCCTACCAGAAAATACTGTGTATTTCCAGCATTGGCTTTTTTCTACAGAACTTCAGCATTTGTAGTTTTCTTCTTTTATTTGTGTTGCATATTCTTAAGTGCAAGTTACCTTTAAAGAGATTCCAATTCAAATGCTGAGCATTACAAATAGATGCTCAGATTAAGATTTTGTATTTAATGTTTTGGTTGAATCATTTTTTTTGTGCAGGTACTTTATTGTCTCATGATCTCATAGCTCTATGATCAAGCAGATAGAGCAAGTGATCCAATTCCAAACTTCAGTTAATTTGCTCTTGTGCACAAGCAACAGACCAGTAATAATCTTTCCTGTCCCTTGTGGTAGATCAGGCAGAACCTTGTGCCCTTCCCCAGCGACAAGTTTGGTAGCTGGAGGGGGAGGGGGCTGGTGGGAACAATGCCACCTTACAACTCCACTCCGATTAACTCCATGATGGGAGGGTGCAAGGGCAGCCTTCCTGCCCCACTGCCAATTGAGGCCTTTAAGGGCCACATCCCGCTGTCACTAGTATTAACCCAATAGCAGACAGAGGGCTTGCCATGCCAGGAACACAAGCAAATCCACGCAGGGTTGCTTGCAGGCTCCCAGGGGTTCCTCATTCAAAGACATTCAGTGCCTGATTGAAAGGCCCGGCATCGGAGAGAGAGAGGCTTGCCAAGAGCCAGCCTCTGTCCTTGCTGCCGATCCCCCTCCCCCATGATCTGCACTCAGCGGCCTTCCCCCTACCATCATCACTCACCTCTGGCCTGGGAACCAGTGACAATTCTAGGCCTCAGGTGGATGTCATGCTGGCAGCAGCCATCACCTCCTCAGTGGTGTTACCATTCAACAGAGCTGATCCCGGGAGAAGTCCCACCGCTGACCTGTAAAGTGCTTGAGTGGAACAAGATGCTACAGGCTCTTCCTAAAAGAAGCAACAAGGGGCTCTCGCTGGCTCTCCAGAAGGCAGCCGAGAACCTTGTTACCTCAACAAGATTCCGCCTATCATCTTCCTAAAGAAACATTGTTCTGGTCAGAACATCAATAAGGAGCCAAAGCTCTATGCTTGCACATCAAATTACTACCTTAATGTCCTATGGACTAGATAGTCTGTGTAATGAGGGGGAAAGAGGCGTGTTTTTTTATATCGCAACTCTGTTCAGAATCAAGCAATAAAATTGAAATGACTCAAAGCTATTGAAGTAAACATTCTTCCCACACAAAATGTTAGCTTGTACAAAATTGTGAACCAAGTATTCTCAACTTTGATTTTGAATATTTTTGTCGGGGTCGGGGAGGGGGACATATTAAAATACATCTCAGTGATAAAGGGACATAAGAAACAAAACCAGCTTATCATGTGATAAATACTTGATTATTTTTCATTAAAATATGTGGTCAGCCTCTTGAATAACCATTATCTATGAGATTTTCAGATAACCATATTACAAAGTAATCATCGCATAGAAACAGGCTGTTTGGCACAAGCGGTGCTGTTTGGTGCTTATCTACCACAGGAACAATAATTCTATGTGTTAGCTCTGTTTCCACATTCTTTCATTCACCTTCCATCAACCACATAACTAATATTTTCTTAGATGCTGACATTGTTTTTACTGAGAGGGTTTTATGATGAAATAGTTTTTCCTGTTTTTGGTCTCTAACAACTGATTTTTAATGTCCCATCAATGCAGCCTTCATTCTAGACTCCTCAACCAGTCGAAACAATTTGTTTCTATCTACTTTGTCCCAAGCCTTCAAAATGTACAAACTGTATCTCTCTTAATTCACCTATAATCTATTTTCTAATAACGTCCACTCCAATTTTTCAAGCATTTCTTTATATTTGTATTGCTATACCTCTTGCCACAAACCCAATATTCCATCAGATTTTTTTAATGGTCTTATTCAATTCAGGTGCTACTTTTAATGTCTTGTGAATCTAAACACCCAAGTCACTCCACTCTTCCATGTTACCAGGTCTTCCCCGATTCAAAGTTTAACAAGTGAACAGGGCACTCAGGAGAGCACATACCTCCGTCATGCTGTATTAACTCAACATTATTACAATTACGCAGCTCTTCTTTGAGGCTTTTCTTGCCTGGTTGATGCTCTGTAACTTCAAAGCTGAAAAAATAAATCTTTTTATTGAGAACTTCCTCCTCACAGTAGGCTTCAGGGCAATCCAAATCCAACAATGTGCTCTGAAAACTCTGCTCACATTTGACAGCTATGACAAATTCAATCACAGCAGTAGAGACAATCCACAACATTCTAAAACAATCATCGATATTCAAAATAAAACAACCCACAATATTCTAAAAAAAATGTCAGTTCACCCTATCTCTCAATGTTAAAGAATCCTTTTAAAAATTCCAGCATCTGGATCTGCATCTTCACCAAAAACTAATCAGTTCTTCCGTGGGCCAATCCCCACCTGTGTCCCAAGTTTTGTTGAAATCATCCATTAGTTTTTGCGATATGCTGTTCACATCACAAAAAACAGACTAACAAACAGGAGCGAAAACATTACATCAAACCACTTTCAGTGGCAGGGGTAATTATTAACTTAATATTTTAAAATATTGTACCTCAAATTTGCCACTTGTTTGGCAATATCACATTATTAATATCCTCTTTCAGGTTAATTTTGCCCTCACAATTAATTATTATGACTCTTATTTTGTTATTGTGTGTGCAAAGCTGTCAACTACTCTTTCCAACCTTAATTCCATATCAGCTGAGAGAGCAGTCCCAAAACACAACTTTGTGGAACACCATTACCTATTTCCAACCTCTCTGAGAAATGCCTTAACGTTTACTCTAGGTTTCATATCTTCTAACCAGTTTTTAAATCCATTTTTCTACCCCCCACCCCTTTTAATTCCATGGCACTTAATCTTTTCTAATAGTATCCTATGTGGCATCTTGTTAAAGGCTTTCTAAAGACCATGTACCCAACATCCACTGCACTTTCCCTATCCACTATATCACCTCCACACCAGGTTTGTCAAGCAGGATTTTGGTTGAACCTACCTATTAATTTAGATATTTAGTAACTTCAGCTTTAATTAGTGATTCCAATTTTTTCCAAAGTTGATAAACTAACTGGCATGTAATTATCTGGTTTAGCTCCATCTCCCATTTTGAAAATGGTTATTACATTGCCCAGTCTATTGTTCCAGTTGTTCAGCAAACATTCATTCTTAAAAGAACTTTCCCAGAGAATCATCTTCTCCTCAGGCTCATTGGGGTTAGTTCAACTGATTCCAGCAATCTACATTTTTCAGCTTAACAAACGTTTCTAATACTTTCCCTTTTATTTATCATAACATCACTCACCTTGCTTTTGGTCGATTCACAATATGCCCACTCCATAATATTCTTCTCTTTTTCTAAACACCAATGCAAAGTACTTGTTGTGCCTTCTTAACAATTTATTTTTATTCTCTCCTAATCGTTCTTTTCAGGACTCCAACCTCATGTAACAATTCCCTTTTGTTGATATGTTACTGTTTCTTTTTCATCTATTTTCAGATTTTTCTCCTGATACTTCCTTCTTTCTTTCCATCTCTTTAAAACTTGCTTATTTTCTTGTATTTCTCTTTTTTTTTAAAATCAAACCTATAAGTCCCAAATGGCTGCTTCAATTTTTGTTTCTAATCCCTTTATTCCAAGTTTCAGAATGCCATGAGTAACATCGCCTCTTTATAAAAAAATGCAGACATTTATTTTGTAACTTTGCAATCTCTTTTTATAAAAATATCCAATTTTTGATGGACTATCCTGTATGCTATTTTCACTTTCCATCTCAGCTTAGCTAGCTCAACCCTCATCTTTTCAAAATCTGCCTATTCCAATCTGGTGTCCTTGTTTTTGTATTAACCATTTCCTTTTCTATTTGGACCTTAAACCTCACTATATTATGGTCACTAACCACAAGTTACTCACCTACATTTGACTCAACTCCTGATCTGTTTCATTACTTTTGAGTGGATCTAACAACAGATGTCAATTTGCAGGAATAAAAGCATATTATTTGAGGAAGGAATGAAATTCATTTTTCTCTGTCTAGTCCCTCTCTTTCCGAATCAATGGACTGGGCAATTAAATATTCTATGTTATGTTATTCCTACTCACCCCCCTCATCTGGTCTTCCATTTCTCCCACAACTAAAGAGTCTGGAGTACAACCCTAATAATTTAAAGATAATTTTATCTTTTATTTCTAACCTTATTGACCCTTAATCTTTTTGTGCAGATCAGTCTTCTCTATGGCATGTACTCTCCTTCACTAATATTGTAATTAATACTACTTCATTATTTAACATTATTTTCACTCAATTTGTATCTGAAATAAAAACATACAAATGATTATCATCATGACTCTAAAATGGTTTTATATCCTCATTTTCAGAGTATTGAAAGTGGATTTAAATAATATCTCAAAAATTACAAATAATTAATCCAGTATAATATTTTACACTGTTTTTGTAATTGCTCATTTCTCTTATGTTTTTGCGCTGTGTTAGTTAAGAATTCTAACGCTCAGCTAATATTACAAAATTATATTCAATAGAATAAAGATGTTAAATACTAAATAGATGAAATAAAGCTTAAGGTATTTCTTTCTGAAAAAAGATATTTCAATATGCTGGAATATCTTTTTTACAACTATTCATTTTTTTGGAAAATGTACAAGCAATAGTTTCCTTTACAGTTAGTAAAGGAAAATTAATCACCAAGCTACATTTAAAAAGGATCAGACACAGTTTTCAAAAGAAAGAAAAGGTCAGAAACTAAGAAAATAGAAATCAACCAGGCACTATGATTGGCACATGCACTAAAAGCCAAAACATTAAGGTTAATTCTCAATATTTTACAGAACATAAACAACTGACTGCCTAATTAATTCAGATTTAAATCTATATATTTGTGTCCTGACTCTTCATGATTATTTTACAGTTGTTTGGAAATGGATACACAGCAAGATAGATTGGTGATACAAATCTTCAGCCAAATGTTTTTCCTAAGTTAACTGTATCAGGCTAAAAACTAATTTATTAGTTGAGTGAATATTTACACAAGGAATTAATTCTTCAAGTATCCAATCTTTAAGTGTTATAATCAATATGTATGAAATAAAAATGCCTAAAAAATAAGCTTTATGACTACTGTTTGCATCTTCAATCTCACAATATTCAACGCCCCACTTAAAAAAATACAATAACATTGTCCAGTGGAAGAATTTTGCCTTTTTGCCATTATTCTGACTTTTCTTATTACTCATGAAGAACTCTGCTATGTAAGAAGGTTCAGTTGCCTATGTGCAATCGAACCCTGAAAATACATTTTGGTCAGAACAATGAATTAAATCAAAGACTTAGTTTTCAAGCCAGAGGGTTAAACGGTTACATAGATGTTAATGGAAAGTTGAACACTTTAATACGATGACAATTAAAAATGCCAAGGACTACATTAATCAGTTGCTCTAAAACGAAGTTTTTAAAAGTTGATGGCGGACCACAAGTCAAATTTCATTTCGCCTTCATTCATCTGGTAAGGTCTCCAAAACGTCATTTTGTGCCTAGGACGGATGTGTGCAAACGGAGCAAAGATTCTTTTAAGAGTAGTTACTACTTTTCAACTCAATGAAATATTAGAGTCCATATACTTCCACGATCATTCTGATTCAAATCTCAGCTTTTAACTCGAAATATATTTAATATATTATAATTAATATGGATTGCCTGATCATCTGACTTCCCTCGAGACCCTCCTACTGGAGCTATTATTTATACCACAATATGATACTGCCACCTAACTGAGCCTTTCACTAATCCATGCTTGAACGCTACACCACCACCATCCCAAAACGCAAAACGCTTTAAAAGGTATACACAGTAAAAATAAAGTACATTCATGATAATTTAGCCTGTGTTGCTCTAAATACAAATAGCAAATCGAAAACAAAGTAAAATCATAAAAAGAGTAAATTAAACAAACGAAACAAGCAGCGGTTCAGCTTCTGAATGGAATTCACCGGAGAGAAAGAAATCAGTCGTAGACAAAAAGGAATAATACTCCTTAACTGCATAGCTAGTCAAATTCGCTTTATTTTTTTTGTACAATGTATCCACATGGCTGCAGTGACCGTTTTACTATAACCATTCTCCGCCATACAATTAAACTAATTGAAACAGTAGCACGGAAATGGGTTTGTAACAAAGGACCTACTGCTGGCAAGCCGAAGTGTCAAAAACTACAAAATGAAGCGTTGCAACAAAGTGTCACTCGCCATTGAAACCATCGGGGTTGTTTAAAAGCGGGATATTTTGTTGCA
This sequence comes from Carcharodon carcharias, assembly GCF_017639515.1. Taxonomy (NCBI): domain Eukaryota; kingdom Metazoa; phylum Chordata; class Chondrichthyes; order Lamniformes; family Lamnidae; genus Carcharodon; species Carcharodon carcharias. The sequence continues at coordinate 31,816,325 of NC_054480.1, forward strand.
TTTTAAAAAGGCACAATCCTAACAAAAGGAAAAGTGCATTAAAGAAGAAAAAAAATCAGCCCTGGCATTAAAAAGCCGAGTCAGCAGAAATCAAAATGCAATGTACACAATCAACTAATGCAAAGATGTATTTATATTTAAACTTACTCGCTGTGGATCGGATGCTGCAGATTGTTCCTTGCGGATGTGTGCGCGATGCCGATGCTTGCCAAACCCCCCCCACCACCCCCCCCCCCCCCCCGCCCCCGCCCCCAGTCGCGCTGTCGATACGGCTGAAGGGAATCGGGTTGTGATCATTCGCCACTCCAGACACCCAAGCGTGACTTTTCGCGGGACTCGAAACCCTCCCACCGAAACCGCGCCTGCATTTACCACCTCACCAAGTGCAGAGCACACTTTTGGCTGGCCGGGGGGGGTGGGGGAGAAACCCAACCCCAACCTCGTCCTAAAATACTTTTGAATTAATTCACGCCAATTGCAAGTTCCGCTTTTACTTTCTTTTTCACTGGCTTTGTGCAGGCCTGCCCTCCTCGGCTGTGTCGAATGTGCGGGCTGTGAACTGCGGGTTACCCCACCCCCTCTCCTCTTCTCATTGTTGGTGGAAGGAGCAGGACAGAGGCAGTGTTGGAGAAGAAGATGCACAAATTGCACTTCAGCGGGGAGCCTGTGCCTGACTTTGTGTCCACCGACATCCAGACACTTAATAAACTCTCCAACCAGGTAATTGCTGTGAATGGAAGTCGATTTTAACATTGTTGAATGAATGTGTGCGTTTGAATTTGCAGGAAGAAGAGAAACAGGCTTCAGATCCTGCTCTCCCTATGAACATATTTACGCAATAAACATTAGGAAAACAAGGGGATTGACATTTATCATCAGCAACAGCGATACATTTTATCAACCTATTTAAGCACATGGAAATAATCTGAGATCAGCTGGAAATCTGAAACTAAAACATAAAATACTGGAAAAAAGACAACAGGCCAATCAGCATCTGTAATGTGAAAATATAAACCCAACCTATTCTGTGTGTCCTTCATAAGAACTGAGAAGCCTGTGTTTGAGTGACCAAAATCATAAAAGTCACATCTGTTAAACCAAAATCAATTATAGTTCCATCAAAGTAATTGTTTAGACCTTATCTTAACAGTTGTCATCAGTTTAAAAATTTCTAAAACAAATCTACACCTTAAGTCTGTCTTTAAAATTAAAATTTGAATTTTTTAACATTGTAAAATGCAAGACTATTAGTTATTGAAGTTTGAAATACATTTTCATTTGTTCCTACCCGCTTTCTTTCCTTGCTCCCTTGCCAGGTCTTGGGCTTCACAAACATTTATGTGCTAGATATTACTGTAAGTGACTTTCTTTATAGGGGACCCCTGCAAGTATTAGGTGACACCGCCCCCACCCCCCAAAAAAAATCCTAACTTGCAAAAGACAGTGTCAGCATGGAAAACACTTAGAATTGTAGAAAATATTTGGAAACTTCAACAGAAATACCATCTTTGTAATATGTCTTTGATGATCTTGAGGACTTACTTGCAAACATAGGGTCCGGGCAAATGAATTTGAAAGTTTATGCTGTAAGGAGAAACCCAAAATGGTATATCGACCGTTTTCACATTGTTAAAATGTAAAACAAGTCAGTCCAGCTGGCCTGGCATATGAATATAGAAATTTACCAATTATCTAATGTATAAATAAGCATTTGCATTTAAGTTGAAGGTGTATTTGCAAGCACTACTAACCCTATTGCTTATACAGTACTGTCGAAAATTGGAACAATGAAGTTCCCTCAAATCTCTGCTGTTACACCATCTTGTTTGCCATTCTGCCATGTTTATGGTACAGTAGGCATATGTGAGTAGATGTGTTAATAACTGATCCCAGGCTTCTGTTTACTAATCTAACAGTTTAATCAATGATATAGGTACTGTAGGAGACCCTGTGGCATAATAGGTGGCATCCCTGCCTCTGAGCCAGAAGCTCCGGGTTCAAGTCCCATTCCAGGACTTAATGACCAAAGAAAGCGCATTTATAACATGGCCGAACAGGTTGAGTGTCAACTTGTAAATCCTTCCAATGTACACTAATGGCAGGCAATAAGAGTGGGAGAGATTCCTGGCCAGTCATGTGATGGAAAGGGGGGGGGTATTGGATGGCTGGTGCATCAGATTGATGCAAATAGCAGGGGGTTTGAATCCTGTTCCAGCTGGATGTATTTGAGACCTACCTCCTTGTCCAACCCGTGTTGGAGGCTGTGGTGCTGTGGTCGGACCTGCCTTTGGGCAGAGAACTCAAGAAGAAGAATGGGTAATGGCCTGTTACAGATGTAGTCCTATTACCAATTTGGGGCATGTACTTGAATCAAGTTTATACATTGTTAATGAACATAAATTAGCAAGTAAACTTTGAATTGTATTGATTACTTTTGAGAAAAGTGCATTAATTGCTTAGGGGATTCAAAGTAGTGTTGGTGGTTAAGTTATCGTTAAATAAAATATAGGACATTTAGCATTTCCAGAATTCTACTCTGGGTACCAGCGTTTTGTTTGGTATTATAGCGATGTCATATCCATGAACAAATTTGATGTTTGTGTCTTCCCATTTATACTGCGGAAAGTCTTAAAGCCACTATTGCCCTATTTCTACGCTACTCTTGCTAGGTCATCATCCTGTTTGTCCAATTCACCTTCTTTCCTTCTGTTACAGGGAGAAAATAAATTATAGGGAGAAGTTCATATTTGTCCTTGGGTGTGTACACCCACTGAAATTTTCCCTTTTAGTTTTATTCTAAATTAAACAAACTGCTGCTGTAGAAACTGAAAAAAATGGGATGAAGGGAAATAAATACGCTTTGAAAGGGTGAAGGCACTGGGTAGAGGCAACTATATTTTGAGTTGATAGGATTTAAGAGTGATTTTTTTTAAAAAAAAGAAATTTAGATCAGTTGTTACTTTTAGAATTTATATGGCTAAGTTGTATTTTATTTGTGATTTAGTTTACATCATTTATATTTTATTTGCAGCAATTCTCAGCATTGACAGAGATAATCTTCCGCTTTATTACAGAACCCACAGAGGTAAGAAATGCTGTGAAATTTAGCAATTCTTTTAAGAGTACGTTATATTTAAGGATGGAATTTTGTCTTAGAAATTTCTAGCTGGCACAGTTCCAGGAGAGGTTAGTCCCACAAACTGAACTGGAGTATTACCATGTTTGCTGTCTGAAAAATAAAGTGCAGTAAAATGGCATAGCCTAGAAATTTGTAGGTGATGTTGGCAGATGGACACTTACTATGTTTGTATGGAATTCTTTTATTTGTTATTTTAATAGCCCAGATAAAGCAAAGTGTTCAACATTCTTTTGCTAATAAAAACAAGAATGATTTCTAGCCCTATATCTTCTGCACTATGAACATTTGTGCTGTAGTTCTTTCATTCTTGCTGAAGGTTCATTCACATTTTCTCCCGCACCTTTTTTGAGGCCCCCAAGGCCACACATCAAGGGCAGTCAAATTAATAGATAGGCGGTTGGTTCCCAGGCCTTTGCTTGTGTTGCTTATGAGACAGCAGCTGGAATGTGCACAAGCACAGCCTATTGGTTACTCCCCAGCTTCTGCCAGGAAACCCTGTTAGTGGTTCTCCATTGCAGAATGATTAAAATTGGCAATTTAACCCTGCTTTGTGGTGGACTGTAGGCACGAGCTGACATCTCAGTCCTTTACAGTCCAAGTCCTATTCACAATGCTGTTTTGTTTTAAGTCAAGGCTGCTTCCAGCTGTCCATCTTATATCCCTGCAGTAAAAACCATCCTCAGCCAAAAGGATATCCACAGGAGCCAACTCCAAGCCCATTGTTACATTGCTAAAAATCATTCACTAAGAGGTGTGAAAGAACAGCCCCAGGATTACCTTTGTAATAATAAATTTTATTTCACCCTGCCGCTACGTGCAGCCCTCTGTTTGTGGTTTCTGTAAAGCAACAAATTTTAAGTTTACGGTGCCAGATGAAACTGACAATGTTACAAGATCATTGCAAAAACAGAAATATCTGGAAAAACTCAGCAGGTCTGGCAGCATCGGCAGAGGAGAGCACAGTTGACGTTTCGAGTCCTCATGACCCTTCAGTTCTGTTGAAGGGTCATAAGGACTCGAAACGTCAACTGTACTGTCCTCCGCCGATGCTGCCAGACCTGCTGAGTTTTTCCAGGTATTTCTGTTCCTGTTTTTGATTTGGATTTCCAGCATCCGCAGTTTTTTGCTTTTATTACAAGATCATTGTGTTGCTTGACCTGTCATTGCACTAGCTTCTGAAAACAGATAAGTGTGTTTGTTTTACATGATACTGTTTAAAGCTGCTATTTATAAAATGCATTGTTTGACAAAATGTATTTTATATTTTCCTCATTTTCAGTCAGAACGATTGTTAAGCCAGCTCGGTGAGTTTGCCTCACAGAATGGAATGAGCCCAGGCCCATTGAAAAACATTGTGAAAAGTGTCCTGTTGATTCCTAATGGTGAGAGATAGTTTGAATTATATTGGGCATATGTTGCAAACTTTCTAATGCCTTTTTGTGTCAGGGAAAATTTATGTGTCACTGGTATAAAATATAGCACATTACACTGCATTACTAATTTTGTTTCTGATCTAGATATTCTCTTGGGATAAATTTGTGGGTGAGAACTCATGTGCCTCATGATAAGGAGGTAATCTTACTCCCTTAATGTCTAGTCATACACTAGCATGACCTAGGGCCATAACAATTAATATTTGTATTATATGAACTAGACAAGCAGTCAGGAAGGGCTTGGGAAAAAGCAGAGGGCAAAATAAATGACCAGAATGGCAGAAAAGAGGTCGCTAAAAGGAAGAAATTTCGGTCAACCTCGGGCCAACGCTACTCATCTGTGCCAGCTGTGGAAGGGACTGCTACTCACAAATTGGTCTCTACAGCCACAACAGGCTTTGTTCAATACAGAAATGACATACACCCTGGGCACAGTCCATTATCTCTGAAGACAGAAGGATGCTGTCATCATTAGATGTCTTACTGCAATTGGAGGACCTGCTCCTCCTGGAAAAACTTGAAAATTGACCATCTGACCCTTTGCCAGACAGGTTTTTCCTGATGGGGGTAGCTGGCCCTGAAAGCCCTTACATCCTGCTCCGGCCTCCTGGTGGCATAGTTGGAGCCAATCCACTCATTTATAACAGGACCCTGCTCAACTACTTGAAAAAGCTGGTTAATATGGGGAGATCTTAGGAAGGAAGTGGGATCATTGTGGCGGGGGGGGGGTGGTGGGATTTGGTATTTTAATTGCCACCCATCTGATTTCTGCCAGCTGGGGGCAGTTAAAATTAGAGCCTTGGTGGCTGAGGTGTTTTAGTACTCCAATGACTTCTGGACTCTCAAACAAGAATGCATAATGAGGCTTGGCTGAGAACCCAGAGATCCATTAGTCTGTTGAAATATCTGGGTCCCAGAGAAAACAGCTCTGGCTCCTTGATCTATGCTGCCAATTTCACAATGTTTATTTACACAGGATAAAGAGGTTACTAAGTGCTTGCAGTTTTAGCTACTGACCCTTTAAATAGGCTGGGTGATAGACACTTTTATCAGGCTATAATAAAAGGAGTTTTTTTTTTAAGAAAGTCTAAAGTTATCAATGAATGACTTTTAAGCTTTTGTTGCTGCACATCCTACTGTCACAATCGGGTTCATTGATTCTATACAGTGTATAGTAGGTGAATGGACATGGAAGTGCCATAGCTTGGAATGGGGGGAGCATGAAGAGGACCTTTTGACTTATCTTTTAAAAGACCCTCTCATGTAAACTATGGTTCACGACATCTCTGAGATGCCATGAACCACAATTCATTGAAACTGTAGCCCAACTGCATGAAAATTGCGGAGGACTAGGACATGCTTATCCCTACAGTGGAGCCAGCCAGGTCAAGAGTTCAGGGTGCCAAACTATCCTGCACCCTTAAAAGGCACTCCCGAAAATCCAAAACCCCAGGAATGGGGTCAGGAATCCTGAAATCAGCTCCCAGCCGCCATTTTCAGAGGGCTCTCGAGTCATCCCAATTTGATGAAAATCCAGGCCAAAGAATCAAAATTTTGATCCAATTGTAACAACTCCTTGTCATCACTCACTCTTTGGTTTTTCTTCTAATTGGGCAAAAATGATTTACTTAAAAGCATAAATAATCAAAGTACAGTGCCTGCTCTGCGTTATATTTTTGACACCTTTCTGTTTTTACTTTACTTATTCAAAGGAGGGGGGAGAAAATTATATTAAACAAAGAAAGTTTCACCCCCAAGGCAGCTGCAATCAGGTTTACAAATGATATAATATTAGAAACATAGAAAATAGGAGCAGGAGTAGGTAATTCAGCCTTTCGAGCCAGCTGCACCATTCTGTATGATCGTGGCTAATCCTCTGTCTCAACTCTGTAGTTCTGTGCTCTCCCCATATCTCTTGACGCCTTTAGAGTCCAGAAGTCTATTTCCTTCCTAAATATATTCAATGACTTAACCTCCACAGTCTTTTGTGGTAAAGAATTCCATATGTTCCCCACCCTCTGAGTGAAGAAATTTCTCCTCATCTCAGTCCTAAATGGTCTACCCCGTATCCTAAGACTGTGACCCGTTCTAGACTCATCCCACCACCCCCCCACCCCCCCCAGCCAGAGGAAATATCCTCCCTGCATCCAGTCTGTCTATCCCTGTCAGAAGTTTATATGTTTCAATGAGATCTCCTCTCATTCTTCTAAACTCCAACGAGTCCAGTCGGCCCAACTTCTCTTCATACAACAATCCTGGCACCCCAGGAATCAGTCTGGTGAACCTTTGCTGCACTCCCTCTATGGCAAGTATATTCTTTCTTGGGTAAGGAGACCAAAATGGTACAGAATACTCCAGGTATGGGCTCACCAAGGCCCTGTACAGCTGCAGTAAGACATCCTTGCTCCTGTACTCACATCCTCTTTCAGTGAAGGCCAACATACCGTTTGCCTCTTTAACTGCTTGCTGCACCTGCATGCTTGCTTTCAGTGATTGGTGTACAAGGGCACCCAAATCCCTTTGTACATCAACATTTCCCAATCTATCGCCATTTAAATAATACTCTGCCATTATGTTTTTCCGACCAAAGTGGATAACTTCACACTTATCCATGTTATACTGCATCTGTCATGCATTTGCCCACTCACTCAACTTATCTAAATTGCTTTGAAGCCTTTTAAGACCCTACTCATCGCTCACATTCCCACCAAGTTTTGTGTCATCAGCAAACTTGTAAGTGTTACATTTGGTTCCCTCATCCAAATCCTTGATATGTATTGTGAATAGCTGGAGCCCAAGCACTGATCCTTGTGGTACCCCACTAGTCACTGCCTGCCACTCCGAAAAAGACCCATTTATCCTACTCTGTATCCTATCTGCTAACCAATTCTCAATCAATGCCAATATATTACCCCTAATCCCTTGTGCTTTAATTTTACACACTAACCTCTTATGCGGGACTTTCTCAAAAGCTTTCTGAAAATCCAAATACACCACATCCGCTGGTTCTTTCTTAACTATTCTACTAGTTACGTCTTCAAAGAACTCCAGTAGTTTTGTCAAACATGATTTCCTTTTCGTAAATCCATGTTGACTTTGCCTAAAGCTGTTGATATTTTCTAAGTGTCCTGTTATCACACCCTTTATAATAGACGCTAGCATTTTCCCTACCACTGAGGCTAGGCCAACCAGTCTATAATTCGCTGTTTTATTTGTTTCATCCCTTCCGCCTTCCTTACATAATGGGGCTACATTTGCCACCCTCCAATCTGTCACGGCTATTCCAGAACCTACAGAATTTTGGTAGATGACAACAAACGCATCCACTATTGCTATGGCCACCTCCTTTAGTACCCTGGGATGGAGAATATTGGGATTTGGGGATTTACCAACTTTCAGTTCCGTTAATTTCTCCAGCACTATTGTTTTATTAATACTAATTTCCTTCAATTCTTCTTACTTGACCCTTGGTTCCTTAGAATTTCTGGGAAGTTATTTGTGTTTTTCTCCGTGAAGACAAAAGTTGTTGTTTAATTGCTCTGCCATTTCCTTGTTTTCTATTATGAATTCTCCTGTTTCAGACTGTAAGGGACCTAAATTTGTCTTCACTAATCTTTTTCTTTTTACATACTTATAGAAGCTTTTACACTCTGCTTTTATGTTCCTTGCAAATTTACGCTCATACTCTATTTTTCCCCTCTAAATCAATCTCTTGGCCCTCTTTGCTGAATTCTAAACTGCTCCCAATCCTCAGGCTCACTACTTTTTCTAGCAACTTTATGGCTTCTCTTTGGATCTAATACTATTCTTAATTTCTTTTGTTAGCCATGGCTAGGTCACTTTTCCTGTTGTGTTTTTGCACCAGAAAGGAATGTATAACTGTTGCAATGCATTTAAGACCATAAAACATAGGGGCAGAAATTAGGCCATTCGGCCCATCGATCACGGCTGATAAGTTTCTCAACCCCATTCTCCCGTCTTCTCCCTGTAACCTTTGATCCCCTTACCAGTCAAGAACCTATCTATCTCGGTCTTAAATACACTCAATGACCTGGCCTCCATAGCCTTCTGTGGCAGTGAATTCCATAGATTCACCACTCTCTGGCTAAAGAAGTTTCTCCTCATCTCTGTTCTAAAAGGTCTTCCCTTTACCCTGAGGCTGTGCCCTCGGGTCCTAGTCTCTCCTACTAATGGAATCATCTTCCCCACGTCCACTCTATCCAGGCCTTTCAATATTCTGTAAGTTTCAATCAGATCCCCCCTCATCCTTCTAAACTCCATCGAGTATAGACCCAGAGTCCTCAAACGTTCCTCATATGTTAATTCCTGGGATCATTCTCATGAACCCCCTCTGGACCCTCTCCAGGGCCAGCACATCCTTCCTGAGATACGGGGCCCAAAATTGCTCACAATATTCTAAATGTGGTCTGACCAGAGCCTTATAAAGCCTCAGCAGCACATCCGTGCTTTTATATTCTAGTCCTCTCGAAATAAATGCCAACATTGCCTTTGCCTTCCTAACTACCGACTCAACCTGCAAGTTAACCTTAAGAGAATCCTGAACTAGGACCCCCAAGTCCCTTTGCACTCCAGATTTCTGAATTCTCTCCCCATTTAGAAAATAGTCTATGCCTCTATTCTTCCTACCAAAGTGCACTACTTCACACTTCCCCACGTTGTATTCCATCTGCCACTTCTTTGCCCATTCTCCTAACCTGTCCAAATCCTTCTGCAGCATCCCTGCCTCCTCAATACTACCTGTCCGACCACGTTTCTTTGTATCATCTGCAAACTTAGCCAGGGTGCCCTCAGTTCCTTCATCTAGATCATTAATGTATAAAGTGAAAGGTTGTGGTCCCAACACTGACTGGCCCCTGCGGAACTCCACTAGTCACCGGCCACCATCCTGTTTTGTTCATTCCTTAAATATTGCCCATTGTCTATCCACCATCATGTATTTTAATGAAGATTCCCAATCTATCTTAGCCAACCCACATCTCATAGCTTCGTAGTTTCCTTCGTTAAGATTTAGGACCCTAGTTTCAGATCAGACTACTTCACTTTCCAACCTGATGAAGAATTCTATCATTTTACGGTCACTGTTCCCTAATGGATCCAGCACAACAAGATTATTAATTAAACCCTTCTCATTGCACAGTACCAAATGTAGGATAGCCTGTTTTCTAGTCGGTTCCTCGGCATGCTGGCTTAAAAAACCATCTCATACACCCTCTGGGAATTCATTCACTACAATATTATTGCTAACTTGGTTTGCCCAGTCTATATGTAGATTAAAGTCATCCATGATTACTATAGCACCCTTGTTACATGCATCTCTAATTTTCTGTTTAATGCCGCCCCCTACCTTATCACACTACTGTTTGGAGGATTATAGACAACTCCCAGTAATGTTTTCCGCCCCTTGTTGCTTCTTAGCTCCACCCAGACTGATTCTACATCTAGATTTTCTGAGCCAATATCCTTTCTCGCTATCGCATTGATTTCATCCTTAGCTAACAATGCAACACCACCACCTTTTCCTTTTCGTCTGTCTGTCCGTCCTAAATATTGAGTACCCTTGGATATTGAGTTTCCTGCCTTGGTCACCCTGCATCCGTGTCTCCATAATTGTATCGCACCCATTTACATCTATTTGTACTGTTAATTCGTCTATCTTATTGTGAGTGCTCCGTACATTCAGATACAGTGCCTTTTTAACATTTTTACATGTTTTTGTTGTAGTATGGTCCTATTTGCTGCTAGCTCTTGTTTCCTCTGCCTTCCACTTTTGCTTTCTACTTTTCTGTCTTTCATTCCTATCTTTGTTTCCCTCTCTTGTGTCTCATTTCTCAGATTCCCACCCCCTGCCAATCTAGTTTAAACCCTCCCCCACAATACTAACAAATATCCCTGTGAAGATATTGGTCCTGGTCCTGCTGGGGTGCAGCCCATCCAGCTTATATAGGTCCCATCTTCCCCAGAATCGATCCCAATGCCTCAGGAATCTAAATCACTCCCTCCTACACCATCTTTCCAGCCATGCATTTATCTGGTCTATTCTCCTATTACTGATCTCATAAGCATGTGGCACTGGGAGTAATCCTGAGATTACTACCTTTGTGGTCCTACTTTTTAATTTAATTCCTAGCTCCCTATATTCTACTTTCGGGACCTCATCCCTCTTTTTACCTATGTCATTACCGATATGGACCACAACCTCTGCTGTTCACCCTCTCCCTTCAGAATTCCCTGCAGCCGCTCAGTGACATCCTTGATCCTGGCACCAGTGAGACAACTTACCATCCTCAGGTCATGTCTGCAAGTGCAGAAACGTCTATGTGTTCCCCTTATGATAGAATCCCCTACCTCTATTGTTCTCCAACATTTTTTTCCCCCTCTGCGCAGCTGAGCCACTCGGTGCCACGGACTTGGCTTTTCCTGCAGTCCCCTGAGAATCCATCTCCCCCAGCAATATCCAAAAGGGAGAATCTATTGGAGAGGGAAATGGACTCAGGGGACTTCTGCACTACCTGCTTAGTGCTTTTACTCTGTCTGGTGGTCACCCATTCCCTTTCTGTCGATGAACTCTTTACTTGTGGTGTGACCACCTCACTATATGTGCTATTCACAAAGATCTCATCCTTGCGGATGCTTCACAGTGATTCCAGGCATGGCTCCAGCTCCAAAACACGTATCTCGAGTAGCTGCAGCTGGAGACACTTCCTGCACACATGGTCACCCTGGACACTGGAAGGGTCCCTGACTTCCCACATCGCACAGGAACGGCATTCCACTTGGCCGAGCTGCCTTGCCACCTGCCCTGCTTACCCTTAAGTTACTCCCTTTACTTTTACTTTCTCTAGTTTATAGAATATTGAGGACAGAAGAAATACTTAACATGTTCTACTTACCAAGGCCGCCATTTTTCTTATTGAGGAAAGGTAGAAAATAAAAGGATCACCTCCTTCCCTCTTCAGTGAGTTCCTTCTCTCACCAGACTTGAACTGGAGCACTCTAATGCAGCCCAAAGCAGCACTGTAGATGGCTTGCTTTTATGCTGTCTGAATCTAGCTTCTGAAAACCTGTTTAAGCCAATTAATTAATTTACTTGCTGCAGCTGCAAGGTGAGCCTGTATAACTCCTGTTTTAAAGCTGGACTAAAACTCACCTCTCAACCCAAAGAGCAACTTTAAGTTAGCTCCTAAATTAAAGAAAGATTAGACTTTCGATAGAAATTAACCCACTCTCACCAAACTCCAACTGAAACACTCTAATGCAGCCCAAAGCAGCACTACAGTGCAGATGGTATATCTTCATAAATCCTTTAACTCGATAACTGCTGTTTTTGAATCCAGTAATCCGATATGTGTCCAGGCTGTGACCTCTGAAGCATGGCACTCAGTCTTACTAATGCTTATATTTCTTATTTGCTGCTCTATCCTATTTGAATGTTATGAGCTAAATGTATAGAAAGGCTTGTTCTGAGCACTTTTCACTCATAGGTGGATGAATCTAATTACAACATCAATACCTAAATTTGAGATTTATGAAAATTAAATGTAATGTGAATTTGAATTTTGCCTAGTCCCTGAGGCTCGATGGTATGCATTTACGTGGCACAGAGACAAAAACATGCCTTAGCCAATTAACTAAACTAGATAAAGCAACATGTAAAACGTTTTGAGTATTTTATTACCAGAAGAAATTCTACAATTATAGGAAACTCAGTTTTAAAATTTTAAAATTTTCTTGTAATTCAGAAACATTCACCTTTCCTACAGGTGCCTTGAAGAGGAATTTGACAGCTGACCATGTCAAAACTGATTTCATTACTCTGGGTATGTAGCATTCAACTGCCATTAAACTCCTCCATGAAAATTTTCCCCCTTAAATATTAAAAATATTTTTTTTTCTCTTAATTATAAAGGACTAAGTGAGGAGAAGGCTGGATGCTTTGCAGATCAGGTAATGTATTTAGTTCTCCCACACAATATTTTTAAAATCTAACTATGACCACCTTAGATTTAATCTAAAATGAGAACCTCAAAGCATGAAATTCCAAAAGTGTTCACGTGTGGATTTATTTTGTACTTTATCATAATAGGACAAGGGAATTATTCAGATCCAATAGCAATATTACACACAAATATATCAGAATACAGTATAGCTTTAATAATCAAGTTTAGGGATTTGTTTTGACATTAGACCCGCATAGGAACATTGGAACTGGAGTAGGCCTTGAATTTCTTTCAGGACATTTCCATCTATCAATTTCTTAATCTGCTGATTTTCAATGCTAGCTATGGTAGATATAATTATAATGGATTAAAATTTATTGCAAGAAATGAAAGTCTTTCACAATATTCAAAACAAGAAATCCAGGTTTTTTTGATAATTGAAACTAATGTGATGTGTCAATTTGACCTATGCTATGGTACATTGACCTAATGCTAAGGGTCATTATTACCAGGTACCTACATAGCTCAGGCACCAGATAGTGTTTGGAGGAACATTGGGTATTCGGAGCATTTGCCTGGCATTGTGTGTTTTTATTAATACATCACACTGACTGCCCGTATATTCATCTACTTCATAGACTTACTGGCTATAAAATTGTGGTGCTGGGATTCAGCATGACTACAACTCCCATTTGCAGTGCTTGAAAGCAAAGAGATGTTATCAGGAGCTGGAACTATCCTGGCCTCTACAATGCAAGCAAAGGGGGTACAACTTCTATAGAGTCATTCAACTCTATTTGTAGCAGTGTAGTATCCCTTTCTGTCAGAATATTGGGGAGCAATGTGAACCATTAACAAATAGACAATTAAACTAAGGCACAGGACACAAAAAAAGTTTAAGAAAGGATCCCTGGAAACCCTACCAAAAAATGCCTATTAAACACTCAATAAGAAAGAGATATGAAAGAAGTATTTTTAAAAAGTGCTGTGCTTCATAATGTGTGGAGTGGATACACAATAAAGGAATACAATTACTCTACATTTTCTAAACGTTTGCTATCCACAGAAGTGGATATGCACAAGTCTACCTTTTGAAGACTTTAACACTGTTTGTGACACTGTACCAATCCAATGCTAAAGCCATTATGAGGACAAATTCTTGGATCAAAGTTCAAAATAGTGGTGCTCAATAAAGGTTATTTTGGGCTTCAGCCTCTTTGCTTGTGGCCTGTGGCTTCACGTGGTTCACATTCACACTTTACTCTGCTATATTCCCATCCCTTTGCCTCTTCTCCCCCAGTGAGAGGAAAGCAATGAATGCTATAACAAAAAAAAACCCAGCATCCATTGAGCAAGTGAAAGGGCTGGATTAAAGAGATAACCACTTGTAACTACTTAGAAAATCAGCAGCTCACCTTTAGCAGAATTGTAGGCATAGACCACTGTTCCATCACAGTATGTTCCAGGCTGAGATTGATAGATTCTTGGTTAATAAAAAATCAAGAGATGTGAGGATAGGGGATAGGGCAAGAGAGTGAACTTGTTGTAGGAGTTTAGCCATGATCTTATTGAATGACAGAGGAAACTTGAGGGACCATATAGCCTACTCCTGCTCCTATGGTGCAGTATATTGGAGCATATATGTGGTGTTCAGCAAAGCACTAAACATTACACTTCAGGTCTGCATTAGTTCTTCATTTATCAGCTAAAATTTTAAAGGTATTAAACTAACTTTGGAGTAAAAACTAAAAATACTTATTTAACCACCAATGTAACAAATGCTGCAACTAAAACTTGCATTTATTTGGTGCTTTTAATGTGCAGAAAAATGCCCCAGAGCACTTTACAATAAGCAGAGAGGGATATGGTGGACAATAGTCTTCATGAGCATTGTTTAATTATGAGTTGTATTTTCAGTGGAAATTGAATTCTGCAGTGCTGTCAAGACTGGCAGTAGGACAAACATTGACTGTCAATCAGTTAGTCGATATGGAGTGGAAATTTGGAGGTAATTTTCAAATTCGTTTTATAGTTAGTGGACCTCTGATGTAATACTGGTCTTCAAAAATACCAATATCACTAAACTAAGTGATATGTGATGATATATTGCACTGTTAACAGACTCATGATATAATTTCCCCTGCTAGCCCACCAATTGACGTGTTCATTTTCACGAAATTTCTTTGCATGGTAGTCAATTTAACCATTATTTTAATTTCCATTGAAATATTGCACAAGGGGAATTTTATGCAAGCACATTTACTAGTACATGGAATTCCATGATATTATTGAAGAAAAGCACTTAGCTAGTGCAGTTAGGGTGCATTTTAACTACAGGTATAACACTTCATACATACAGTGTAAATCAGAAATTAGGACCCAAACCGACTCTAGGATAAAGTGGAGTGACACTTTCTGCCTTCAGGGAGTCGTATCCTGCTGTCAAATTGAGAATTGACTCTGGAATTTATACTATAACTGTAGCACGGGTGCAGAGGCGGAAGGAGATAGTCTTATAGTTGGGATTTGAATCACAGATTTAGGTTCAGTAGGGGAATAGACTTTTCTCATTCTGAATCAGTCTGAGTGTGTGGGAGGAAGAGAATGTAGTCAGCGGTATGGAAGTAGTTTTATAGAAGCGGCCAAAAATCATGGCATCATTCTTCCCCGTGTTTAACTGAAAGACATTTTGGCCCATCTATGTCTTGATATCAAGCAGGCAGTTTGTCGGCATAGATTTTAACATGGGGTCAACAGTGAGTCTGGCTCTCCTCAACAGAAATATGGAAACTGTGACTGCAGATGACATTACTGAGAGACAGCATGTAGATGGACCCTCCATTTATACAGGTGGGGTAGAAATATTCGACTTAATATCAACATTGCTCAAAGCTTTGTGTAAAACTTAAATATCATCACCAGTGAAACACATCAATTCTAGCTGGTACTAAGCAATAATCCCTCATTATTGTACAAAATAGTATTACAACACATTAACTCTCCCTTGCACTTGTCGTCTTGTGATGCCCAATGGTTATTGTTCTCCACCACACCTCATTAGACTTCTCTTCTACACAAAATCCCCGAGCAGCATTGAAACTGCAGGTCCAGCAACTCTGCCGCTTCCTCTCCTGGTGGGTGGTGGGGAGGGACGCAGAGGCTCCTTAATAGAAACACAGAGAGAAAGAGAGAGACAATAAATGGCTGATACGGGAGGCGCTTCTCCACTTACCTTGTGGATTCCTTTGATGTGCTGAGCGAGTGTGATTTAGTTGAAGGGAGGCTCCTCGAAAACATTCCCTGTGTTAAAGTCGACCCCTTTTTGCCTTTAAAAATTGATCTCAAAAATTCTACTTTTCCACAAGTGTATACAGTAACCATTGCTCCAACATTGGCATATGTAGCAGAACCTTCATACTGATGTCATTAATTTCACTCCCCAATAATTATAGCACTTTTGCCGCATACAGTAAGGTATGATGTTAAGCTGTTCAATATGAAATGTATGCTTCTTGTACTGGATAAATTCTGGATTCAACAGCCTACTCTAATTATCCTCTATTCATTCTGCTTCATTTCAGAAATGTACCTTTCTATGGCAGAAAGCTGTGGGGCGGCTTTAATTTTACTGTAAATATGGTATTTTGCTGTGATTATCTCTTGATGCCAATGCTTGCTAACAAAAGGAAGATGAATGGGATGGGGATTTTGGAATGATTCCAGGGCCCCATTTATGCTTCTGTGTTTGATTTCAGCAAGAAGTCCATATTCTGGGGGGAAAAAATTACTGCCACTTAAGTTTAATACAGAAAGATCCAAAGTTCCATTGTGAATTTTCCCTAAGGCAGGAACATAAAAATCAAAGGAAAAAGAAAAAAAGTGTTGCTTCATCTACACACTCTTTGTTGTTTGCAGTAACGGCAGGGAGCAGTGAGTTACAAAAGGTTGGCAGCATATTTTTACAGGTAATCTTTTTATTATTTTTACATTGATGAATAATCTTGTATCAACATAATTTACATTTTATAGTAAATATAAGTACCTCCACCCCTTTCAGTCTTATTATTAAATACTAAGCTCTGAATACTTCCCACTCTTTATCGTTTCTATTGAAACTGAGAATAAACACCATGTGGAAGAACAGTATATTTATTTTAAGCAAGTCTAGGCAGTGTCTCTAATTTTAAAAGCTTACTTTACCTCACAATTTTTAAATGAAATTAATAATATAACTTTGTTCACCACTCTGCCAATTTTGGCTTTGGGTAACAGCTAGAGGATGTTGCTTCAGCATCAGTTTCTTTATCATCCTTCAGCTGGGTGGGACTGCATTCACTTGGTTCTATTCTTATTTGCGCAGTCATAGCCAGAGAATCACCTGCACTGCCTTTTGTTCCCACTCCCACACTTTGACCTTTGGTGTCCCACAAGGATCCATCCTCTGCCTTTCCTATTTCCAATCAACATGCTACCCCTTGGCGATAGCATCTGAAATCGCAGTGTCAGCTCCCACGTGTAGGCTGACAGCACCAAACTGTACCTCACCACCGGTGACCTCTCTGGACTCCACCATCCCTTATTTGTCACCCTCCGTATCTAACATCCAATGCTAGATGAGCAGAAATTTCCTCCAATTAAATGTTGAGAATTCCAAAGCCATTGCCTTCAAATTAAAGTTATAGGGCTAGAGGAAGTTACAGAATTGTGGAGGTATTTGAAAAAGGATGAAAATCGAGGCATTGCTTAACTGGGAGCCAATGTAGGTTAGCACAGGGGTGATGGATGAATGGGACCTGATGCGAATTAGGATACAGGCATCAGGGTTTTGGATAACCTTAAGTTAATGGAAGATGGGAGGCCAGCCAGCAGTATGTTGGCGTAGTCAAGTCTGGAGGTAACTTAGGATGAATGAGGGTTTTAGCAGCAGTTGAACTGAACCATGGAGTTGAGCAGTGTTGCAGAGATGGAAGTAGATGGTCTTGATGAAGGCACAGATAATTGGCCAGAAGTTCATCCCAGGGCTGAATATGACACCAAGGTTGCAAACAGTCTGGTTCAGACAGTTGCCTTGGAGAGAGCAGGTATCAGTAGTTATGAGACTGAAAACTAGGACTTTGGTCTTCCCAATATTTAGTTGGAGAAGTTTCTGCTCATTCATCACTAAATGTCATACAAGCAGTGTGGCAATTTAGAGACAATGGAAGGATTGAGTGAGGTGGTGGTGCAACAGAGTTTGGTGTCGTCAGCTTACTTTGTTTTCAAATGATGCTACTGAGGTATAGCGTACCACTGAGTAATAGGGAAGAAAAAGGACAGATCCTTGGGGGAAACCAGAACTTAAAAGTGTGGGAACAGGAAAGGAAGCCATTGCAAGTGATTCTCTGGCTTTGACTAAATAGATAAGAATGGAACCAGGTATGTGTTGTCCCACCCAGCTGAACGAAGGAGGAGAGGCATTGGAGGAGGATAACCTGCTCAACTGTGTCAAAGGGAACAAACAAGTTGAGAAGGATGAGGAGGTACACCACAACAACAAGTTATGTTTATATAGTGCCTTTAACATAATAAAATGTCAAAAGATGCATCACAGGAGCATGGTGAAACAAAATTTGACACCAAGGTAATATTACTCAGATGAGCAAAAACTTGGTCAAAGAGGTAGGTTTTAAGGAATGCCTTAAAGGAGGAAAGCAAGGTAGAGAAGACG
This sequence comes from Carcharodon carcharias, assembly GCF_017639515.1. Lineage (NCBI taxonomy): Eukaryota > Metazoa > Chordata > Chondrichthyes > Lamniformes > Lamnidae > Carcharodon > Carcharodon carcharias. Next base: position 31,834,562 of record NC_054480.1, read on the forward strand.
ACAAGTGTAGGGAGGGTATGCCAGAGCTCAGGGCCTAGACAACTGAAAGCGCAACTGCCAGTGGTGGAGCAATTAAAATTGGGGTAGCACAAAAAGCCAGAATTAGAGAAGCGCAGATATTTCTGGAGGGTTGTGGGGCTGGAGGAGATTACAGAAATAGGGAGGGGTGAGGCCATGGAGGGATTTGAAACCAAGGTTGAGAATTTTAAAGTCAAGACATTGCTTGACTGGGAGTCAGTATATGTCAGTGAGCACTGCGATTATAGGGTATCGGGACTTGATGCGATTTAAGACATGGGAAGCAGAGTTTAGGATGACCTCAAGTTTATGATGTTTAGAATGTGGGAAACCAGCCAGGAATGCATTGGAATAGTCAAGTCTAGAAGTAGAAGGGCATGAATGAGGGTTTCAACCTCAGATGAACTAAGACAGCAGCAAAGCTGGGTGATGCTACAGAGGTGGAAATAGATGGCCTTAGTTATGGCACGAATATAAGGTCATAACCACATCTCGACATCAAATGTGACACCATGGTTGCAGACAGACTGGCTTAATCTCAGGTTGTTGCCAGGAAGAGGGTTGGAGTTGGTAGGATTGTTATGGATGAGAACATCTGTGAACAGTAATTTGTTTTGCTACATTTGAAATGTATGAAGAAACATTTGCAAATAAAACAGCAGATTGTTCAGTGAAAATAATCAAACTCAAGTAAGAGGATGGTGCTTGGTATGGGGAGGTGATATTGACGAGTAATCCAGATACCCAGAGGTAATACTCAGGGGACCCGGGTTCGAATCCCGCCACGTCAGATGGTGGAATTCAATAGAAGTCTGGAATTAAAAGTCTAATGGTGACCATGAAACCATTGGCGATTGTTGTAAAAACCCATCTGGTTCACTAATGTCTTCTAGGGAAGGGAATCTGTCATCCTGGTCTGGCCCACATGTGACAGATGCACAGCAATGTGGTTGACTCTGAAATGGCCTAACAAACCACTCAATTGTATCAAACTGCTACAAAGATTCCAAAAAAGGAATGAAACCAGACAGACCACCCAGCATCAACCTAGACAATGGCAATCGCAGCCCTTTCGACCAAAGTCCCCGTTACTAACATCATAGTGCCAAAATTGGGAGAGCTATCTCACAGTCAAGCAACAGCCTGACATAGTCATCCTCACGGAATCGTACCTTACAGATAATGTCCCAGATTCCACCATAACCATCCCTGTCCCACCAGTAGGACAACCCAACAGAGGTGGTGGCACAGTGGGAGGGAATTTCCCTGGGAGTCCTCAACATCCAGACCCCATGAAGCCTCATGGAATCAGGTCAAGCATGGGCAAGGAAACCTCCTGCTGATTACCACGTTGAACACCACTTGGAGGAAGCACAAGGGCGCAGAAAGTAGTCTGGGTGGGGGACTTCAATGTCCATCACCAAGAGTAGATAGATAGCACCACTACTGACCGAGCTGGCCTTGTCCTAGCTGCTAAACTGGCACATGGCAAGAGGGAAGAACATACTTGACCTCATCCTCACCAACCTGCCTGCAACAGATGCATGACAGTATCAGTAGGAGTGACCACCGCACAGTCATGCCTCCATCTTGTGTGGCACTACCACCCATGCTAAATGGGATAGATTTCGAACAGATGTAGCAACTCATCCATGAGGTGCTGTGGGCCATCAGCAGCAGCAGAATTGTATTCAAACACAATCTGTAATCTCATGGCCCAGCATATCCCCCACTTTAGCATTACCATCAAGCCAGGGGATCAACCCTGGTTCTATGAAGAGTGCAGAAGGGCATGCCAGGAGAAGCACCAGGCATACCTAAAAATGAGGTGTCAACCTGGCGAAGCTATAACAGAGGACTACTTGCGTGCCAAACAGCATAAGCAGCAAGTGATAGACAGAGCTAATTGATCCCACAACCAAAGAATCAGATCTAAGCTCTGTAGTCTGGCCACATCCAGTCATGAATGGTGGTGGATAATTAAATGACTCACTGGAGGAGGAGGCTCCACAAATATCCCCATCCACAATGATGGAGGAGCCCAGTACAGCAGTGTAAAAGATAAGGCTGAAGCAATCGCAGCAATCTTCAGCCAGAAGTGCCGAGTGGATGATCCATCTCGGCCTCCTCCAGAGGTCCCCAGCATCAAAGATACCAATTCGATTCACTCCACATGATATCAAGAAATCGTTGAAGGCACTGGATACTGCAAGGCCAAGGGCCCTGACAATATTCTGGCAATAGTGCTGAAGACTTGTACTCCAGAACTTGCTGCGCCCCTAGCCAAGCTGTTCCAGTATAGCTGCAACACTGGCATCTACCCAGCTATATGGAAAATTGCCCAGACATGTCCTGCACACAAAAATCAGGAGAAATCCACCCCAGCTAATTACCACCCCATCAGTCTACTCTTGATCATCAGTAAAGTAATGGAAGAGGTCCTCAACAGTGCTATCATACGGCACTTGCTTAGCGATAACCTGCTCACTGATGCCCTGTTTGGGTTCCATCAGGGCCACTCAGCTACTGACCTCATCACAGTCTTGGTTCAAACATGGACAAAAAAACTGAACTCCTGAGATGAGGTGAGAGTGACTGCCCTTGACATCAAGGCAGCATTTGACCGAGTGTGGCATCAAGGAGCCCTAGCAAAATTGGAGTCAGTGGGAATCGGGGAAAACTCTCTGCTGGTTGGAGTCATACCTTGCGCAAAGGAAGACGGTTGTGGTTGTTGGAGGTCAGTCACCTCAGCTTCAGGACATCACTGCAGGAGTTCCTCAGGGTAGTGTTCTAGGCCCAACCACCTTCAGCTGCTTCATCAATGACCTTCCTTCTATCATAAGGTCAGAAATGGGGATGTTTGCTGATGATTGCACAATGTTCAGCACCATTCGCGACTCCTCAGATACTGAAGCAGCCCATGTCCAAATGCAGCAAGACCTGGACAATATCCAGGCTTGGGCGGACAAGTGGCAAGCAATATTCGTGCCACACAAGTGACAGGCAATAACCATCTCCAACAAGAGAGAATCCACTGAATCCCCCAATATCAACATCCTGGGAGTTACCATTGACCGGAAACTGAACTGGACCAGCCATATAAATACTGTGGCTACAAGACCAGGTCAGAGGCTAGGAATCGTACAACAAGTAACTCACCTCCTGACTCCCAAAGCCTGTCCACCATCTACATGGCACAAGTGAGGAGTGTGATGGAACACTCCCCACTTGCCTGGATGAGTGCAGCTCCCACAGCACTGAAGAAGTTGGACACCATCCAGGACAAAGCAGCCCACTTGATTGGCACCACATCCACAAATATTCACTCTCTCCACTGAAGCACGGTAGCAGCAGTGTGTACCATCTACAAGATGCACCGTAGGAATTCACCAAGGCCCCTTAGACAGCACCTTCCACACCCACGACCACTACCACCTAGAAGGACAAGGACAGCAGACACATGGGAACACCACTACCTGGAGGTTACACTCCAAGTAACTCACCATCCTGACTTGGAAATATATCACCGTTCCTTCACCGTCGCTGGGTCAAAATCCTGGAAATCCCTTCCTAACATGTACCTACAGTACATGGACTGTAGTGGTTCAAGAAGGCAGCTCACCATCACCTTCTCAAGGACAACTAGGGATGGGCAAAAAATGCTGGCCCAGCCAGCGAAGCCCATATCTGGTGAATTAATTTTAAAAAAGGAGCCGTATTAGGGCAGAAAATAAAAATAAAACACCAAAAACACACATATCAAATGATAGCAGAGGGAGCCCTAAGGCACAGAGACAAGGCCATGGTAGCGTTTAATTTCCAGCATGTTCAGTTTTCAGCCTCAACCTAGACAATGGAACAGCTTGCACGAAGGTGCATCTCTATGGAGGAAGGGAGAAAATGGATTGTATTTCTCTCCAGAATCACCTGAAAGCCACTTGAAGGTCGGCAGAGAGTTGGAAGTTAATCTCCATTGCTGGTTGGGTATTCTGCATAGCATGCAGATTTGGAAATAGAGAAGGTAGAAAATTTTCTGCAAACATTACCTGAAGACAATCAAAACAAATGCTACTTAGCTTACAGACACCAGTGAGCATTTCGTCATTTTAAGGCCATAAATACATTTTGGCTTCACTGATGAAAATAGGTGAGTTTCTTTATCTTGTGGTTCACAATTCATGAACGCTCATTAATCAGCTTACTCTATTATTTACTATATAAACTTAATAAACACTGAATTGAACTAGAATTTCTCAGTATTTTCATTGGCTTCATTGTGTAGCTTATAGCCTTGTTTCTAATGGATGCTTTTTTATTTCAGTTAAAATTAGTTATAAAGAAGGGGAACAAAAGTGAAAATGTTTACATGGGTTAGTATATGCATATTAATTGAATTCTCATTTTTTTTATTCCTTCAATTAAAACATGATATTCACTAATATATTTTATTTGTATTTGTTTAGAGTTGACGTTGCCACAGTTCTATAATTTCTTGCATGAAATGGAACAAGCCAAGTCTAGCCTTGAATGTTTCAGTTAAATTGCTGCACCATTATTCAGCAAATTGTTTAAAGAAACGTCATTTCTATGTGTCCGGAAAGTGCACTTATACATTAAAGTAAAACAAACTTTATTATTCACTATCTGTTCAAACTTTTAGATGTTGTCCAGGGAAACTTCTGTTGTTCCCATCAGCTATATGTTAGCATTGTTTAACCATTATGTAAATAAAATTATGTTGCGTGTAGTACATATATGTTGTAATTCCTTTTTGCTTTGTACAAGTTACATTCCTTTCTAGATCTCCAACACTACACCCAATTCAAAAGCTGTAAGAGTAAAGGATATGGGAATGTTTAAAGCTTCTGCCAGCAGAACACTTTGAAAATCTGATTTGCCAGCTTTATCTCCCTGTGAAGAAGCAGCTTATCCCTACTCAGCACCTCTCTTTGATGGTTGGGTTGAAATTAGAATCTCCCATGAGAGAGATTTTCAGCATAAGTCTGCATCCTGCTGTCCTCTGACACATCATACCGAATAGCTGTATAACTTTTTCAAGTGTGACCAGTGCTGTGCAGGCAGAGTTGTCAATTACCATACAGCAAATGAAAGGAATGATCAATTTGTCTGCTTTTAATTGAAAGTTAGCTAAGGCAATGGCCTTTAAACGCTTTAGGATCTTTTACATTCGCTGGCAGCCAGTTTAATATTCACCCAGAAGGGAGCACTTAAGGCAGTGCAACATTCTGTCACTACTGCAATGAAATGATAGTCTAAATTATGTGTTCAAATCCTAAAGTAGGGCTTGAACCCTCTACCTCTGACTTAAGAGCTGAGAACGCTACCAATTTAGCCAAGCTGACAATTTTGTTATGTTTTGGATGAAAAAGGATTAAATTGTTCAATGCCAATAGTACCATAACAGTCTACCAGGAAACCAGGAGGCTGTTTTGCACAATTATTTTTTTACAATTGAACTGAAAATACTTTTTACTGAAGCTAAATTTGAAGTGTGAATTGGGCAACGTGGCCCAAAGTGACTCTAAAGGGAAGGTGGAGGGAGACTACCTCTGCCAGGGGAGTATTGCATGGGATTACCCATACCTCACTGCTGGGATCACTGATGTTTCTAATTTAAATAGATGACTGGAATTGAACTCGATGTAAAGTGGTTAAATTTGCAGATGATAATCAAACTAGGAGAGGCAGTGGAATCGGAGGTAGCTCAAATGCAAAAATCAATGGACAGAACAATATCAGGTGAACTTAAAGACAAGTACTATACAGAGGAAGGAAAAACTGGTACATATACATACTCCATGAATGCTGTTGAAATAGATAAGGCAGAAACTAAGGGAGACCAATGCGATTTAACACAAAACATTTATAGCCAATGCAAAGAAGTAATCACTAAAGCCAAAATAGTGGAATACATTTCAGAGAAAGCTGTTATCTAAAAAGTCCTGGTCACCAGGACACAAGGAGGACATTGAAGCACTGGATGTGATGCAAAGAAAAGCCACAAGGCTGATCTCTGGTGTCAAGGGTCTGAGTTATGAGAAAAAATTGAAGAAAAAGTATGGAAAAGAGCATCTAAGAGGCAATCTTATAGAGGTATATATCACAATTAAGGGAATGGAAAACACGAGTCTGAAATAATACATAAAAGTAAAATGTAAGAATTAGTTAAAGGAACATAGGTTCAAACTGGTAAAAGGTAAATTTAGGATTCTGTCAGTAAATTCTTCACACAAAGTGATCAAGAAGTGAAATAGACATCCATATGGATTTTGTCAATCTAGAGACCCTACATGTGAGCATATACCACTTAAAAGGGGAGAGTGGCTAAATTGGTTTTTCTGTTGCCTTGTGGTTTTTGGAGTACCTTATACTAGGTGGCTGCAACCAATGCTGGAGGGCCCACCTATTGTTTATAATGACGGGCGGGGGACAGATCAATCGAATGTGAGCACCCCTGCTGGATTACAACAAAGTACTCAAAATTGATACTTTGGTTGCTAATACTATCTGGAGAAGGGCCAAAACCCCACTTTCTGACTCGGGCAAGAATACCTCAACTGAACCTGTGGTAACCCATGATATGGATGTCAGTCCAGTATTTAGAGACCATATTCTAATATCCAGTTGCAAGTGCTATCATCGCTGGGGCTGAATATCTTCACCTTCTGACTTTGATACAAAAATGCTGCTACTAAGCCTAAGACTCACGTTCCACGTAGCGTAGTGAAAGCAAAAACCCTGGAATCATTTAAGAAGTAACTTGGAGCTGCATTAGGTTGACTTTAGAATCTTCCTGGATGAACTTAGATGAGGTGAATGATTGCTTTCTTCTGTAACCATCTTGTTGAAAAACTAAATTCTATTCTATGTAATAGAAAGAAAGACTTGTATTTATATAGCACTTTTCACAACCACTGGATATCTCCAAACAATTTACAGTCAATGATGTACTTTTGAAATGTAGTCACTATTGTAATGTAGGAAACGTGCAGATGATGTGTGCCAAATGGAGCAAATCCTTGAGGGAAACTTGGTCGCTCTATCATAAAGGTTTTGCAATTTGTATTTATTATGAGATGTGTGCACTGAATTCAGAAGTAATAAGTCCACCAAAACCTTCAGAGCTTTCAAAAAATAAACATAAAAATATTTAGTAACAAAATAAAATATGTCAAACACATACATAAGAGTACAATTACTACTATAATACCACCTAAAATTCCTAATTAACCTGACCCTCAGTTATACTCCCTTTAAGGTAACTGTCCACTAAACCTTAACATTAACAAGTCACCCAGTACTGGTGACAAAACTAACACTTCTTCCCTAGCATCAAAACTACGAGCTGTGGCTCTCCTATCTGCCTTCACTTTCATCACTTGATGTGATATCTTTAAATGTTCCGTAGCCAACTCACATGCTCTGTTCAATCTTTCTCTGAAGTTTGATACATAATCCAGGAAATTAGTTTCCAAATTTTAACATTCTGCCTCTGTTTCTGAGTAAGCTGCCTTATATAATTGCTTTATGCATGGATCCTTTTGCTATAGCTCTACCAACTGCCTTGAACTGAACACTTCAGCTGCATTCTCTTCCATTCTCTCTACCTGAAAAATCTTATCAAAGACAGTATCAGATACTTGTAATTCAACACCTTTTCCCTGTCTTTTAACTTCCTCGTCTTTCTGTTTCAACCTGTGAGCTCGCAATCTCATTACTACACAATCTAGAAACAATCCAGGATGCTCCTTCTGCAACACTTCTGTTGAAAACACCTTTACAGGCAGCACAACTACCATAGGCATCATCCGTATCTGTGACCCTACTATATCATTAAAATAAATTGAACACCTGCAATGGGCAAGTTTTCCACTATGCCAACAATCTGCTCACCTGTTTTCCACTTACTCTTTAAATTTACCTTCCACACTGGAATAGACTTAGCATCTCCATGAACCCCACTTACTTTCATCTGTTCCTGCAATACATGCTCTGAACAACAAATATCACTATCCCATAACATTAAGGATGGGCTAGCTCCTGTCTCTTACAATTTTAATATCTTTACCTGCTTCACCCTATACACATGGAAAGACTTCCCCTTCACATACAAAATCCTTAAACATTTTTGTAAATTGCTTCTCAGAACTTCCTTAAGTAAATTGTGAACACGTTCCCAATTCTTTCCTATCAATGATTCTTCCTGTTTTACCTGTACACAAACCATTGGTTTTTCCTGTGCCTGAACCTGAGAACCCACAGTGCTTTTACTTCCAGAACCTTTCTGCAATCTAATTATTGTAACAGATTTACCCTGTAACTTCCAACACATTGACTTCATGCATCCAACTTTATTACAATGAAAACACCGCAATTTTCAAGCGTCACTTCTACCTTCAGCACCTTCCCTAATAGTCTTGAGAAAAATCTTCCTGGTAATTTCCACCTATTTCCTTTCCTTCCCTGACTACCTACCTTGCTTTCACCTTCCTACTTTCTATCCTTCTCTGATGTAAAACGATAATGTAGAAAAGGTTTAGATCTATGAACTAATTCATAATCATCCGCTATTTGCTTGTCTCAATGTTTTAACCCACTGTTCCTCCATATGCGTTCTCAATACCAAAGGAATTGAATCTTTAAATTCTTCCAAAAGGATTACTTCTCCCAGAGCTGCAGATGTTGTCCCAACCTTTAATGCCCGTATCCACCGGCCAAAATTACTTTGTTTTACTCTTTCAAACTCAATGTAAGTTTGCCCAAGCTGTTTTCTTATATTCCTAAATTTCTGCCTGTATGCCTCAGGAACCAACTCATAAGCGCTCAAAATAGCCTTTTTTACTGCATCATAATCCACGAACACTTTTTCTGACAGCGAAGTATAAACCTCATGAGCTCTACCCACCAACCTAAACTATATTAGCAATGTCCAGTTTTCTTGTGGCCATTTCATCTGTTTAGCTCTCTTCGCAAATGAAATAAAGAACGCGTCTACATCCCTTCAAACTTTGGAAGAGCTTGCACAAAATTAAACATCACCCACTGAATTTGAGCATTTGAGGTCTCTTTTTAAAAGTCCAGCTTTTTAAGCTGGTGTTCTCTTTCTCGTTCCTTCTCCCTCTCCTCCATTTCTAACTCTGGAGGTCAAGTTTTCACGTTTCCGTTTCTCCTTGAAATACTGTCTCTTTTTCTCTTTCTTTCTCTTTCTCTGCCGCCTCATAGACTCATAGAGGTCTACAGCACAGAAAAAGGCCCTTCGGCCCATCGAGTCTGTGCCGTTCAAACAAGTACCAAGCTATTCTAATCCCACTTTCCAGCACTAGGCCCTTAGTCTTGTATGCCATGGTACTGCAAGCGCATGTCCAAATACTTCTTAAATGTTATGAGGGTTTCTGCCCCTAGCACCCTTTCAGGCAGTGAGTTCCCCTCTAAACCTCCTGCCCCTTACCTTAAATCTATGCCTCCTGGTTATTGATCCCTCCACCAAGGGGAAATGTTCCTTCCTGTCTACCCTATCTATGCCCCTCAATTTTATACACCTCAAGCATATCCCCCCTCAAGTTCTTCTGCTCCAGGGAAAATAACCCCAGTCTATCCAATCTCTCCTTATAACTAAAACTCTCCAGCCCAGGCAACATCCTGGTAAATGTCCCCTGCACTCTCTCTAGTGCAATCACATCTTTCCTATATTGCATATTCCAGAACTGCACACAATACTCTAGCTGTGGCCTAACCAGCATTTTATACAGTTCCAGCATAACCTCCCTGTTCTTATATTCTATGCCTCGGCTAATAAAGGCAAGTATCCCAAATGTCTTCTTAATCACCTTATCTACCTGTCCCGCTACCTTAAGGGACCGGTGGACATGCACACCAAGGCCCCTCTGATCTTCGGTACTTCTCAGGGTCCTACCGTTCATCGTGTATTCCCATGCCTTGTTTGTCCTGCCCAAGTGCATCACCTCACACTTATCTGGATTAAATTCCATTTGCCACTGATCAGCCCATCTGACCAGCCCGTCTATATCCTCCTGTAATCTAAGGCTATTTAACTGGGACCTCTCGCATTCTTACTCGACAAAAGCCCCTAAGCAAGAATCATACCTCTAGTTGAAATTCTAGTTCAACATTTTTCATTCCCATTACTTGTTCAAATTCAAGCTTCTTCATTTGTAACTGAAGTCTCGCTACCACCAGCTGTGATTCACTAGTGTCAAGTATCACTTCCAAATTCAAATGCTGTTCTATCACTTCAACTATGCCTGATTTCTTTGCCCCTATAGGTAACCTCAACTGCAATTTATGCGCCAACTCTGTTAACTTACCCTTATATACTTTTTGCAATCCAATCAGAGTTATATCTTCTACTTCCAAAAAGGTCTTAGCCATGGATACAGCCATTTTTGCAGCCTCACCGCTTTAAAAATCCCTCACACCAACTCCTGAATTCAGCGTGCTTCTCGCACTGCTAACCTTAGGATTCACCAATTCAAAACCAATCAAGGAATTTCAAACATCCCGCAAAAAGCCCCCAATATGTTATGATGTGGCAGATGATGTGTGCCAGGCGGAAATCCATGAGGAAAACTTGGTCACGTTATCAGAATGGTTTTGCAATTTGTATTTATTACAAGATGTGTGTATTGAATTCAGAATGATAAATTAACCAAGATCTTTAGAGCTTTTAAAAAATTAAAATTAAAATATTTATTAACAAAATAAAAAGATGTCAAGCACATACATAAAACTACAATTACTGCTATAATAATTCCTAAAATTCCTAATTAACCTTGTCCCCCCACCCTGCTCTCCCCTCAGCAGTTACACTCCCTTTAAGGCAACTGTCCAAAATAGATTTTTGATTTAAAACAAACTCAGTAAGTTAACACAATACCCTGGACAGTGGAATTCTAAATTGCTTTCCTCCAGCTTCAGTTCTGTTAGACAGCAGACTTATGTACCAATGCTGGAGGATTCACTAAAGCTTTTCACACACTCCTGTTAGATCTCACGATGCCTTCTCCTGACACATAGCCTTTCGTTCTCCTTTATATATGTTTCTCTCTTTTTAATATGCAAATTCTATTGTTCCATACATCTTTGAAACTGTATCTCCCTCATAATATGAAAACTTTCATGTTAATACTATATATTGTCAGTAACCTTTGGGAGAAATAAACACATTCCTTACCCTTGTTTATCTGGCTAGTTGTAAACAGACTGAGATCCCTTTGAAATCCAAATATCCCTTCATTTATCTAAAAATGCTAATTCCCTTCACACCTTACATGTTAAGCCAGCATCCATGTTTACTCATTATCATGTCAAGCGCTTAGCTTCTTTTGATGAGTTAAACTTGCAGACTACTTGACTCCAAATGTAATTAAATCCCACATAGACAGATCCAATTATACTTACCCTTATAAACCTACTTCACAATAAACCAGCAAAATGTTTTGAAAATTATTATACTTTCACAACAACATGGCAGCCAATTCTACACACAGCAAGCTCCCACAAACAGCAAATGTGATAATGACTAGTTAGTCTGATTTTTGTGATGTTGATTGAGGGGTAAACATTAGTCAGAACCCAGGGGTAACTCCCCTGCTCTACAAAATAATGCTATTGGATCTTTTACATCCACCACAGCAGACAGGGCCTTGACTGAGCACATCATCTGAAAGATGGCACCTCCAACAGCACAACACTTCCTCAGTACCGCACTGGATTTCTGTGCTCAAGTCCCAGAGTGGACTTGAACCTGAAACCTTATGACTCAGAGGTGAGAGTGCTACCAACTGAACCACAACTGACACAATATGCTACTTATAATATGTCACGATATGACACTGATGTGCAAGGATTAGTGCAGTCCTCAATAATATTGCATATGATGCTCCAGTGAAAGTAATGACACCAGCAGATGTAAAACTATGTTCATCCTACATAAAACCCTCCTTTGTGTACATACAAACATACAGGTTAGGAGCAGAAGCAGGCCACTCGGCCCCTCAAGTCTGCTCTGCCATTCAGTAAGATCATGGCTGATCTAATTATAACCTCAACTCCATATTCCTGCCTACCCCCGATAACCTTCACCCCCTTCCTTACATCTACCTCTGCCTTAAAGATATTCAATGACTCTGCTGCAACTGCCTTTTGAGGAAGAGAATTCTGAAGTCTCACAACCCTCAGAGAAAAAATTCCTCCCCATCTGTCTTAAATGGGCAACCCCTTATTTTTAATCTTGAGGCAGGAATGTTCAATCAAAAAATATACACGATATAATTAGTCAGAAGCACAAATGAATTGTTAAATCCCAGATTGTCTGTAATTCTGAAATACTGAGTTGGCTAATCATTTGCTGTATAATGCATGGCATTTCTTGTATCCCACAACAAATGCTTTCTTTGGTGAACCCAATTTTCTTAGTGAGGAACAAGAAAAAACATTTTAACTGTTCTTCCATGATTATGAATATGTTCATGTATTTTGGAAATTTCAATCCATGACAGTAGGTGGAGACTGAAACAACAGTAAAAATGAAATAGCCTCATGTGATAATTTTATTACAGCAGCAGGTCACAGACTGGTTTGCTGAAAGGGTTGCAGCCAGGGAGTTCCCCATTTATACTTCCTTGCTGGAACTCATTATAGCCGAATTGAGAGCTCTGTGTAAAATCATGGTTTTAAACGCACTCTTAAAAATACTGAGAGCCATTGCTTGGTATTGACTTAGATCTTTTGGAAATCAACTTTAAACAGATCACTTAGAACCATAAGGGCTGCAAAATTAGACAGAGACTGAGAGAGGGGGTGGAGATCGTGATGCAGGATCACCCCTCACCCATTGCTGCTGATGCAATCAACACACAAACATTTTGCTGCCTGCTAATCTAAATGATTAGGGGGAGGCAGTAGCATAGTGGTGTCCTCACTGGAGTGATAATCCAGAGACCAGGGTAATGCTGTGGGGTACCCAGGTTCAAATCCCACCATAGCAGCTGATGCAATTTGAATTTAATAAGAATCTGGAATTATAAGTCAGATGAAGACCACAAAACCATTGCTGATTGTTGTAAAACCCCATCTGGTTCACTAATCCCCTTTAGGGGAGGAAATCTGATGGGAGGGTCAGTTTTTACAAAGACTCACCCTCTGCACCCCTTATTCATTCATTGCTTGGGGCAAACAGAGTGCAGCTAAGCTAACTGAGTGAAGACTTGGAGTTTGGTGAGAGGGGAGTTCGGTGAAGTGGGGGGAGGACGTGTTTGTTTCTTTTTTTTCTATCTTACCCCATCGAAATTGGTTCTTGCTTTACCACAGGGAAAGCTGTTAGCTATTTAATGAGTGTCTGGGTAAGTGGTTAAGTTCTATTTTATCCCTAAGGTTTAAAATAATACACAAATTGGTGATAAAGTTACTAAAATATATAAGAAAGCAACATAAATAAGTAATTAATATGATTAAGCAATTATTTAAAATGTATTAAAGGTGGCAGGACAGGTGATTGTCAAGGCTGCAGCATGTGGGAGCTCCTGGGTAACATTGTGATCCAGGGCAAACACGTCTGCAGTAAGTGTTTGCGGCTTGAGGAACTTTGGCTCAGAGTCATTGAGCTGGAGGCTGAGCTGCAGACGCTGCAACTCATCAGGGAGGGGGGGAAAGTTACCTGGATGCTTTATACCAGGAGGCAGTCACACCACTTAGCATAGGATCTTCTGGTTTGGTCAGTGGCCAGTCACAGGAGGGTGTGACTGTGAGTGAGACAAGTAAAGGGACTCAGAGGGCGAGAGTGCAGGAATGTGAGCCTCTGAAATTGTCCAATAGGTTTGAGGTTCTCTCAGTTTGTTTGGATGAGAGTGGGGGTTACAGGGTGGATGAGCAAACTGACCATGGCACTAAGGTACAGGAAGCCATTCAAATTGGGGGAGCAAAAAGGAACATAGTGGTAATATGGGACAGTATAGTGGGGGGATTGACATTGTTCTCTGTAGCAAAGAGCGAGAGTCCAGATGGTTATCCCTTTTTTGTCCCTTTTTCTATCCTTTTTCCCCAACCACTACCCCCTCCCCCCATCCCATCCTCTAAAGGGCCATCTGTCACTTGTTCTATGTTGTTCTTTCACTGACCGCTCACCCTTGTTCTGCTATTTACATATTCTGCTTTCTTACCTTTTTGCCACTATCAGCACCTTCTTCAGCCCTTATCACTACCACTAACACTCCCTTTGTCTTGTGTCCATGACACCTTTGTCAATCTCTCCTGGGCTCCCACCTTTCACTGATCTTCTATCTCGCTTTACCTGCTCCACCCCCCTTAGTATAAATTCCATCACTTTCTAATTCTCTTTAGCTCTGAAGAAGAGTCATATGGACTTGAATGTTAACTCTGTTTCTATCTCCACAGATGCTGTTAGACCTGCTGAGTTTTTCCAGTGTTTTTTGTTTTTATTTGAGAGTCCAGACGTCTTTGTTGCCTGCCCGGTGCCAGGGCTTGGGACATCTGCTCAGGGCTGGAGATGAACTTGCAGTGGGACGGCAAGGATCCAGTGGTCAAGGCCCATGTAGGTACCAATGACACTGGCAGGATGAGGAAGGAGGCCCTGCATAGTCAATATGATGAGCTAGGCACTAAATTAAGAAGCAGAACCTCAAAGGTAATAATTTCTGGATTATTACCTGAGCCACATGAAAATTGGCATAGTACAAATAAGATTAAAGAAATAAATGCGTGGCTCAAAGACTGGTGTGGGAGAAATGGGTCCCAGTTTGTGGGGCACTGGTACCAGTATTGGGGAAAGTGGGACCTGTACTGTTGGGACAGTCTGCACCTGAACCATGCTGGGGCTAGTGTTGTTGCGAGCCGCATAACTAGGGAGGTAGAGACGGTTTTAAACTGAGTAGTGGGGGCAAGGGATCAAATTTGGGAAGATGTGGTGAACCGAAGAGTAGACACAAGGCAAGAGAGAAAAGTATTAATATGGGAAATAGCAGACTGTGACAGGAAGGGACAGAGAGTACAATTCGAAGAGTAAATCAGCAGATAAGGCTAGACACTGCAAAAATAATAAAAGGATAAAACTGAAGGCTCTGTATCTAAACACAGGTAGTATTCAAAACAGAACAGGTGAACTGATAGCACAAATAGAAATAATTAAGTACGATCTGATAGCCATTACAGAGACATGGCTACAGGATAACATAGATTGGGACCTGAATATTGAAGGCTACGTGACATTGAGAAAGGACAGGAAGTTAGGAAGAGGGATGACTCTGTTAATTAATGATGGTATTAGCACATTAGAGAAGGATGACCTAAGGTCAGGAAACCAGGATGTAGAAGCAGTTTGGGTTGAGATGAGGAATGATAAAGGCAAGAAGTCACTTGTGGGAGTGGTATCCGGCCCCCTAATTGTAACTAAACAGTGGGACAGAGTATAAAAGAAGAGATAATAGGAGCTTGCCAGAAAAGTACAGCAATAATCATGGGGGTTTTAATCTACACATAAGTTGGGAAAATCAGCATAGACAAGGAGTATATAGAATATTTTTGAGATGGTTTCTTAGGACAGCACATTCTGGAGCCAACCAGAGAGAAGGCTATACAGACCTGGTATTGAACCACGAGATAGGATTAATTGATAATCTCCTAGTGAATTCACCCCTACGTACCAACGATCATAATGTGAATGAATTTTACATTCATTTTGAGGGAGAAACGAGTATGCCAAAGCTAGTATTTTAAATTTAAATAAAGACAATTATGAGGGCATGAAAGCAGAACTAAAGTGAACTGGCAAATAAGGTTAAGGAATAGGTCAATAGAGGTTCAGTGGTAAACATTTAAAGGGATACTTCAGAATACAGAGAATAAATACATTCTAATGAGAAAGAAAAATTCCAAGGGGAAGGCCCACCATCTGTGGCTAACTAGAAAAGTTAAAGAGAGTATCAAACTTAAAGAAAAAGCATATAATTACGCAAAGACGGGTGGCAGGTCAGAAGATTGGAAAGAATATAAAGAACAGCAAAGAGTGACAAAAAGATTAATAAGGAGAGAAAAATTAGTGTATGAGAGAAAGCTAGCTAGTAATATAAAGACATAGTAAGTAAATAGATATTTAAATAAGAAAAGAGTTAACAAAGTGAGCGTTGGTCTTATAGAAAGTGCGTCTGCAGAATTGATAAGGGAAAGTAGAGAGATGGTGGATGAATGAAACAGGTATTTTGCTTCCGTCTTCACTATGGAGGATACAAGTAACATCCCAGAAATAGATGTAAATCCGGAAATGGACGGGAGAGAAGGGCTCGGGAAAATTACAATCACCATGGAAGTGGTATTAAGCAAACTGTTGGGGCTACGGGCTGACAAATCCCCAGATTTGGATCGACTTCACCTTAAGGCCTTGAAAGAAGTGGCTAGTGAGATAATTGATGCATTGGTTTTAATTTTACGAAAGTCCCTAGATTCGGGAAAGGTTCCATTCATTTGGAAAATAGCAAATGTAACTCTTTTATTCAAAAAGGGAGGAAGACAGAATGCAGGAAACAATAGGCCAGTTAGCCTAACATCTGTCATAGGGAAGATGTTAGAAGCTATTATTAAAGATGTTATAGCAGGGCACTTGGAAAAATTCAAGGCAGTCAGGCAAAGTCAACATGGTATTGTAAAAAGGAAATCATGTTTAACCAATTCATTGGAGTCCTTTGAAGCAATCACATGTGCTGTGGATAAAGGAGCGTCGGTGGGTGTACTGTACTTAGATTTCCAGAAGGCATTTAATAAAGTGCCACATCAAAGGTTGTAACATATTGGCCTGGTTAGAAGATTGGATAGCTAACAGGAAGCAGACAGTTGGCATAAATGGGCCTTTTTCTGGTTGGCAGGATGTGATGAGTGGTGTGCCACAGGGATCAGTGCTGAGGCCTCAACTTTTTACAAGTTATAAAAATGACTTGGATGAAGGGAGCAAAGGAATGGTGGCAAAATTTGCTGACAACACAAAGATAGGTAGGGAAGTAAATTGGAAAGATGATGTAAGGAGGCTACAAAGTGACATAGATAGGTTAAGTGTGTGGGCAAAGATTTGGCAAATGGAGTTTAATGTGGGCAAATATGAAATCATTCATTTTGTCAGGAAGAATAAAAAAGCTAATTTTCTAAATTGTGAGAGATCACAGAGCTCTGAGATTCAGAGGGATCTGGGTGTCCAAGTGCATGAATCACAAAAGGACAGTGTAGAGATAATTAGGAAAGCTAATAGAATGTTATCATTTATTGTGAGGGGAATTGATTACAAAAAGTAAGGAGGTTATGCTTCAGCTGTACAGGGCATTGGTGAAACCACATCTGGAGTATTGTGTACCGGTCTCCTTATTTAGAGAAAGATGTAAATGTGTTAGAAGCAGTTCAGCAAAGGTTTACTAGACTAATACTTGGAATGGGTGGGTTATCTTATGGGGAAAGGCTGGACGGATTATGTTTGTATTCACTGGAATTTAGAAGAGTAAGAGACAACTTATATGAAACTTTTGAGATCCTGAGAAGTCTTGACAGGATGGGTGTGGAGAGGATGTTTCTTCCTGTGGGAGAATCTAGGGGTCACTATTTAAAAATAAGGGGTCACCCATTTAAGACAGAGATCTCAGAGGGTTGTAAGTCTTTGGAACTCTTCCTCAAAAGGTGGTGGAAGCAGAATCTTTGAATATTTTTAAGGCAGTGCTGATAGATTCCTGATTAACAAGTGGTGAAAGGTTATTGGGGGTAGGCAGGAATATGGGGTTGAGGTTTCATTGAGATCAGCCGTGATCTTATTGAATGGCAGAGCCAGCTCGAGGGGCCGAGTGGCCAACTCCTGCTCCTAATTCGTATGTTCATATGAATGGTGCACGTCTGAGCAGGGAACAAAGAAATTGTGAGAAGCGATCATAAGTTAAAGATAGCCTGCATTACGTCATGTCAGCCTGCACGTTTTAAAAGGGAATAAAAATCGAGCCTCAGTTATTGTGACCATGAAGCTATCAGAATGTTGTAGAAAACCATTTGGTTCACTAATATCATCGAGGGAAGGCATTTGCCGTCCTTAGCCAGTCTGGCCTACATATTATTCCAGATGCACAGCAATGTGATTGATTCTTGTCAGGCCATTTCACGGGCAGTTAGTTATGCAGTTGTATCAAACTGCTATGAAAACATTGAGTAAGAATAAAACTGAACAAACCAGCTGACATCAACCTAGGCACCGGAAACGACAAAGGCACAGTAGACACTGCAAGGTCCTTCTCACTAACATCTGAAAACTTGTGCCAAAATTTGGAAAGCTGTTCCATAGACCATTCAAGTAATGGCTTGACATAGTCATTCTCACAAAATTATACCATTCAACCAAATATCTCACATTCCTCCATCATCATCCCTGGGCTTATCCTGTCCCACCAACAAGACAAGCCGACCAGAAGTGGCAGCACGGCGGTATACATCAGGAGACAGTGGTCCTGGGAGTCCTCATTGATTCTGGACCCTGTGAAATCTCATAGCATCAGATGAAACATGGGCAAGGAAACCTGCTGATTATCACCTAGTGCCCTCCCTCAACGGTAGAATCAGTACTCCCATATTGAACACCATTTGGAATAAGGACTGAGGAAAACAGTCCTGTGGCTACAAAAGCAGGTCAGAAGTTGGGAATTCTACTGCAAATAACTCACCCCTTGACTCCCCAAAGCTTGTCCACAAGGCACAAGTCAAGAGTATGATGGGATACTCCCCATTTGCCTAGATGAGTGCAGCTCCAAAAACACTCGAAGCTTAACATTATCAAGGAAAAAGCAGTCCACATAACAGGTACCCCATCCACCACCTTTGACATTCATTCCCTCCTCCACTTGTACACCATGGCAGCAGTGTGAAACATCTACAAGATTCACTGCAGCAACTTGTCAAGGCCCCTTCAATAGCATCTTCCAAAGCTACAATTTCTACCGCCTATGAGAACAAGGGTAGCAGGCACAA
The DNA here is from genome assembly GCF_017639515.1 of Carcharodon carcharias. Lineage (NCBI taxonomy): Eukaryota > Metazoa > Chordata > Chondrichthyes > Lamniformes > Lamnidae > Carcharodon > Carcharodon carcharias. The sequence goes on from NC_054480.1 coordinate 31,853,618, forward strand.
ATATTTCAAAATGTATAATTTGGAAATATATCACCGTTCCTTCTTCATCACTGGGTCAAAATCCTGGACTTCCACCCTAACAGTTCTGTATGTGTAGGTATGGGTTGCAGCAGTTCAAGAAGGTGACTCATCACTACTTTCTCAAGGGCAATTAGAGATGGACAATAAACGCTGGGCTTGTCAGCAATGCTCACAACTCATGAATGAATAAGATAAGTTTCGCAATAGACTACCAAGTCTTAGAAAGACGCTGTGCCAAATACTGCAGGATGCTGTTGTCTATGCACCCCACTGGTCTGCTCTAGCATATGTCATGTGGCAGCATAGCATTTGATATATGCATGTGCCCATGTGAGCATGAGTTCTACACTGGAGTCACAAGCCATGTTGTCAAAGGATAGCCCCTGTTGCCCAGCAGCAGGTTTGTTTTATTTTTTCGTTCGTTCTTGGGATGTGAGCATCGCTGGAGTCAGCTGATGAACTTTTAACAAAAAAAAACATTTATTAAACAAGAAAAGATGAACTATATTACAATACTCCTTTACCCACAACTATACCTTGACAAATATATACAGATTCGTAAGGATAACTCAAGTTACAAAAGCTATCTTATACTATCATTTTCACAGTAAGTATACAGTCCATGTAAACTAATAGGCAACCTGTGGTCAGGCACACCACACTCTGAAACCAAGTGACAGATGCCACCCCAAGCAGATGCTATGGATCTCTCATCAACTCCCCCCAGAGGCTTGTCACACTGTGAGACAACCGGTCTCACTAAACTCCGTCTTTCACTTGAGCGTTTCCAATCTCCACTCTTGAAGAATTCCCTTTGGAATCTTCCCCCAAACAATGCTTTCTCTCAGACGACTTCCACAAGGAACCACCTGCAAGGTTTCAAACTCTCCTTCCGATGTTCCTCTCCCCTGGATCGCCACATGCATTCAAGCTTTCTTCCATGCACTCTGTCTCAAATGGTCAGCCATGCCAACAGAACATCACTGCTTCACATGCCCATAATAAAGAGTTACAGACCTTAGGCTGTCTCCTTGGATCTTCTGGTTTCTTGCAAGCTTTTGCTTTAAGTCTGCATCCTGCAGCTTTCCCTCTTTAAAATTGGAGCCTTTCTCTGCTCCTTACTCTTAACTTCGCTTAACAGGACTTTCTCCAGATTCCTGTCCTTGTCCTTTGACTTAACTGTCCTCTTGGGTCTGCCAAAAATAACCACAGGCCTTACGCAATCTGCTCCCTGACTGATGGGTCTCATAACATCGAGATCCCAGCAAGGTCAGGAGCTGCAGTAAAATTTGCGCTGAAGGGCAGCTCAAGTTGACCAAGGCAGAGGGTTATGAACAGAGGGAGGGAGGGAAGGAGACAGGGGTTAGATCCTCAGGGGCCCGGAGAGTGAGCCACAACAATGTGCTGGTTTAGAACCTCTGGGTCCTGGGTAGATAGTCATGGATAATAATGGAGAATGGTGCATCTATGATCTTAAGGCAAGGGTCTCTTGAATGTGTCTCGAGGGTGATGGAGGGAAGCCCAGTAATTTTTGAGTGGGGTGCACGGACATGGCTTTCATTACCCCGGGCAAAGCTGAAGTCTCTATGCAAGTGGACGTATGAATGAGGGGAGAACCCACCTGTGGTCCTCCAGGATGAGCTTCACCATGGGACGGTAGGGGGAGGCCTCGGGTAGACCAATGCTAGCTACAGGGCTTCCCATTGGCTGAAATGCTCAGGGCCGGAGGGACAGCTTCAAAGAATATGCTGACTGGATGGATCACTAGAATTTGTTCACAGATCACCTCAGGCATACATGGCTCCAGGCAATCCTGCATTTTTTACGAGCTATGGTCCAGCTGAGGAGGAAGCAGTATGGCATTGACATCCTGCCTGCCCCAGCTGCAAGATTCTGCATGCTCTGTGCACATGCATGTCTAATGAACTGACCAATGCGTGATGGCACGAGAAAAGCTATCCTGCCCCCACCCCCCCGTACCATGGTGTTGACATGGAGGGGAACTTGCAGGTGTTCCCTGTTAATGGTATGTTAATTATATTGTTAGGATATAGAGGTGAAGGGCATTTTTAATTAAGTACTTTGAACACATATAAATAGGGGATATTTTGGACACGGGGTATGTGGGAGGAGAGCTGTGAGACTGAACAAAATTAATAAGCTCCCTTGATGAAGAAAAGCTCTGTGTCTTTGTTTCAACTTCACCAAATGGCTTGGATCCTATTAAAATTCCAATGCATCTGCTGCTCTTGTCCTTCCAGGCCATAGAAGTCATGGGTTTGGAAGGTGCTGTCGAAGGAGGCTTGGTAAGTTGCTGGTTGTGGCTGCAGCAGGTGGCAGGATTCAGGTATGATGTCCACAGTGGAACAGAGACATCTGACATACGGCTCCTCATGAGATTTAGATAGAAGAATTGTTCCCTGAATATCATGGGTGCATATGGCCTCTTTCTGAGGGCCATTCTCCTCCTGCTCCTGGACCTCCTTCTTCCAGCAGTAGGTCCTGCTCTGTATTGCCTCTACTCATTCTCCCTGTCATGCTTAGTCCAAAGAGGATGTCTATTACTGTGCTAATGTCAGGAAGCAAGTGATTGGGACAAAGCCCTTCAGTACGTGCCACACCACTCCCAGTAGACTTCAGCAACATTAAACAATGCTGGAAATCATCAAATACTTCCACAATCACAGCAAGAGCCTATAGAAATCAAACAGCAACTAATCTGTAAGTAATTGATGATCTCTTTAAATAATATTGGTAGGGGATCCATCCTGCTGCTGAATGCATGTTCAGCTGCGTAAGGTTAAGAGGTGATGCTAGCTGAAATTTGAGCTCCAAAGTGGTAGCACTGCCATCAAATAAGCAGACACTCCCTACCTACATGCTAACAGCCACCAAAAATTATGTATGACACGGCTACCAGCAGGTGTGTGCCAATACGTTACAGAAGCCATTTTGGAGGCAAAATAGCACTCGTTGCCTCGAGAAACAAGAACTGCAGAGCTGAATTTCATGACCCTGATCTGAGTTTATTGTATAACAAACAGTTTTAAAATCCATATTTAATTCAGGATATTTACCTTGAGTTTGTAAGCATCTTTTGCTGAGCATTTTCTGCAATTAACTGCAGAGCTGGCAGTATAATAGTTTTGAATTCCTAATTTATCAATATTTTGAAGCAGAGACAAAACAAACCCACAGTGTTGAATGTGTTTCTTTTGTTGTGTTTAGAGGGGTGAGGGTAAGAGTTCTGCAATGGAATTTTGTAAGAACTACAATTCATCAAGCATCATATCCATTCCCTATATGCTGGTAGACAAATGATAAATTCTTCCCTTTTTGGTTGCTTTAATGGGTTCTCTGGATGCATGACACATGTGCTGTGACTGACAAGCTATGTAACAGAGCCACTCTTCTTCCTCAACCCCGTCACCCTTGACCCCTGTTGTCACAAAAGTATAATAATTCTCGTAATATTATTGTGATTTATTGTAAAAGCAGGTTAATAGTCAGGTTTGGATTGTGTGTGTGTGTGGAATTTACTTGAATTGGAGACAGTTGGTCTGGAGGCTTTGACTTTGGAATGCTAAATGTCTAAACATGTAGGATGTTACACCTAACCAGAGAAGCTAGGCCAAGCAGTGTGTTTATTTTTCCCAAAGGTTTCTGATAAAATTAGCATCATGAAGAGATTTATATTATGAGAAAGATAAAATTCCAAAGATATATGGGATCAATTGGATTTACATTACATAAAAAACATGCATAAAGGAGAAGATGCTATGTGTCAGAGAGAGGCCTTGTAAGATCTACCAGACGTGTGAAAAGCCTCCAGTATTTGTGCATTAATGCTGCTGTCTACAGAAACCGAAGCTGAGAAAAGCCACTTTGAATTCTACTGTCCAGGGTATTGTGTTGACTTGCCTGGATATGTTTGGATCTATTTGTTTTTAATGTTGCCTTAATGGGGGTGTAACTGGAAGCCAGATTAATTAGGGGTTTTAGGAGTTATTATAGTAGTGATTTGTGGACCTGTGCATGTGCTTGAAATATTTTCTTTTGTTAATAAATGTTTAATTTACTTTTCTAAAAAATCTTAATAAACCTTGGTGGACTTATTACCACTGAATTCAGGGCATGCATCTCGAAGTAAATACCAATAGCAAAACCGTTGTGATAGCAGGATCGAGTTTATCTCATGGATTCAATCCACCTGGCACACATCATTTGCCACGTCATAACAACTGTATTCTATTTATATATCAGCCATTATCCAGTACAAAAAAGGTTATTAAGTATTTAAAGGAGATATTTTATAACTGACACATCAACAAAACAAATCACTAATGTTATACAGGAGACATAGGGCAGAATTTTATGGCTGACGCAAGGGTGGCGGAGCCCGCACATCAGTGCTTAAAATGTCACGTGCGAGCTTCCTGACGTCAGCACGCGGCATCGCGATATTTAGCTGGGCGCGCGCGCACACGCGCGCTATGAAGTGCGATGTGTGCCCACCATTAATTAAAGGCCTTGTTAAGACGCTTAACTTGGCAATTGAAGTCGATTTTGAGGAGCCCGGGTGGGATATGTGGGCTCAGGGGGGTTGTTAATGTTTTTCCTGAAGTATTTAATGCAGAAAGTGTTTTAAACTTGCCTGTGTGATTGTTAGCAGTTCAGGTCGGTTTCCAAGAGCTTTCTCTGTACTTTAAAACTTCAGCTCAGCACTCCGCAAACAGTAATCTTTATCGGGCCTGCAGATTTCCGGACGCCTGGGTATGAGTTCTGACATCTCCACTGGAGGCAGCTCCTCTGAGGAGGAAGGAAGTGATAGAATAAGGAGGAGGCCAGGAGTGGATAATCAGCCTCCAGGGGAGCCACTTTTGGGAGGCCAGCTGCAGGCACAAGGGGCGCAGGGCCAAGAGGTTCTCCAAGGTGGATGGGGCTGCAGAAGACCCCACTACACTGCTGCCAGGGTATACAAGCAGCAAAGCAGCTATCTCATTATGACAGAGGTGCAGTGCCGAAGGAGGCTCCGACTATCAAGGGTGACAGTCAACTATATCTGTCAGGTGATTGGCCCTGAGTTCTCCCCATACTATGTGGGCGGACACCCCATGCCAGCGGCTCTGAAGGTCACAGTTGCCCTCCACTTCTCTGTATCTGGCTCCTTCCAGGGCTCGGTGGGTGATCTTTGCGGTGTCTCCCAATCAGCTGTCCACACTTGTGTCAAGCAGGTTACAGATGCTCTGTTCAGACGGGCATCGACCTTCATCCACTTCCACTGTAACCAGGCAATTCAGGCACAGTGAGCCAGAGGTTTCGCAGCCATTGTTGGCTTCCCCCACATCCAGGGTGCAATAGACTGTACACATGTGGCCATCAAGGCGCCAGCAGGTGAGCCCGGTGCCTTCGTCAACAGGAAGGGCTTCCACTCCATGAACGTGCAGATAGTGTGTGATCACAGGATGCTGATTCTACAAGTCTGTGCAAGGTTCCCAGGCAGCTCCCACGACACCTACATCCTCAGACACTTCCAGGTGCCGGCGCTTTTCAGTGCATCGGCTCAGATGGATGGTTGGCTGGTAGGTAATAAGGGCTATCCCCTCAGAAGGTGGCTCATGATGCCTCTCCGCCATCCAAGAACAGAAGCTGAGGAGCACTACAGTAGGAGCCACGGCTCCACAAGGGCTGTGGTGGAGAGAGCAATCGGTCTTCTCAAGATGCGTTTCCATTGCCTGGACTGCTCAGGGGGCGCATTCCAATAGCCCCCAGATCGCGTCTCTGTGATCATGGTAGTCTGCTGCGCCCTGCACAATCTTGCGCTGGAAAGGGGGGATGCAGTTGACGATGAAGACCTTGATGCAGTGGATGAGGCTGCATATGATGAATCCAGCAGTGGCTCAGAGGATGAGGAAGCACAGGGCAATGATGAGGGGCAGCATGCTGACCTGCTACTACACCAAGGAGGCAGGGACACCTGGGACACTTTAATCCGATGAACCTTCAGCTAGCTCCACACACATGGATCAGCAGGACTAGCATTGCCTGGCGCTTCCACACGTGGCACTTAGGTGCTACATCTTCCACCTCATCAGCTGCAACTAAAGGCTTAGTGCAGAAACATCAATGTCCACTCAAACACTCATGATATGTCTGTGAAAGGACAAAGGAAACACCCTCAGTCATGGTCAGAAAAGTGGACTTTATTCCCACTAAAATAAAGCATAAATGTCACTCTGATCTACATAATGATACATTCCCTAATCTAGGGCCAACACAAAATCACCAGTGACACACCTGTGGAGTGCCTAACGTGCCTTATGCTAATGTTTGCGGGTACTACGTCTAGGTGCCACCCCATTGCTCGGAGTGGCTTGTGAGACAGCCTGCTGACTCTGCTGTCCTGTAGGCCTTGATAACCTTGGCGGCCATCCTCTGGCCCATGGAGCCTGTGCTGGCCCCACCTGGGACGGAGTGTCCAGTTCCAGAACTGGCACCTCCCCAGTTGTCGCAGCCTCAACGGATGCAATGGTCACTGGCAGAGGGTCGGAGGAGCTGCTGCCCTCATCTGGAGCGCCCTGAGAGGAGCTCGCAGCGATGACAGGCAGCTGCTGCGCTGATGTGTGGTCACATTGGACCACCCTGCTCACTGCAGATGCACGGGCACCGAGCGGTGACACTTGGTGCCCAGAACATCTCCCACATTGCGAATGTCAGAAGCCAGACTTGCCTGTGGCCATTAGCGCTGTGAGGGCTTGCAGGTCAGAGCGTAACCCAATCAGAAGAGTCTCAATCCGATTGAAGCCCCTCTTCATGAGAGTCGCCAATCTCTCAATGGAGGAAGCCTGACACTCTCTCCTGAGGTTCATGCCTTCACTGACATTCTGCCTGGATTCCTCCACCACAGAGACCAAGTGAAGCACACCCTCATGCAACCCTGCCAGATGCTCCTGCGCACCCAGCTGCTTGTCCTGTAGCTGCTGCATTGGTGACATCGCCAGAGGCACATCATCACTGCCGGACTCAGCATGTGCCAGGTCCCCTGCAGTCCTCCAGCTGCTGACGCCATTGGCACTCTCTGTCCGTGCCATCTCCTCCAGTGATTGTGAAGTACCCTCTCCACTGTGCCCCGGGACACTAGCCGACGTCATAATCCCCACCAAAGTGTTTGTTGCTGCGCTGGTGCCTGGCTCGCTGAAAGGATGTGAAGCAAGTTGCAAGTGTTGGCCCTCAGGTATGGAGGGGGAGACTCTGGACTTGTTGGTGGCAGCCATGCGATGGTGATGCTGAAATTAACAACAAGGACAGTGCATCAGTTAGCACAGTTCAGTCAGTAACACCTTTCATCCCTTTCCACCCCAGCCTCATAAGTCGCTCACACTTCAAGAACCCTTCAAATAGTCAAGAGGAGGCCTAAACATTAGACGCTCATACAGACAGGCTGGTCAGATGGTCTAAGGAATGTCACATGGAAGGTTATGTGGATAAGTGTGAGGTTAAGCACTTGGGCAAGACAAGCAAGGTACCGGAATACATGAGTAATGGTAGGACCGTGGGAAGTCACGACGATTACACGGACGTTGCTGGGCAGACCCGTTAAGGTAGCAGAACAGGAACATAAGGTGTTTAACAAGGTCGAAGCCAGACTTGCCTTTATTAGCTGAAGAATAGAATGTAGGAAAAGGGAAATCATGTTGCAAGTGCAGAAAACGTTGTCGAGGCCACAGCTACACTTCTGCGTTCAGTTGTGACCTGCGCTTCATGGGAGGGATGGCACTGGAGTGGGAGAGAGTGCAGAGGTTCCTGACCTGGATGCATGCTGGTCTGGAGAGTTGGATATGAGGAAACATTGCAAACACTTGCGACATTTGCTGTGGAGCACAGGAGATTGACAGGTCACATTATTGACCTTCATACCGTTATGATGGGCATAGAACAGGTGGACAGAAGGCAACATTTCCCCTTGGCACTAACGTGGTGGTATTTATTTAAGTTGAGTGCCGTGAGGTTGACAGGTGAGGTGCTGAGGACCTTTTGGACAGAGTAATGTAGGACGCACTGGCTGAAAGGATGGTGGAGGTACAAACCTTCTTAAGATGCAATAAATCTATGGATATGCAGCAGCGATGCCGAGGCATGTTAGGCCATGGGGATGGTGGTCACAAATGGGATAAGGCGACTTTGGAAGGTGTTAGAGACGCACATCCTCAAGGGGCTGAGGGACCTTTGTGTATGACCCACACGTCTGACTGTATCAGTCTATGAATGAGCAGTACAAAAACAGAATTACCTGGAAAAACTCAGCAGGTCTGGCAGCATAGGCGGAGAAGAAAAGAGTTGACGTTTCAAGTCCTCATGACTCTTCTCTTCTCCGCAGATGCTGCCAGACCTGCTGAGTTTTTCCAGGTAATTCTGTTTTTGTTTTGGATTTCCAGCATCCACAGTTTTTTGTTTTTATATATATATATATATATATGAATGAGCAGTGTTGCTGCATTAACCATTGCAGCAACCATCAGTGCTTTGGATGGTGGGGAGACAGAGTGGATGGAACTGTGGCCCTCAAATACCTGACCGCTGCACCCCAGCCTCACTGACACCTGCTGACCTGGCCGCCTGCCTCCTCCCCAGCTCCATGGCCTGCTCCTCATAGGTGGTGAGGTGCTGCAGCACAGCGTGCCCACCACCAGTCCGCTGTCGCTCCCGCATATTGCTCCAGTTTTTGCCTGAAGAATAGAGAAGAGCATTTATTGGGGCTGATTGCTCATGTACTCTGCACGCGCACACCGCACCCCAACCATAGTGGTGCATCTGAGGCCTCCAGCGGCTCCTGTCCACATTGCTGGTGATCAGTCACCAGAAGATAGTACAGCTGCTCCCAACCCCCTCCTCCAATGGCCACCTTAGACACATTCGGCGTTCAGCACTTTGAATAACACACCGGTCTTAGCGCCCATGGCAAGGAGACGCAACTAGGTGCAGCGCCAAGGCCAGCAGATGGTTCTTGGCCATGACACCTTGAGGCTCCCCTTCCACCATCTCATCACCATCAATAAGACCTGTGTTGGAGTTCTCAGTATGTGTCTAACTGCCTCTCCTGCAGGTTGCCCCCAGACTACTTAAATGCGACAAACACCAATATATGCTGCGGGGTGAATCCATCTTCTCATCAACCACTAAGGCTGATGTAAGCATGGTCACTATCTGTTTGCCCACCCAGCATGCGCTAAATGCCCAATGCAGTAATGACACTAAGATATGGGGGTGGGGGGGGGGTCCTTAAAGGCTAAGGCTACCTGCTGGGTCAAATGGCCAAGGCTGACATGGTACTCACCCTTCCAGAGCACAGCAAATCATTGAAGTGCTTGTGGCACAGCGTTCCTGTGCGCCGCACAGCACCTTGAGAGCTTACAGCCTCCGCCACCTGCTGCCACACCTGCCTGGTGACATGAAGGGCCCTCCTCCTCCCATCCTCCGGAAACAAGACATTCCAACGGTTGGAACCTCTTCCAAGAGGACAGCAAGGCAGGCAGCGGAGAACCAAGGGGTGCAGTGGACCCCCGCTGGCCTACCCTGCAGCCTGCCCCCTCCTCCTCCTCTGCTCTCACCTTTTGTGGTGCCCAGTTGCTGGCCATGGTCAACAGCCTAAAGGAGGCTGCCAGGCCGCTTTTTATACAGATTACCGGTTCCCCATTGGAACTGGCAGTCTGAACACGCCCGCCACCGATTTAATTTTCCTGCTGAACATGGAAGTCTGAAATGCGCTGGGAGGGCCTTAATCGCCCTTCCCGCACAAAATGGTGGCACGGCCCATTTCACTGGTGGGGATTGGCTCCCCACCCACCGCCGATTCGGTCGGGCCGACTCGCCCGACAAACGCAAAATTCAGCCCATAAGCTCTGTTGTTAATGTTAATACGAGATATCTTTATAATATAACAATAAAAATAAATTTAACCCAGTTTGTCCAGAGGGGTTTCATTACTGAGCCACAGCTGTAAAAATGAGACCTTTACTGAAGGAGCTAAGTCAACAAAAAAACTTACAAGTTGTTCCTTCCTCTTCTTTGTTTTCCTTCCTCTTTCCACTCCATTTACCCCACGCCCTTCTGTGTTACTTGTGGTTCTATTTCCAGTTGGCATTTATATTCTTTTTGGAACAATCTATCTATCTATCAAGATTGTAAATGTGTTTAATCTCATCTTCACACTAAAGGTGCAATGCAGACTTTACTGTGACCACAACTATGTTTCCCACACATAAGAAATAAGTCAGCCAATTAACCTAATATAAAATCTGAAATAAAACAAATAAAAATAAATACATGTATTATATTCTTACAAAAGCATGTAAATGCTTCTAATCATATTTAACATTTATCTGAACTATAAACTCTGCAATTCAAATAAATTATTGACCGAATAGCAAACTTATAAATCGTGATGGTGAATGGATTCCCTATTTAAAACTTAAATTCATGAATTTGCATCTGTGTTGAATTTTATAGGCATCATTATGTTGTTCCTTTTTTATCATGTGGATATTTGCACAGAATGCTACAGTTACACAATGTCACAGTCCAAACGCTGATTGGATCACAATACAAATTGAGCTATAATATTGAAGTTAACTAAATGTATTATAACATATCTTATAAACTCTCCCAAAAACATCTCAGGATTTTAATACAATAAATTACTTTGTTATGTTGTTATGCAGACCAATCTGCCATTGTCTAAACATAAACAAGGTAAAGTGTCACCTGTAATACTGACATTGCTCTTTAATTTACTTTCTTAATTTCTCTGGCTTCCCCTGAAGGCATGATTTCTGATTGGGCTACAACTGTGCAGATGTCTACCTGCATCTCTGCCAAATGGTCGCTTTTTTTGGATGTGAACCTAGGCACAGAAATAGAAGGGTGTTTGGCTGAGTGGAGGCATAGCTAACTTTGATTCTCCAATTTCCTATAAGGCCATTGGATAACAATCAAAAATAGGAACCTCACAAAATTTCCCCTCTAACTTAAGGATGGTGAGACCACTTGTGGTATTCTGACTCAGCCCACCTAACTCAGCACAGACTGGGCATCAAATGTACATCAATTTCTTTGGTTGATAAACTTCAAGTACTTGCTGCTTAACCCGACTGAGTCATGAGAGAGTGGATGGAGAAAATGAGTGGTATTTAATGGAGGTGATGGGTGTCTTGCCTAGCAACTGGAGAGCCAGCAAGAGCCCCACATTGACCCTTTTCAGGAAGGCCAACCAAATTAAGTATCAACCAGGCACAATCAAGCTCTGGCAAAAAATAGTCAAATTGGACATGGCAATTTGTACTTTACTAACAGGCAATATGCACAGAGACAGTTGCTTGGCCAAGCCTGAGTTTAAGCAATGGCTTGAAGTTGACAGGTTTTCCTTTGATAAATTATACTTTGTCTTGTTGTGCTCATTCTGATCACTTTCAATGGGTAGAACGGTAGCTTGAGATAAAAGAATGAAAATGCTTGTGTATTCATTCCTTTAGCTAAGGATGGTCAAGTGCTGGATCACACTGGTTACTTTTTGTCTGGCCCTTACAGGCAAAAATTGTTAGAAGCAGCATTATTTTGCAGAAGTATATTTGGAGAAAGTTGTTGAATAGGCCAACTGTTATACTTGGAACTTTTTCTGGTACCTATTATTTGATTTGCTTATTATGTTCAAATCATATTTGCTATTGTTAGGCCTAATGTTTATTACATTTATTTCTCATGTAATGTCATTAAAGATTCACCCGCTTGGTCACTGAATCTCTGAATTGCATTTATTTCTGTTAATACAGTGCTCTCCCAAACAACTTGGCATATTCTGGAAAATGTCAATAATTTAAATTAATACTGGGAAGCTGAGCACAGGTGCAGACAGGAGAAAAGCAGAGCTGGAAATGGAAGGCAGAACATTAATTACAAAGTTTGGAAGGCAGAGCAAACAAAGGTAGGAATATATACGAAAAAGGAGTCCAGTTGTGCTGAATGGTATATAGCTAAATACAAGGAGTATAATGAATAAGCTGAGGGCACACACTGACATGTGAAAGTATGATTTTTTTTTAGCTATTACTGAAACATGGCTTAGATTGAACAGCATTGACAGTTTAATGTTCCTGGTTACAGGGTTTTCAGATGAAATAGGGGGATAAAAAAAGGTGGTGGGGTGGCAATATTGATTAAAGTTACAATTACAGCCATGAGAAGGGATGATATGTTTGAAGGATTACAGTGATTGAATCCGTGGTTTCAAAGCATGTGTTTCTTGAGACAGACCCTAATTGGAAAAGGAAATCAAACGGGAAACTGAGAAAATAAACAGCCCCTCCCAGTTTCTAAGGAAACTAAGATTGAGACTGAGATTCGGAACCAAAACTTCTATGGAGACTGAAACTAACTGAGACCATATAAAAGGACACAGAGCCTTCAGAGCTCAGATGATGATCTCAGTGGTGCAGCACAGGCAGGCTGATGAAAAAGGAAGCTAGATCCAGAAGCTGAGAATAGGTGAATATACAGTTGCTGCAGCTATTTTTATTACTTGAAGATAACATTGGTGGAACTATGTTATCCAGACCATCGTAAACAGAGTTGAGGAGGTTCTGCAGATACGTATCATTTTTGGTAAGACTATGCCCATGGAACTCAGGTTGGTTGCGCGCTGCTCTCGGCTGGGGATCAGGCTAAGTCCTAGAAGAAGAGGAACTGAAATTCTTCATGAGGAAAACAGAGTCTTGAAGGACTTTGTGACTGAGACTGATTACATATATTCTGAGTGGACAAGCCAAGAAAATTTGTAAGATCTGTCTTAGCTGTATCTGCCATTTAATATGTAATTTATAGTTTATAATGAACAGCTATTTGCTTGTAATTCATCTTTTTCATATGTTGATTCTAGGTGTTTACCCAAGATTGTGTTTAGTATTTGCTTTGTTTGACTCTTGTATAGTAAAAATTATTTTGTTTTAAACTGTAGAATTTTGTGGCTCCATTTTTTCAGTAAATAATTGGGATTTCAGATTTCCTTTTTCTAAAAAGTTACAGATCTTAACCCATGATCATAACAAAATTGGAAGCTTGTCTGGGGTGGTGACATTATCAAATTTGTCTATATGGGTTGAATTCAGGAATATAAAAGGGCCAATCACATTGCTGGGAGTGTGGTATAGACCTCCAAACAGTCCAAGGGAGATAAAAGAGCAAATTTGTGGTCAGATCTCTGCCAAAGCCAAAAAAAATGGGTGATTTCAATTAACCTAATTTTAACTGTAATATAGTCAGTGCAAAAGATACAGAGGGCACAGAATTACAAACTTGCATTCAAAAGAATTTTTTTAGCCAGTATGTGGCTAGCCCAACAAGAGGGGTTGGGGCAATTCTGGATTTAGCTTTAAGGAATGAAGCTGGGCAGGTGGAAGAAGCAACAGTGGGAGATCAATTTTATAGTAGTGATTATAATTCAGTTGACTTAACATAGTTATGGAGAAGGGCAAAGATAAAATAAGAGTAAAGGTTTTAAACTGGGGAAGCATCAATTTTACATGGCTGAGAAGCAATTTAGCAAAAGTGGACCGCTGGATACTTGAATGTAAATCATTGTCAGAACAATGCAAGGTATTCACGAGGGAGATACTTTGGGATCAAAGTAAACATGTTCCCTCAAAGAAAAAGGTGACAAATCTAGAGCTCTTTGGGTGACAAGGTGTGTAGAGGGCAAGATAAGGCAAAAAAGGAAAGCTTATGAAAGACACTGCGAGGTTAATCCTGCAGAAAGCCTAGAAGAGTACAGAAAGGCTAGGGATGAAATTAAGTGCGTAAGGTAAAGGGTTAACATCAGGAGCACCTGATACTGATGTAACTGCGATACAATATCACACGGCTAAGAGGCTAGTATCTGGTGGGAAGCAGAAGTACAACCTAGTGTAGTGTAGTATGATGTATGTAGATCCGTAAATAAACAAGAATGGTTTTACGAATAATAGTCTATGGTAAAAGGCAACCCTAAAGAAACCCCATTTAAACCGCAAACCCAAGACAAAAATGCTGCCAGTGGACAGAGCGTAATAAACCCAAAAATAACTTCAAATGAAGGCTGCAAACCTGAAAAACCTACAACTCCTTGTAGAAAAGATAAGATGAAAAAAGATTGAGGACTCACCTGAGAACCCAGCATCTTGGGTGCAGCAGATGCAAGCTGACACACAGATCTGGAGCCAGACAGCAGTGAATACAGAGCACAATCTGCAAGAAAACTACTGAAACTGCAACAGATCCAGAACTTAGGACAAGCATGGTGTCTACATTGCCACTCCCAGAACCTTTCCAAAGTGCTGAAGGCTCACAACAGGCTCAAAACTAGGACAACTGGAGGAAGAGATTCTCTAGATACAGATCAGCTTCAGGTTTGCAATAGAAGAAACAGAAGGGTCAGGTCAATACATTACTCTATGCAGTAGGAGCTATTGCAGATGATGTAATAGTAAGACAGAAAGTTGATGAACCTTCAAGCTCACACGACAAAGTACTCTAGGCATTCATTGCATCTCCAGTGTTCAAAAAGTTTTGATCAGTGAGTGAGCGAAATTTAACAAGAGAAGGCAAAAGCAAGGTGAATCCAAGGAATCATTTATAAATGACTCATTGAGAATTGCAACCAAGGGAGGGATCCTCAGAGATAAATTAATAGGCAACAGTATATTAGTTGGGGTCTTAGGTGAAGTCCCATTAGATCTCTTACAAACGAAAGAAGATTTAACTCTCACAAAGGCAGTATAAACAGCGTGACAAACAGAGCTGTTGTACGTGGGGAAAGTGATGTCCCTTGGAAAAAAATGAGTGAAGCTAGTCAATATGTCAGACAAAAAGGAGAAAGTGCAGTGAAGCAAAAGACCGCAAAATTGGGAAAAGGCATGTCAACTGCTGTCTTGGTGTGGCGGGAAAACCCTGCACATGTGGGAAAAATGCCCAGCAGGGGGAGCCGAGTGCCTCAGTTATGAGAGATCATGTTGTTTTAAAATGTCTGTCTATCTAAAATACAAGGTAAGCTCATAGGAAGAAAGAGAAAATAACAAGGCCAAATCAAACTCCAGAAGTGGAAGAGCCACAGAGAAAACAAATTAATTTCCTACGAGAAGTTAACGAAACAGAAAATAATTACTGGAGCATTAAATTAGAAGTTGATGGCCACCCGATAGAATTCAAGTTAAATACTGGTGCAGTTGTTTCAGTATTAGCTAATGAAGTAAAATGGCTTAAAAATATCGCATTACAAAATATCCACCATCCAGTTGCAAGGTCCAGGAGGGACTACACTGAAAGTAATAGGTCAACAGTTGGCAAAACTCAGATACAAGATAAGGAAATTATTGAACCCCTATATTCTATAGAGAACCAGGAGTCATCATTACTGAGCAGAAAGTCATGTTTGCAGCAGAGGGTCATTTACAAAGTTGATGCAATTGCTGACAATGTATTCAGGAATTAATCCCATCCCTATTTTCAAGCTTAGGAAAGCTGAAAACAGAATATCATATAACCATGAGGGCAGATGCTAAGTCCACATGTCTCTTCACAATGAGGAAGGTCCCTCGCACGCTCTTAGACAAAGTCAAGAGTGAGATGAACACATTACAGCAAGGGGTCGTCTCTCTAGTAACCTTACCGACAAAGTGGTGTTCTGGAATGGACACATTACCAAAGACTAATGGTTCAATTCAAATCTGCGTGGACTTGACTCAATTAAACAAGTCAGCAGAGTACGAAATCCACCCAATGGCATCAGTGGATGAAAGTCTCACCAAATTAGCAAGAAGCAACCTCCTCACAAAATTTTTGCTAACAGTGGATTTTGGCAGTTGCCCCTGGACAAACAATCCAGATTGTGAACTACTTTTATCACCCAATTCGGTCATTATTGTTTTAACAACGTACCATTCAGAATTGCTCCTACACCTGAGATATTCCAAAGAATGATGCCTCAGGCCCGGGAAGGCATGGAAGGACTAATATGCCATATAGGCGACATTCCTGTACATGGTTCATCAAAGGAAGAACATGACTGTCAAATGAGAGCAGTCCTAAAAGTTCTACAAGAAGCAGGTTTGACATTAAGTAATAAATGTGAATTTGTAAAGCCTAGGATAAAATTCTTAGGGCACATTGTGCAAGCTTCGGGAATTATGGCTGACCCACAGAAAACGAATTGCATTGTCAAGAATGCCATTGGAAGGAGTCAAGCTGGAAGATTTAAATTTTATTGAGGAAGTGGAAGCATATACTTCACTCATCACTAAATACATACCAGCCACTGAGAGAGTTCCTGCAACCTAAAAACATCACAGAATTACAAAGATTCCTTGGGATGGTCAATCAAGTTGGCAAGTTCCTTTCAAACTTGGTGGAAATCAAAGAGCTGTTCATCAGCTGTTGAGACAAGGTCAGTAGCAGTGCTGGAACATGGACCAGCAAAATGCTTTTGACAAGATTAAATGTCTCCTAATTTCACCAGAAATTCTCGCACACTATGATCCAGAGTTGCCAACAATTGTAGAAGTGGAAGCACCATCTACAGGCTTGAGCACAGCGTTGTTTCAAGATCAAAAAGATGGACAAAGAAGAGCAGTTTATTATGCCTCAAGAAGCATAAGCAACCGTATGGGCATATGAGAAGTTCTCCGATCATGTCATGAGGTTAAGGTTTAAAATTGAAACTCACCACAAACATTTGGTTACTCTTCTTAACCTAAAGAAAATTGCAAAATTGCTGCCTAGCAATCAATATTTTAGACTGAGACTCATAAGATACAATTCAGTTACTGAGTACGTTCAAGGGAAGTATCAGAGATGCATTGTCAAGAACACCATTGGAAGAAGTCAAGCTGGAAGATTTAAATTTTATTGAGGAAGTGGAAGCATATACTTCACTCATTACTAAATACATATCAGCCACTGAGAAGAGATTACAAGAAATTAAGCAAGCACAACAGTAGGATATCAAGTACATGAAAATAAAAGAGTATTGCCAGAATGGATGCTCGGAGTATACTCCTAACAACCGTACTTCACCAATACTTTGAACAGAGAAAACATCTCACAATCATCACTCATTTCTTAGCTTTTAACAACAAATTAGTCATCCCAAAACACTCTTGACTCAACATTCTCCAGAAAATCCATTAAGGTCGCTTGGGGGTAGCAGAATTCTGAACAAGAGCCCAGCAGTCAGGCTGGTGGCCAGAAATCAGTCACCCCATTGAAGAGTTAATCACGAATTTCCACATGTGTGCAGTGAATAGCCAACAGTAGACCAAATCACTGGCACCATCCATTGTTCCTTTGATTCCATGGCAGCGACTGGGAAAGGATTTATTTGAGTTTGAAGGCAAAGTTTTCATCATCATCATTGACTACTGCTCCAGATGGTTTGAAGTGAGTTGACTGCACAAAACGATGACGGAGGCAGACATTACATCACTAAGAAGAATCTTTGCAACTCATGACATTGTGGACATTGTGGTGTCAGGCAATGGTCCTCAGTTTGCTAACAAGCTGTTCTACAACTTTGTGTAGAAATGTGGTTCCATGCATGTGACTGGTTCACCTAGATATTCTCAGTCAAAGAATGAAGCAGAAAAAGGAGTTTGTACAATCAAGGAATTGATTTAAAGGAAAGGATATTAACTTAGCCCTTCTTAACTACAGAATTTCACTGCTAAAAAACAGATTCTCGCCATCAAAACTATTGATGGGTAGATGGCTGTGAACACAACCTCCAACTCTACAACTGTTAGGAAATAGGGATAGTTTAAGTAAGTTATATTCATATTGTGGGTGTTAGGAATGAGTTTTAGCTTTAATGTTTAAGTTTTACTTGTATTTCTGTATCTGTGTGTTAAGAAAAGTTCAAGCTGAGTTTTAGTTTCACTTTAAAAGATGCCTGCATTTCTAAAGAGAGGTTACAACTGTAAGAGAAGTTGAGCAAACACAAGAATAGAAAAACTGGGCTGTTGCCTAGCAACAGGGGTCCAGAGAAGCTGATCCCTCCTACAGGCACACACAGAATAAAGTAGAAATAGCAGTTATTGAGTTCAGTTTTGAAGACAACTTCCAGGCAGAAGCAGCCTGGATGGCTCAGCTAGCCAGTCCCAAGCTAAAGTTCATTGAAAATAGCTGCCAGGGAGAGACTGGAGCAAAGGGGACTGATAGCCAGTCCCAAGCTAAAGAAGAAAGCCCACAAGAATCCAGGGGAGTGGAACAGGAGAAAGTCCTAAGCAGATCTTCTTGTCAAAGGAAGAACAAGAACCTGGAAAGGTCCTGTTAAGTGAAGCTAAGAGCAAGGGGCAGAGAAAGGCTCCAAGCTTCAATCTTAAAGTTTCAAGCTGTGGGAAGCAGAGTCAAGGCGATATAAAGGCTTGTGAGAAGTCAGAAGTTCCAAACAAGCAACTGAAGGCCTGTAACTCTATTATGGGCATGTGAAATAGTGGTGTACTGTTGATAGCTGAGTCAGTGAGAGACAGTGCATGCAAGAAAGCTTGAATGCATATGGTGATCCAGGTGAGAGGAACATTGGAAGGAGAGTTAAAAACTCTGGAGGCGGACTCTTGAGAGAAAGCATGAGCACAGAGCATGATTTTTGAAAATGAGAGTAGGGATAACAGATCAACAGAAAGAAGGCATTGAAATAGAAACAGCTGCACAGCCGAGATGTTATAGAATTGAGATGAACCAGGGAAATATCAGAAGAAACCAAAGAGCCTTGATATTATTGGGAAGGAAACCAATCAAACCTGGGACATATTATTCAGATCCGTATGGAGACAATGAACCAGAAACAAGCAGAAATTCTACAACAATCCAGGTGGAAGACACTCCTATCATAGCACTAGCACTACCTATCAGTGCAGTTCATCCTCAACCTCCAAACAAACTCAGGACCAGGTCAATGAGATTGGTCAAGGCACCACAGAAACTAACTAACCCTGTGAAGTCTGATGCTTTGGGATGAGATGTAGGATGATGTATATAGTTGGGCAAAGACATGGAGGGAGATGTACAGTAAAGGGTTAACATTAGGAGCACCTGATACTGATGTAACTATTGATGTAACTGTAATGCAATGTCACATGACTAAAAGACAGATCTGGTGGGGAGCAGAAGTACAACCTTGTGTAGAATACTGAGATGCATATAGATCTGTAAATAAACAAGAACGGTTTTAATGAATTACAATCTATGGTAGCATTCTTAGGGTAATACGCAAACCCTATAGAAACCCCAACTAGATCCCAGGCTCAAGATGAAACAAGGTGAAATTAGGAAAGCAACGAGGGGGCATTAAAAAATAGAGGTAAATAAAATCATGGAAAACCCAAAGATGTTCTGTAAGTTCATAAAGAGCAAGAGAATAACAAAGGAAGGAGTAGGCCCTATTAGGGGCCTAAAAGGCAACAGGCAGGACACTGGGGTAAGTTTCTTAATGAATAACTTGCAGCTGTCTTCACAAGAAAGGAGGCCGATAATGACATCATAGTTAAGGAGGAAGAGTGAGAAGTATTGTGTGGGATAAACAATGTAAAGGAAGAAATATTAAAGGATTTGATGTCTTTGAAAGTAGGCAAATCACCTGGCCCAGAGGAAATATATCCCAGGTTGCTAAGAGAAGCAAGGAAGGAAATTTCAATCCTCTTTGCTACAGGAGTGATGCCAGTCAATTGGAAGACTGCCAACATTGCACTGTTGTTTAAAAAGGGAGAAAGGGATAATCCTATTAATTATAGGCCAGTTAGCTTACTTTCAGTTGTAGGCAAATAATTGGAATCAATTCTGATGGACAGTAAAAAAATTCCATTTAGAAAGGCACAGATTAATCAAGGAAATATGGATTTGTTAAGGGAAGGTCATGTCTGACTAACTTGACTGAATTTTTTGAGGAGGCGACAAGTAGGATTAATGAGTGCAGTGTGATTGATGTTGTCTACATGGATTTTCGCAAGGCTTTTGACAAGGTCCCAAATGGTAGCCTGGCCAAAAAAGTAAAAGCCCTTGGGATCCAAGGGAGAGTGACAAATTGGATCCAAAATTGGTTTTCTGGCAGGAAGCAAAGGGATCTTTCGTGACTGGAAGACTGTTACTAGTGGGTTTCCGCAGGGCTCAGTACAAGATCCCTTGCTGGAGTTAATGTTAATGATTTAGACTCAAATACATGGGACATTTTAAAGAAGCTCGGAGATGATATAAAAATTGGCTGTGTGGTTGATAGTCAGGGAGAAAGCATTGGCCTGCAAGAATATATAGGTGGTCTGGTCAGTTGAGCAGAAAAATGGAAAATGGAATTTAATCCAGAGAAGTATGAGGTAATGCATTTTGCCAGGTTCAACAGGCAATGGGAATATTTAATAAATGGAGGATACTGAGTCATGTGGAGGGACAGACGTTTGTTGGACTATATATCCACAGATCTGTAAAAGGAGCAGGAAAGTCAATAAGGTGGTTAAGAAGGCATATAGCATATTTGGCTTTAGTGGCCGAGGCATAGAATACAAGAGCAGGTTATGCTAAAACTATACAATGCTAGTTAGGTCACAGCTTGAGTACAACGTATAGCTCTGGTCACCACATCACAAGAAAGACATGATTGCAATTACGAGGGTGTAGAGGAGATTTACCAGGATGTTGCCAGGACTGGAAAACTTCATCCATGAGGAAAGATTGGATAGGCTGGGTTTGTTTTCCTTGGAATGGAGGAGGCTGAGCAGTGACTTAATTGAGATGTATAAAATTATGAGGGGCCCACATAGAGTAAATAGGAACAACCTATTTACCTTAGCAGAGGGGTCAAAAATCAGTGGGAATAGATTTAAAGTAATTGGTGCTGGATTAAATAGGGGATTAGGAAACATTTTTTCACCCAGAAAGTGGTAGTGATCTGGAAGTCATTGCCTGAAAGGGTGGTTGAGGCAGAAACTCTCAATACACTTAAAAAAGTATTTGGATGCCTATTTGAAGAGCCATGACCCGCAGTGCTACACACTTAGTGCAGAAATGTGGGATTAGGCTGGGTAGCTCGACATTGACTAGCATGGACATAGTAGGCCAAACAGCCTCCTTCTGTGTCATAAATTTTCTATGATTTCAAAAATGCGATTACTGTTTTAACAAAAAGATACTGAGGCAGCAGAAAGAATCCTGGGAAGGGAATAAAGGTAATCTCAGATTTTAAAACACTTGCTTTGAAGACACACTAAGGAACCCAAATCGATTCTCACTGAGAAACCAGAGATGACAGAAGTGTACTATCTAAGATTTTACAGTAGAGAAGGTAATCAGTTAGTTACAATAGGAGAAGTATTTTGTGCAAAGCAGTGATAGGAAAACCTAAACTTAACTTAAGCAATAACTTAACATCTCAAATCACCAATTTATGGAACACACTACATCTGGTGCAGCAAATATCTATTCAGGGAAGTAATGAGGAAAGCACAAATGGAAATGAATAAGTATGATCTGATAGACATTACAGAGACATGGCTGAAGAATGACATAGACTGGGACCTGAATATAGGAAGGACAGGAAACTAGGAAAAGGTGGAGGGGTGGCTCTGTTAATTTAATGATGGTATTAGCACAATAGTGAGGGATAACTCAAGTTCAGGAAACCAGGATGCCGAAGCAGTTTGGGTAAAGATAAGAGATGATAAAGGCAAGAAGTCACTTGTGGAAGTGATGTACAGGCCCCTTAACAGTACCCATGGTAGGGCAGAGTATAAAGGAAGAAACTGTGGGAGTTTGTCAGAAAGATACAGCAATAATCATGGGGGATTTTAATCTACA
This sequence comes from Carcharodon carcharias, assembly GCF_017639515.1. NCBI lineage: Eukaryota > Metazoa > Chordata > Chondrichthyes > Lamniformes > Lamnidae > Carcharodon > Carcharodon carcharias. The sequence continues at coordinate 31,875,497 of NC_054480.1, forward strand.
CTTAGGCTGGGAAAATCAGATGAGCAAAGGTAGCCTAGATGAGGGGTTCATAGAATGCTTTCGGGATAGTTTCTTGGAACAGCATGCTCTGGAGTCAACCAGAGAGCAGACTATACTACACTTGATATTGTGCCATGGGATAGGATGAATTAATTAACTCATAGAGAAGACACCCCTAAGGTAGCAACGATCATAATATGATTGAATTTAATGTTCGGTTTGAGGGAGAGAAGAGCAGCTCCAAGACTCGTATTTTAAACTTAAATAAGGGCATTATGAGGGCATGAAAGTAGAGCAGTCAATAATGGTGCAGTGGCAGACATTTAAAGGGATATTTTGAAATACACAGAATAGATACATTCCAACAAGAAAGAAAAATTCCAAAGGGAGGACCCACCATTCGTGGTTAACTAAAAAAGTTAAAGACAATATCAAATTTAAAGAAAAAACGTATATTTGCACAAGGATGTGCAGCAGGTCAGAAGATTGTATAGAATTTTAAAAACAGCAAAGAATGATTAATAAGGAGGGAAAAAGTTAGAGTGCAAGGGAAAGCTAGCTAGAAATATAAAGATGGATAGTAAGAGTTTCTATGGCTGTTTAAAAAAAGAGTTAACGAAGTGAGCATTGGTCCTATAGAAATTGATCCTGGGGAATAAGGAGAAGGCAGATGAATTAAACAGGTATTTGGTATCAGTCTTCGCTATAGAGGACACAAGTAGAAATAGCTGTAATTCATGAAATGGAAGAGAGAGAGGAACTCAAAAAAATTACAATCACAGGGAAGTGTTACTGGGTGCATTGTGGGAGCTGCAGGCTGAAAGGTCCTTGGATCCTGATGGACTTAATCCTCGGGTCTTAAAAGAAGTGGCTGGTGAAATAGCTGATGCATTGGTTTTAATTTTCCAAAATTCCCTGGATTCAGGGAAGATTCCATTAGATTGGAAAATGGTTAATATAACTCCTTTATTCAAAAAGGAGGGAGACAGAAAGCAGGAAACTACAGGCCAGTTAGCTTATCATCTGTCATAGGGAAAATGTTAGAAGCTATTACTAAAGACATTGTAGAAGTCCACTTAGATAAATTCAAGATAATCAGGCAGAGTTAACATGGTTTTGTGAGAGGGAAAGCATGTTTAACCAATTTATTGGAGTTCTTGGAATCGTCCCAGTATTGGATAAAGTGTGATAGCGGGCGTGTAAAATGTTTTACCCACTGGCCGCAATGGCAGGTTTTCGCGCTGTATTGTACCATTCCCGCCTCATTATTTATACAGTCACAGGAATCATGCTGTTTCGCTAGCGGGCTTCCTCCGATTCGCCTACCACACCATCACCTCACTGCTTCCTCATGCAGGGTGCCATATTTGAACTGCCGCCGCGTGCGCAACTCTCAATGCTTGCAGCCCAGGACTGTTCCACAGAAGACGTGGCCCTGAAAGAAAAGGAGACTGCAGCCCACCGTTTTTCTGACGCATCCCTGGAATGCTTTTTAGATACTGTGGAGGACTGCTGCGATGTCCTCTACCCCCACACACTAGCCACAGGAGGCCCATCAGTGTCATCACTCCAGCTTGGGAGGCAGTGGCAGTGGTGGTCAGTGCCAACGCTGCACAGAAGAGGTTCACCATCCAGTGCAGAAAGAGGATGAATGACCTCATTCACGCCACCAAGGTTAGGCAACCAACTCATCACTCTAAACTCAAACATTCACATATTCATCACACCTTCAATGGCATCCTAATCACTGCCAGCTCAAGGGACAGCACCACTCACTCTGACACACACACACACTTACATCTCCATCTGGCCTCATTTCCTCTGGAGGCCGTCTCCTCAGCCCTTACCCTTTTGAGGCCTCTTGCACAGATCAACATGTGTCCCAACAGACCCTGGGATACTCCCCTTCCCCAGTACTGCCTGGCCCTGCAGCCTCTTCCCTTGCCAGAAGCCACTTCTTCCCCTTCCCCAAGCAAGCCCTAGCCCAGCATCCATTGAAAAGCCATCCATCCCTGCCTTATGGCTGGTCTGGTAAATAGAAATCTGCCTGTGAGCTCCCCTTAAAAGTGATGTGGTGCTGCCTGCGAAGCCTGACACTGATAAGTGCAAGTGCTGCCTGAAGCAAGGTAGGCAAACAAACCTCAAAGCCCCAAGCGAAGTGCAGCTCGTCAGGTGCATGTCGCTTATGTTCAGTTGTGAAACATATAGATGTGAGGGTGCCTGGATGATGCAATGTAGAGGGAAGATTCTGGCAGGCAGGCAAGATGATGAGATGCAACTGCATTGAAATTAGGTTCCCGATGTTGGATGGTGGGAAAGGCAGCCCGCTATTGATGGGTAGAGTGGATGATGGCAAATTGGCTTCATGACGGTGTAAAACCAATTTTTGGCCTTCTCGCCATATTGTTCACTCATACCTACCATGACGCCTTTGAATATTTTAATGCAGGGCTAGATAGATTCTTGATAAACAAAAGGGTGAAAGGTTATTGGGGGTAGGTGGGAATGTAGAGTTGAGGCTACAATCAGATTAGCCGTGATCTTATTGAATGGCAGAGCAGGCTCAAGGGGCCGAGTGGCCTACTCCTGCTCCTAATTCGCATGTTCGTGTGTTTGTATGGGAATAATTCCTAATTCAGCAGAGGTGAGGAGTAATTAATTCAGTTAAAGAGAAGGAAATTGGTGAGAGGATCTGAATATAAGGGCCTATTCCCCTTCAGAATATCCTTTTATTAACAATAAAGACCATCATAATTTATTAAAATGTTAAAAATCATGCATGTGGAACATACCTGAACAGTCAAGTCCTAGTAAAATAGTTGCATTTATATTGGTCACTAACAACTAGTCTGTATTCGAAAACAGAAAACCTCTAGACAAATATGACAGATTTTCACTGCTCTTTTAGTGCAGCCATAAAGGTGTTTTTGGTGCATTTACATGACAGCAGTGGAATCTTCCCCCAACCTAGACGGCTGATTGCTGTCATCTATCTTCTATTGCTTATTAGACAATAGTTTAAGTGACCAGTTCTGTCGAAGGGTCATGAGGACTCGAAACGTCAACTCTTTTCTTCTCCGCCGATGCTGCCAGACCTGCTGAGTTTTTCCAGGTAATTCTGTTTTTGTTTTGGATTTCCAGCATCCGCAGTTTTTTTGTTTTTATAATAGTTTAAGTGGACCTTTCAAGGATTCCATTCACAATACCTTGTATTTTTATTATTACAGCAAATTTTCGCACATATAACATTTTTTCTTACAACCTGCAATGCATTCATGAGTAAACAAAATTGGAGTTGAATAAAAAGGAGTGTCTGCAACATTGGGCGGACTTTTCCGAGCCCCCTGGTAACAGGTGTGACAGATGGCATGCCTGGAAAATCTGGCGTGACCTGCTTCACCACGGCGTGAAGGCAGGCCGCGATCGTCCGCTCAGCCTGCCAACAGTGGGCCGGGTTTCCCGCCATTGGTCGGCGGGGAGCTAATTGTAATACATCAGCATATAGTTAAAAGGCCATCCACCAGGCTCTTGGAACTCCACCATATCGTCTGTCCAGGTCGGCTGGAAAGCACACCAACATGTTTCACAGCAGCACACAGGCGATGTGCACTTGATGGCCTTCACTTTGGAGGAACTGAAGTGAGTGAGCAGCAGCGTTCTCCACAGTTCACTTGTTTACGGCCTCAGGGGCACGGGGGGTGCAGAGGCAACTGGTTTGGATGCGACTGCTGAGGAGGGTTGGGGTTGTTTTCAGGAGCAAGTGCTGGCCAGTCTCGGGGGCAACCTTGCCAGTGGAGGTGGGTGGGGGGAGGGCCGGGGGGGGGGTGTTGGTTGGTGTCAAGTGCTGCCCTGGTGTTGCAGCCCATGGACAGGCAATCAAGGTGGGGGGGCAGGGTAAGTGAGGGAAGTGGCCACAACTTAGGGACACCTGTATGAACTGACCATGCCTCAGCAACAGAGACAGATCAGGCGCAGCCACAGTGATATGATTGGGGTTGGGCTTCTAGCCTGCCCATCCATGCAAGAAACACGGAGGCACCAAAAGGCCACCAAGTGCCCCATACCTTACTACACCCCTTGAACGCCCCCCCACCCCACCCCTCCCCCCGCCAACCGCCTCCCCACACCCCTCCCGTCACACACTTCGAGTTCGCCACCACTTTATTGGCCCACAGAGCAGATGGACTCACCAACGCTGGCCATGTAGCAGTCACTGCTAGAGGCACTCACAGCCCCTTGCAATCTCAGCATCATGGTTTGGACCAGTGTCCCCCATGTCACAGGCTGACAGGGCAGCCATGCAGTGCACTCATATCTGGCCATCCGAGGGGTGACCAGCACTCTCCAGGAAGCATTAAGGGGCAGTCAAAGAGGGCCAGGAAAGGTGCTAAGTACAGCCATGATAACCAGACTTCTCTCTCTCTTTCATGCTGCAGAAGGACCACATCAGGATCATGGACCCTGGTGGTCTAGCTTATGACTGATGCCTACAGAGACTGTAGAAGACTAAGGAGAGAGCAGCTGAGGCTCCTGGCTGTGCAAAGGCAGGGGCAGCAACCTCATGAAGACAGGACAGCAGGGGCGCCCAGGAGTGACAGCGAGCCGTGGCTGGTCGGCACATAGCAACACCCAGGGTTTATAGATGCCACCAGCCATTCCTGCAGATGACTGAGAACGAGTGTCGTCAGTGACTGTGCATGTCTAGGGATTTGGTGGCTCACCCCTGCCACTTACTGCAGGACTTGCCGCCAAGGGGACATGGAGGGCATCCACTGCCATTGGCTGTGAAAGTGTCTGTAGCGCTCAATTTCTGTACCAGCGGCTCCTTTCAGGGCTCCCATAGGTGACCTCTGTGGGATTTCACAATCCATCATCCACAAATGCATCCATGAGGTCACAGATGACATCCTCTCCATGGCACACAACTTTGTGCATTTCGCCCAGGACCGGGACAACCAGGATGCAAGTGCCATTAGATTCGTCCTGCTCTCAGGATTTCCACAGGTGCAGGGTGTGATTGACTGCACTCATGTGACGCTCAGGTCTCTGTCGCTACACTCAGTGGACTTCACTCGCAAGAATTTCCAATCACTGAACGTACAGCTGGTATACGACCACCAGAAACGCATCCTGCAGGTGTGCGCATGGTTTTCAGGGGTTGTGAACGACGCCTACATCCTGAGTCACTTGCAGGTCCCTGCAGTCTTCCAGGGTCCACAGAAGCTGCAGGGATGGCTCCTCAGGGATAAGAGCTACCCGCAGAGGCCGTGGCTGATGACACCCGTGTGGCAGACTCAGACTGCAGCAGAGCGACGCTATAATGAGGCTCATGCAGCAGCTCACAACTTGGTGGAGCAGACCATTGATATGCTGAAGGTGCGGTTCCGGTGCATGGTCCAGTCTGGTGGAGTCCTGCAATATAGTCCTCTGACGGTGTCATGCATCATTGTCGTCTGCTGCGCCCTTTACAACCTGGCGCTGCAATGGGGAGAGGAGCTGGCTGAGGAGGAGATGGAGGAGTTGGAGGTCTCCTCAGATGAAGAGGATGCCGATGGGGATAAGGGTGAGTGGGGTCCTCGGTGCTGACGATGACAGGGATAAGGCTCTCACACTGGCTAGATGAGGCAGGTGAGCTCAGGAGGCCCTCATAGCTGCTAGATTTGTGGAGGATGATGATGACATGCAGTGAGGTGACCCTATAGATTCTCACATCACAGTTGTGAACGTTTGACTCCAGTCTGGCTTATTGCAGCACCAATACCCTCTGTGAGAATGCTCCTGTCATGGAGATGCAGTGGAGGCCCTAATAGTCACTTGATCGCAGGAGAATGATAACAACACGCAGTGAGGACACTCCATAGATCTTCACATAGCCTCTGAGAATGTCTGACTCCTGTCTGGCTGAGGGCAGCTCGCTTGCACTGCATGATCAGGGTCGTTTCATAGAGATGCAGCCATGAAACTTTTGACACATCTGATGTTATGTCCACCTTCAGCACCTCAGCCCTTCAGGAGCTTGTGCACTGCACCACTGGTCGCAGATGCTGGTGTGATGGGGGCCAGCCCCACCTTAAAGGTGCTGAGAGTACACAGAGAGAATGAGAGAACTCTGGCATCTGCCCACTACACTCTGGCAGCAATGACCAGCACTGCCAAGGTGCGGGCATCAGTAATGTTTCCATGGAGTGTGAGACTGGACCATCACTGTGGACTGAGGGCTGCACAGAGCACAGGGAAGAGTCCCTGGTCTGAGATACCTCCCTTTTATCTTGTGTAGAAAGGTTTCACAACTGAGGGACAAGAACACTGCTCATCAGAACAAGGAGCCACAGGCAGGCAGACATTCTTCGGAGTTTATTGACAATAGTGAACAGTATTTACAAGTGATCAACACCCATAGCCAGGCTGTGCAACTACTTTTAGCTAACTTTCCTAACCCTGACTTTACGTCATGGTGCTCCCTGGACATCCACAGCAGAGGTGGAGGCAGCCGGCTGATTGTGATGCCATTGTTACTGCTCATTAAATTGAAATAACTGTTCTCCTTGAATTTTCTTATGAATAGCAATCCTATTATGTTTTTTAACTTATCAGAAATATATGAAATATTTTCAATAACCATAGGATCAATTTTAACTGCGCCTCAATCGTTACTGATGAGAATGAGGCATCAGCAGCAGCATGGCCATCATCTTGTTCACGCTACAACTGTGCCTGGCACCATTTTAACAGGTGACTCTTGGGGAGTGTCAGTGGCCCCCACCCTAGGCAGGCTGCCCCATTCAAATTCAAAATTCTGATGCTATTCAGACTCTAGCGCAATCTTAACACACAGCCATGCATTTGATTCCAAGTGCCAGCCTTGTCAGGGAAACCTGGTGCCAATGAGGTGCAGGCCCAATCATGTTTTTATTCATGACTGTCGAAATCAGTTCCACAAAGCTTGGTTGGAGGTGGGGTGGGGGTGGGGGTGGGGGGGGGTGGGGGTGGGGGGGGGGCGGGGGGGGGGGGGGGGTGCTGGCATTGGGAGGATTGGGAGGGGTTGGACCCGGGAGTGAAGTGATGCCCGGGAGTTGAAGTTGCCTTGATACAAGAACATAAGACCATAAGAAATAGGAACAGGAGTAGACCATTCGGCCTCTCGAGCCTGCTCCGCCATTCAGTAAGATCATGGCTGATCTTCTTGTGTTTCGATTTCCACATTCCCATCTACCCCTGATAACCTTTGATTCCCTTGCCCAACAAGAATCTATGTACCTCTGCCTTAAAAATATTCAATGACCCCGCCTCCGTCACCTTCTAAGGCAGGGAATTCCAAAGTCGCACAACCCTCTGAAAGAAAAAATTTCTCCTCATCTCTGTCCTAAAAGGCAGACCCTCAATTTTAAACCAGTGCCCCCTAATTCTGGACTCACCCACAAGAGGAAACATCCTTTCAACGTCTATCTTGTCAAGCTGTTCAGAAACTTGTATACTTCAATCAAGTCACCCCTCACTCTCCTAAACTTCAGTGGAAACAAGCCCAGTCTGCCAACCTTTCCTCATAAGACAACCCACTCATTCCAGGTATCAATCTGGTAAACCTCCTTTGAACTGCCTCCAATGCATTTTCATCCTTCTTTAAATAAGGAGACCAAAACTGCACACAGCATTCGAGGTGCGGCCCTGTATAACTAAAGCATAACATCCTTACTTTTATGTTCAATCCCTCTCATAATAAAGGATTGCATTTCATTAGCCTTCTTAATTACTTGCTGTACCTGCATACTAACTTTTTGTGACTCATGTACTAGAACACCTAGATCCCTCTGCACCTCAGAATTATGCAGCTGTGCTCCATTTAAGTAATACTCTGCTTTTTTGTTCTTCCTGCCAAAGTGAACAACTTTACATTTTCCCACATTAAATTCCATTTGCCAGATCTTTGCCCACTCATTCAACTTATCTATATCCATCTGCAAACTCCTCATGTCCTCTTCACAACATATTTTCCTACCTATCCTTGTGTCTTTGGTGACTTTGATGACTTTGGTGGGCAGCCTTTGGAGGACTGAGACTTGGAAGGCCCCGGCCTGCTTTCGGGGTCCTGCTGTGTGGCAGTGACACCTTCCTAGGCCTGTGGAGCTGGAGCTGCTGAGGTCACAGGAAGCGGGGAATCAAATGGGCCAGTCACTCCCAGAGTCACCAGGGTGGATGGCCCCAGAGAATGCACTTGCTGATCCTCCTCCCTATGGGGCACGAGGGCCCCTGGCTGACACCATGAGGGGAAGTGGTAGCTGGAGTGAGATCGAGCTGTCCAGAACCCTTCTCACATACACACTGTTGGAGGGCAACAATGGCATCAGCGATGGAGTTTAACCTGCACTGTAGTGCAGATGTGACGTCCTGGACCAAAGTCTCCATGGTAGCTGCCATTCTACCACTGTTGATCTCGGTAAGTTGCTTTGCCAGCGCTATCACCTCAGCCTGAAAATGGACAGACTGTTCCATCATGCTTGCAATCTGAGGAGTGCAGCGGACATCCCTTCCAGATGTTCCCTAGCTTGCGTTTGCAGCTCCAGCAACTGTGACATAACCCAGTCCAGAGACTCGTCATCTGACTTTCAAGTGCTGGGGACCTGTGAAGTCCCTGCCTCCACCTGCTGTGGATCAGACAGTGCGATGTGCTCAACAGATTGTGATCCTGAGGCTACTCTAAAGCTAGGTCCCACCGAAGTGTGTATCTCTGCGCTGGTGGAGGGTGTGGGTGAGCGCTGTGATGGGACTTCAGGGAGGATGCCTTCAGATTCCTCTTCAGAGGTTTCTTTAGGGCTTGATTGGAAGCCCTAGGTCATGGATTCTGTTGGCTATTTGGCAGATGTGCCTGCGAAAGTAAGGGGAGATAATTAGTGCATAGCAGGGGTCTGTGAAAGAGGACACGTCACTCACGGCATGGTTGTCTGATGGATGTTACACTGCTGGATCCTCACTTGGTAGAGCAGCTGACTTCACCATCAGCACAGGACCAGTCCCAGTCATCACCAGCAAGCTGAATGGCTCTGTTTTCGAATTCTGTCAGAACTTTGATCTCTGGCATTCCTCCACCTGTCTGCAACCTTTCCCTCCTGTTGTGTGCCAGTTTGTCCTGCACGGATAGAGATGGGGAGAGTGTATCAGAATGCTTGCTGGGCCAGATGATAAGGGTGCCTTATCTGTGTGGGTGGTGAGTGGTCCTATGGACAGGATGAGGACAATGACGGTGTGTGTGAAGGAGTGAATGGTGATGTCCTTTGCACTGGCAGTGAGTGAGGGCCCTGTGGATGTGGTGGGTTTGTGAGTGTGTGAGTTGGGAGTGATGAAAAGAGTGACTTAACCTTGCAGAACGGAAGAGGTCATTCATTCTTTTGTGGCACTGGATGGCTGTCCTCCTCTGAAGGGCATTTGTGCTGACCTCCGCTGCCCTCGCCTCCGAAGCCAGGTTGGTAACTTTGCTGCCTATCCTGCGGCCAGAGCAGGGTAGAGCACATCCCTGCTGGCCTCCTTGTCATCCAGCAGTCACTCAAGATACCCATCATTGAAGAGGGTGTGGGGGGCTGCAGTCTTTTTTCCTTTGCTGGCCATGTCTCCCAGGTAGCAGTGGTGAGCTGGTGGCTTTTAAAGATGTCAGCTGGTGTATTGTACAGCGGAGTGATGGCGAGTGGGTGAATGAGAGCCCACCCGCCATGGAAACTGCATGTTTCCCAGGGATGAATGAATAATGAGGCGGGCTAGGGAAGATACGGCGTGAAAACCTGCCATTTGCGTCGGCGGGTAGGACCCCATTTTACCCACCTGTTACCGCACGTAGTGCAATGCTGGGAAAATTCCACCCATTGTTACTGCTCATTAAATTGAAATAACTGTTCTCCTTGAATTTTCTTATGAATAGCAATCCTATTATGTTTTTTAACTTATCAGAAATATATGAAATATTTTCAATAACCATAGGATCAATTTTAACTGCGCCTCAATCGTTACTGATGAGAATGAGGCATCAGCAGCAGCATGGCCATCATCTTGTTCACGCTACAACTGTGCCTGGCACCATTTTAACAGGTGACTCTTGGCGAGTGTCAGTGGCCCCCACCCTAGGCAGGCTGCCCCATTCAAATTCAAAATTCTGATGCTATTCAGACTCTAGCGCAATCTTAACACACAGCCATGCATTTGATTCCAAGTGCCAGCCTTGTCAGGGAAACCTGGTGCCAATGAGGTGCAGGCCCAATCATGTTTTTATTCATTGCTTGTGGTCCTTCAACCCCACTAAGAAACTTCAGTCCTTTTCTGCCTCAGGCTTCATCTCCTCTCTGACCACACTTGCCTACCATTCCCTGATATATGTAGATGACTGTGGGAACCATCCCACCGGATCCCAACCTGCAGCCTTCCCAGCCCCATCCTAAATTCAGGTTTCTGACTGTCGAAATCAGTTCCACAAAGCTTGGTTGGAGGTGGGGTGGGGGTGGGGGTGGGGGGGGGGGGGCGGGGGGGGGGATGCTGGCATTGGGAGGATTGGGAGGGGTTGGACCCGGGAGTGAAGTGATGCCCGGGAGTTGAAGTTGCCTTGATACAAGAACATAAGACCATAAGAAATAGGAACAGGAGTAGACCATTCGGCCTCTCGAGCCTGCTCCGCCATTCAGTAAGATCATGGCTGATCTTCTTGTGTTTCGATTTCCACATTCCCATCTACCCCTGATAACCTTTGATTCCCTTGCCCAACAAGAATCTATGTACCTCTGCCTTAAAAATATTCAATGACCCCGCCTCCGTCACCTTCTAAGGCAGGGAATTCCAAAGTCGCACAACCCTCTGAAAGAAAAAATTTCTCCTCATCTCTGTCCTAAAAGGCAGACCCTCAATTTTAAACCAGTGCCCCCTAATTCTGGACTCACCCACAAGAGGAAACATCCTTTCAACGTCTATCTTGTCAAGCTGTTCAGAAACTTGTATACTTCAATCAAGTCACCCCTCACTCTCCTAAACTTCAGTGGAAACAAGCCCAGTCTGCCAACCTTTCCTCATAAGACAACCCACTCATTCCAGGTATCAATCTGGTAAACCTCCTTTGAACTGCCTCCAATGCATTTTCATCCTTCTTTAAATAAGGAGACCAAAACTGCACACAGCATTCGAGGTGCGGCCCTGTATAACTAAAGCATAACATCCTTACTTTTATGTTCAATCCCTCTCATAATAAAGGATTGCATTTCATTAGCCTTCTTAATTACTTGCTGTACCTGCATACTAACTTTTTGTGACTCATGTACTAGAACACCTAGATCCCTCTGCACCTCAGAATTATGCAGCTGTGCTCCATTTAAGTAATACTCTGCTTTTTTGTTCTTCCTGCCAAAGTGAACAACTTTACATTTTCCCACATTAAATTCCATTTGCCAGATCTTTGCCCACTCATTCAACTTATCTATATCCATCTGCAAACTCCTCATGTCCTCTTCACAACATATTTTCCTACCTATCCTTGTGTCATCTGCAAATTTAGCTACCATGTCTTCACTCCGCTAATCTAAGTCATTGATGTAAATCATAAAAAGTTGAGGGCCCAGTACAAACCCCTGTGGGATGCCACTCCTCACATCCTGTCCATCAGAAAAGGACCCATTTATGCATACTCTCTGGCTTTCTTCCAGCCAGCCAATCTTCTATCCCATGCTAATATGTTACCCACTACACCATGCAATGTTATTTTCTGTAATAATCTTTGACGTGGCATCTTCTATGCCTTCTAGAAATCCAGGTACAGTACGTCTACAGGCTCCTCTTTCAAAAAACAACAATAAATTGGTTAAACACGGTTTTCCTTTCACAAAACCATACTGACTCTTCCCTATTGCCTTGAGCTCTTCTAAGTGCCCAGCTATAACCTCCCTAATGATCGATTCTAATAACTTCCCCATGACAGAAGCCAAGCTCACTGGCCTATAGTTTCCTGTTTTCTGCTTCCCTCCCTTCTTGAATAGAGGGCTTATATTTGCTTCTTTCCAGCCAGATGGAACCTTTCCAAAATCTAGCAGATTTTGCTAAATTAACACCAGCGCCTCGACCACCTCATTAGCCACCTCTTTTAAGACCCTAGGATGTAGTCCATCAGGACCCAGAGACTTGCCAGCCTGCAGCTCCATCAATTTGCTCAGTACTGCTTTCCTAGCGGTTTCAATTTCACCAAGTTCATTTCTCCCGATCACCTCCTGATTTGCAGCTATTACTGGAATGTTTTTGTATCCTCTATAGTGAACATAGAAGCAAAATATTTGTTCATTTCTTCCGCTATTTCCTTATTATCTACTATTAACTCCCCACTGTCACTCTCTAGAAGACCAACACTCACTTTACTTACTCTTTTCCTTTTTAAGTACCTGTAGAAATGCTTGCTATCCATTTTTACATTTCTTGCCGTTGTTTAAATTCCAATAATCTATCCTGCCATTCATCTTTGTGAAGTTGTATGCTTTTTCCTTAAGTTTGATGTTTTTCTTAACATCTCTAGTTCACCACAGATGGTGAGTCCTCCTCTTAGAATTTTTCTTTATAATAGGAATGTACTTATTCTGAGTCCTCTGAAGTATCCCCGTTAATGTCTGCTGCTGCTTCTCTATTGATCTGTCCTCTAGCCTAGTTTTCCAGTTCACTTCAGCTAGCTCAGCTTTCATCTCCATATAGTTGCCATTATTTAAGTTTAAGCTACTAGTCTTAGACCCACTCTTCTCCCTTTCAAACTGGATGTAAAATTCAATCATATTGTGATCGCTGCTACCTAGGGTTGCCTTTACTCTGAGGCCATTAATTAATCCTGTCATGTTGCACAATACCAAATCTAATATAACTGCTCTCTGGTTGGTTCTAGAACATGCTGCTCTAAGAAACTAATATCAGCGACATAGCCTGCTGCACACTCCACTATCCCCACACTGAAATGAGCTAAAGTCAGAGTTAACGGGATTTTTAGGAAATAACAACCCTTTTTGAATTAATAATCATTGATGAAAACAATCAAAAAAATAGAACTGATTCATCGATTAGAACAGGTGTATTACTCAGCTAGAAGCAGGCATAGAAAGCAACAAGTCTAAAGTAAAAACAAAAATAGCTGGAAAAACTCAGCAATTCTGACAGCATCTGCGGAGAGGGAGACAGTTAACATTTCGAGAACTGATCTGATGAAGAATCATACGGACTCAAAACGTTAACTGTATTTTTGTTTCTGTTTCAGATTTCCAGCATCCGCAGTATTTTGCTTTTATCTGAGGAGTTTAAAATGATTGACAGGCTAATTCCTAACTGCAGTAGAGCATTCCTTTACATTCTGCTGGACAGGGTCTCTAGCTCCCAACTGTTCCCACTGAGAATTTGGGAACAGGTTTTAGAATGGGTGAGTCTAGCCCTGAGGAAGCTAAAAATGGCACTTATTAGACATTCGGCAGTTTCAGGCAGCCACCTGCAAAAGTCAAAGCCCTAAAACCATTGTGCCAGTGCAACATGGGTGGCCATAAATCAAAAATCACCCTGAGGTATCTGAAATGTAAAATTGCTCCATTTCTTTGTGCGATCATCCCTACTTAGTCTGATGCAAGTAAAAGTTCACTCACACCCCCAAAAAAAAACCCCAAGGACAAAACACGAGGAGCTCTGAACAAAGATATTTAGAGTCACAAATCTACAAACTTCTACACTAATGCTCCATGAAACTTGATCAATCAGGTTGCAATACATAAATTAAGTTTGAGTGAATTTGGAATACGTTTACTTTAAACAGCTGCTTTAAATAATGAATGAAAGAAATTATGATGGAGAACAGAATAGCAGTTTTGTGACCTGCCATACTCAATTGCACCATTCTGCTTGTCAGTTTAATGGATGTTTTCCTTAAGAATACCAAGAAAACAGTAACCCACATCCCTTCACTTTTGTGCAGCGAGAGACCTGTTTTTCCTGTTGTCAATCAATGGTCTTAGGTTGTGGCTAATCAACATACAACAGTAGAAGCTTTGGAAATAACCGGTTCAACTAAAATAGGGGTAAGTAGACTGGTTTACGACTTCCTGTTTCACAATACAATGGCTATTCCATTTCACAGACCTTTCAGCAATGAATAACTAGCATTAGACTATTGCATACAATCCCTGATATAAAAATCACAAATTTTATCCAACTTTCTTAATAAGGCCAGTGGAAATTTAAGAAGAAACGTTGAGAATTGGGACTTTTGTGTTGTCAGTCAGTAATCTACTTAGATCACTTACTGTCATTACTTATTGGCATTTTTTATCAAACTGTGTTTTTGTTAAAAGTACTTATGGCTGTTTACACCTGCTTTTCTAGACTTTGAGAGGCCAGTTACTTCCTCAAAGGAAGGAGGGGGAAGGCGATGTCACTTCCAAATCTACTAGCACCTCACAAAAACTGTTTTTTATTTTAGGTTAAGTGCTGTGTTAGTGTTGTCAGCTCAGACATAGGGTTTTCACACAACCAGTTGAAAACTCAAAGTAAGCTTGCCAGATTTAGTACAGTGGGAGTTAAGAGTTATGTCAAGTTTGTTCTGGGGCTGTTTAAGACCAACACATTGAGAACATCTGATTGTAAAATGTAAAATCAGTTCCAGTGATGTTCATCGCCAGTAGGCTGTGTTTACTTGCAGATTGACAAATACACAGGATCACAATACCAACAGTGTTAAGGTGAAAGCATCGAACTTTAATGCAGCCACAAAACAACAGTTCGTCACAAGGAGACAAGATGGCTGCACCCAACCACAAGAGGGTGATAACCTAGAGTGGCGCATACTTTGTGCTTAATATATCATTACATATCAAGAGAACATTCCCAATGAAAAGCCCTTCCTTTGATTGGGCATGGTCCTGGAGATTCAATCACATAATGTATGTTAACATGACCTTACATTTCCTGACCCTTGCCCATAGTTTGCAGGTATTATAACGGTTGGGTTCCCTGTACCAAGTGCCTTTTCTCACTATGAGCTAAAAAAGAATTTTTTGCTCACTGGCAAGAATAAGCTGGATATTGAGAAATCCAGAATGCCTTGAAGATCTCCATGAATGGTTCTACACCATCCCTGAGAGGTGAGCTCCCTGATTCTCTCACTGCCTCTGAGAAATCAAAGGTAGTCAACTCTTGATCACCTGGAACAAAAGCAGAAAATGCTGGAAACAACCAATATGATGAAGAGCTGAAACACTAACCATTTCCTTATTTTACAGGTGTTTCCAGCATTTTCTGTTCATGTTTGAAATTTCCAACATTTTTCTACATTTTTTTTTGTTAAGGGAAGGGGAGCTAGAACAAAAATCTGACATCAAAGTAAAAACATCAACTCAATTAATATAGCTAAGGCTGCACCTTCACCCACAGTTCCAAGCTATTTGTTGCTGCATAGATGATAGCGACAGCTCACTTTAAACTCACCTGATTTTCTTTTCCATTAACTTCAATTGGACAGGGTTTAAAGTGGGCTTCCAATTTTCTGTCACCATTTATCTGTTACTGCCAAAGATCAATTTCACCCCTCGTAACTCCTTTTTAAACTAAAAGCATTTTAAAACAGCTCATGCGATAAAAAAACATAGAATTTGCTCATATGTTCACCAATTGTAGCAAAGAAGTGGATGTATTGTTCAACTTTGAGATGTAAAAGCTGCATTTGATTTAATGCAGTATTTGTACATCTAATTGTGCTACTCACTCCAAGTCTGTTATTTTACAACGCAAAGCTGAGTATGAGAAACATTTGTTGAGTACCTATTGGGCGGACTCTGAGAAGGGTTTTCTTTTTAATACTGTTAATCCTGCTATCAGAAAAATTACATTATTGATGGGGACCTGACTTGATTAAGTGTAATCTGCTCCTCCATTCACCAACTGAGAAAGCAAGCAGTGAAAACAAATGAGTAGCTTTGCATCATTGAGCTCGACAATCTGCCTCTGCCTCTGCCTCCACTGTGAAGGTCAAGTTCTGGTCACTTGGTGAAAAGTTCCATATAAGGCAGTTAATGCATAGAAATTTATGATGCTTGAATGACCTATTTCTGTGCCATGACTTCCATGTATAAATCTCTGAGAATCATTTAGTCCCTCTTGGAGTGGGAGTTGCATTTGCTGGACATCTCCACTGTTGAGAGGGCAGAGAAGGGGTGCTGGGGGCTGCTCATAGCTGCAGCTGAAGACGAGGAGAAAAGAGAGAGTGACAGACAGACAGAGGTGACACTGCACTTATGTCATGCACTTACTCAACTGCAACAACATGTGAACTGCAAACTCTACTTCCTGATTTTCCCTCAGGTTGTTCAGAACAGTGACTGGGGGAGATCAGTTTTTTCATTCTTGGAGATTCGAGGACAATCCAGGAAGGTTGGCCACTCTGACACAAACACAAGCAATGGGCAGTGGGAAATCAAATACAATTTCATACTTTGTTTCAATTAAAAATGACAGGGATAAAAATAAATCCAGCAGTGGTTTCCAATCTCCTAACTTCCAAAAATTAGGTAAACTAGAGACTTAAAAATAAGGGCAGAATTTATTGGAACCTGCTGGAGCAAGCAAGGTGATTAAAAATAAGCCCAGAAATTAATGGTGGCTCAGGTGTTCTCCTTAACTCACATGGGTCTACCAGAGGCTTACCAGGGGAGTACCTCATTCACAGACACTCAATGCCAATTGAGGACACAGCATCAGAAAGGCAGGGCAGGTGAGTGGTCCCCTGGGCTTGCATCCTCCATTGTTGTTGACTCCCTCTCTGTGACTCCCATCCCATCCCCCTTACCTCTCTCCAGGGATCCAGTGATGATCCACAATGAAGGTCTTGGTGTATTACCAGTAGCGGTCATTCAGTGCCGTCCTGGTAATGGAGAATTGCTGCCTCCAATTGGCTGGCAGCCTTCAAAAGGGGGAATTCTGTCTTACTGGGGCCTTAATTCATTGGGGGCCTGATGTTGTCCAGGTAAGTGCCTGCTTGCCTTATAATTGCATTGGCCCCCTGTGGCATTAACAAAAGAGCCTTGTAAACCTACAGAGACTGACCCCTGGACTCTGTAGGTAAAATAGGAAGAGCTTGGGGTTGACAATCCTGGATTGTCTTGGAGTCTTCAGAAATGATGCATTAATCTCCTGGTCACTACTACAAGCTTCCTAGGAGAAAAGAGGGAAGTACAGTTGATGGGCTGTGCCAATGTGCCAATGTCTGCAACTGGTGGCAAGACCACTGTCGCCGAAACTAAATTCCACACTTAATGCGAGGAAGGTGGGTAATTGATGCAAATGGAAAGAGGAACTGATTGAAATAGAAAAGCTTTCACAAGTGGTTACTTAGAATGTCTATCGCTGCAGCCAAAATATGAGCTGTCATTATTTTAGTACTTTACTGCCTATAGTGTCTAGCATAGCCTAACTTTCTAATGGAAACATGCAACACCCCCTATCAATTGGCCTTTTTGCCCAACCATCAAAACTTTTCTCATTGGTACATTCAGATAGTAGATCAGCTGCATCTCATTGCAAGTTGGCGAATTTTGAGGACATTTTGACAATACCCCTTTGATCTTCCTCATTATTTTATTCAATTTATTATTCAGCAACCCTTGAAGCCACCCATTACAATCACAACCTTCTCTGACCCAATTTTTTGATGGTTTTGTCTATTTTTTGTTTGACTCTCCCTCGCTCACTATCAATCCAGCCTACACCCTGGTCACTCACCTGTCCCAACTGAGCTAACCCAATGCTGGTCCTCTCGACACGTTGTCCCACTCACGGAACTGACAGGCAACGCGCTGCAATCTCAGCATGAGGGACCTGTCTGCTTACCTGCTCTTTATTTGAACACTAACCCAGCACTGTATCCTCAAAGCTTTTCTGAACAGTCACCACACAGCAATTCAACACTCTCCAATGTTGTGAACTCGTTGCAGTCTGACCAAAACATCAAGGGTCATCTCATAACAAAAACAGAATTACCTGGAAAAACTCAGCAGGTCTGGCAGCATCGGCGGAGAAGAAAAGAGTTGACGTTTCGAGTCCTCATGACCCTTCGACAGAACTTGAGTTCGAGTCCAGGAAAGAGCTGAAATATAAGCTGGTTTAAGGTGTGTGTGTGTGGGGGGGGCGGAGAGATAGAGAGACAGAGAGGTGGAGGGGGTTGGTGTGGTTGTAGGGACAAACAAGCAGTGATAGAAGCAGATCATCAAAAGATGTCAACGACAATAGTACAATAGAACACATAGGTGTTAAAGTTAAAGTTGGTGATATTATCTAAACGAATGTGCTAATTAAGAATGGATGGTAGGGCACTCAAGGTATAACTCTAGTGGGTTTTTTTTTAATAATGGAAATAGGTGGGAAAAGGAAAATCTTTATAATTTATTGGAAAAAAAAAGAAGGGGGAAACAGAAAGGGGGTGGGGATGAGGGAAGGAGCTCACGACCTAAAGTTGTTGAATTCAATATTCAGTCCGGAAGGCTGTAAAGTCCCTAGTTGGAAGATGAGGTGTTGTTCCTCCAGTTTGCGTTGGGCTTCACTGGAACAATGCAGCAAGCCAAGGACAGACATGTGGGCAAGAGAGCAGGGTGGAGTGTTAAAATGGCAAGCGACAGGGAGATTTGGGTCATTCTTGCGGACAGACCGCAGGTGTTCTGCAAAGCGGTCGCCCAGCTTACGTTTGGTCTCTCCAATGTAGAGGAGACCACATTGGGAGCAACGAATGCAGTAGACTAAGTTGGGGGAAATGCAAGTGAAATGCTGCTTCACTTGAAAGGAGTGTTTGGGTCCTTGGACGGTGAGGAGAGAGGAAGTGAAGGGGCAGGTGTTGCATCTTTTGCGTGGGCATGGGGTGGTGCCATAGGAGGGGGTTGAGGAGTAGGGGGTGATGGAGGAGTGGACCAGGGTGTCCTGGAGGGAGCGATCCCTACGGAATGCCGATAAGGGGGGTGAAGGGAAGATGTGTTTGGTGGTGGCATCATGCTGGAGTTGGCGGAAATGGCGGAGGATGATCCTTTGAATGCGGAGGCTGGTGAGGTGATAAGTGAGGACAAGGGGGACCCTATCATGTTTCTGGGAGGGAGGAGAAGGAGTGAGGGCGGATGCGCGGGAGATGGGCCGGACACGGTTGAGGGCCCTGTCAACGACCGTGGGTGGAAAACCTCGGTTAAGGAAGAAGGAGGACATGTCAGAGGAACTGTTTTTGAATGTAGCATCATCGGAACAGATGCGACGGAGGCGAAGGAACTGAGAGAATGGGATGGAGTCCTTACAGGAAGTGGGGTGTGAGGAGCTGTAGTCGAGATAGCTGTGGGAGTCGGTGGGTTTGTAATGGATATTGGTGGACAGTCTATCACCAGAGATTGAGACAGAGAGGTCAAGGAAGGGAAGGGAAGTGTCAGAGATGGACCACGTGAAAATGATGGAGGGGTGGAGATTGGAAGCAAAATTAATAAATTTTTTCAAGTCCTGTCGAGAGCATGAAGCGGCACCGAAATAATCATCGATGTACCGGAGAAAGAGTTGTGGAAGGGGGCCGGAGTAGGACTGCAACAAGGAATGTTCCACATACCCCATAAAGAGACAGGCATAGCTGGGGCCCATGCGGGTACCCATAGCCACACCTTTTATTTGGAGGAAGTGAGAGGAGTTGATGGAGAAATTGTTCAGCGTGAGAACAAGTTCAGCCAGACGGAGGAGAGTAGTGGTGGATGGGGATTGTTCGGGCCTCTGTTCGAGGAAGAAGCTAAGGGCCCTCAGACCATCCTGGTGGGGGATGGAGGTGTAGAGGGATTGGACGTCCATGGTGAAGAGGAAGCGGTCAGGGAACTGGAAATTGTTGATGTGACGTAAGGTGTCAGAGGAATCACGGATGTAGGTGGGAAGGGACTGGACAAGGGGAGAGAGAAGGGAGTCAAGATAACGAGAAATGAGTTCTGTGGGGCAGGAGCAAGCTGAGACGATCGGTCTACTGGGGCAGTTCTGTTTGTGGATTTTGGGTAGGAGATAGAAGCGGGCCGTCCGAGGTTGGGCGACTATCAGGTTGGAAGCTGTGGGAGGGAGATCCCCAGAGGAGATGAGGTCAGTGACAGTCCTGGAAACAGTGGCTTGATGTTCAGTGGTGGGGTCATGGTCCAGGGAGAGGTAGGAGGAAGTGTCTGCGAGTTGACGCTCAGCCTCCGCGAGGTAGAGGTCAGTGCGCCAGACAACAACAGCACCACCCTTGTCAGCGGGTTTGATGACAATGTCAGGGTTGGACCTGAGAGAATGGAGTGCAGTAAGTTCAGAGAGAGACAGGTTAGAATGGGTGAGAGGAGCAGAGAAATTGAGATGACTAATGTCGCGCCGACAGTTCTCAATGAAAAGATCGAGAGAAGGTAAGAATCCAGAGGGAGGGGTCCAGGTGGAGGGAGAATATTGGAGATGGGTAAAAGGATCCGTTGAACTGGGAGAGGACTCCTGCCCAAAGAAGTGAGCCCGGAGACGAAGACGGCGGAAGAAGAGTTCAGTATCATGCCGAGCCCGAAATTCATTGAGGTGAGGGCGTAAGGGTATGAAACTAAGTCCTTTGCTGAGCACTGAATGTTCAGCATCGGAGAGGGGAAGGTCAGGGGGTATAGTGAATACACGGCTGGGGTTGGGACTGGAAGAAAGGGTGGGGACGGAGGGACAGGCAGGGGTGGAGGGTCCTAGATGGGTGTTGGTGTCGATGAGTTGTTGGAGCTTGCGTTCCTTAGCACTTGAGAGAAAGAGAAAAAGTTTCTTGTTGCACCTGCCCCTTCACTTCCTCTCTCCTCACCGTCCAAGGACCCAAACACTCCTTTCAAGTGAAGCAGCATTTCACTTGCATTTCCCCCAACTTAGTCTACTGCATTCGTTGCTCCCAATGTGGTGTCCTCTACGTTGGAGAGACCAAACGTAAGCTGGGCGACCGCTTTGCAGAACACCTGCGGTCTGTCCGCAAGAATGACCCAAACCTCCCTGTCGCTTGCCATTTTAACACTCCACCCTGCTCTCTTGCCCACATGTCTGTCCTTGGCTTGCTGCATTGTTCCAGTGAAGCCCAACGCAAACTGGAGGAACAACACCTCATCTTCCAACTAGGGACTTTACAGCCTTCCGGACTGAATATTGAATTCAACAACTTTAGGTCGTGAGCTCCCTCCCTCATCCCCACCCCCTTTCTGTTTCCCCCTTCTTTTTTTTTCCAATAAATTATAAAGATTTTCCTTTTCCCACCTATTTCCATTATTAAAAAAAAAACCCACTAGAGTTATACCTTGAGTGCCCTACCATCCATTCTTAATTAGCACATTCGTTTAGATAATATCACCAACTTTAACTTTAACACCTATGTGTTCTATTGTACTATTGTCGTTGACATCTTTTGATGATCTGCTTCTATCACTGCTTGTTTGTCCCTACAACCACACCAACCCCCTCCACCTCTCTGTCTCTCTATCTCTCCGCCCCCCACACACACACACCTTAAACCAGCTTATATTTCAGCTCTTTCCTGGACTCGAACTCAAGTTCTGTCGAAGGGTCATGAGGACTCGAAACGTCAACTCTTTTCTTCTCCGCCGATGCTGCCAGACCTGCTGAGTTTTTCCAGGTAATTCTGTTTTTGTTTTGGATTTCCAGCATCCGCAGTTTTTTTGTTTTTATCTCAAGGTCATCTCATGCCATGTAGCACATTCTAAGGCAGTTCACCATGCCGTACCTGTACTTAATCTTGCTCCCACCTGTCTTACCACTGCTGTGCATATGTCATGTGTTTATAATGATATAAAGGCACCGATCACTCATAAGGGATTGTGTAAACATGTTATGAGTTCATTTATTTAAACTAGGCACACGAGAACATACATAACATGGATGGAAAGCTTGAAGACATCAGCAGCAGGTCTATGTGTGCTGTGTTCTGTTCACAGGCCAAAGTGAAACTGAGCTTTGATCGCTTGACACACTTCCCTTCTAGTGATGGCATGCTGCTTTCCCTTAAAGGCAAATTACAACAGAAAATGCAACAACCAATGTGTGCACTGCAAGCTCTCACAAACAGCAACATGATAATGACTAGATAAATATATTTTGCTATGTTGATTGAGAGATTAAATATTGACCAAGACACAGGAGGTAACTCCCCTGCTCCTTTTTAAAACAGTGCCATGGAATTTTTGCATACATCTAAGAAGACAGGCGGGACACTGGTTTATCATCTCATCCAAAAGACAGCACCTCCAACAACGCAGCACTCCGTCAGCCTTGATTTTTGTTTTTAAGTCCGAGAATGGTACTTGAACCCACAGCCTTTCAACTCAAAAGAGCGAGTGCTACCATCTGAGCCAAGTGATGGTGCACAGGATAAGTTGTGGAAGGGTGGGGAGGGGACGCTGTTCAGAGGAAGAGTGTTGTAGCCCAGGACAGCACCAGCCCAAGCTTTCATTTTGGGTCCTAAAGAAGAGAACCTATTCCTCTGGAGTCAGCAGAGGTAAGTTTTAAACTTAAAAGACAGGTCTCCATTGGGTGTCCACTAGGTTTTACTGAGTGGAACATCGCAGCAAATTATCTAATCAGAAGGTCAGTAAAATTACTTTGGGACATAAAAGCATAAGCAACAGGGGCACGAGTAGGTCATATGCTTGCTTCGTCATTCAATAAAATTATAAGGACTGATCTTTTACTTCAACTCAACTCTCCCAACCTATCTACATATTTTTGATTTGCCTAGTGTGCAAAATCCACAGCGCTCTTCGGTAGAGAATTCCTTAGGTTCATAGCCCTTGGAGTGAAGATATTTCTCCACTTTGCAGTCCTAAGTGGTTGACCCTTGTCCTGAGATCTACCCCTTAAATCTACGCTTTCCAGCCCAGGGAAAGTCCTAACAGCATATATCTTGTCAAGCCCTTGTGGAATCTTATATGTTTCAATGAGATCATCTCTCATTCTTCTGATTTCTTCATCCAATAGCATCGGATGGAATCATCCCAGATTTGCACTAAGTACGGTAGCGGGCAGGTAAAATGATGTTTTACCCGTGGATCGCAATGATGGCTTTTCACACCATATCATCCCAAACCTGCCACATTAGTTATGCAACCCCGGGAAACACGCTGTTTCCATGGCGCGCAAGCTCTCATTCACTTGCCACACCATCACCTCGCCGCTTCAGCATGCCAGGCGCCATACTTAAAGTTTAGCTGCACGCATACATTTCAACACTCTCCGAAGTTATGAACTCGTTGCAGCCTTACCAAAACATCAATGGTCATCTCATGCCATGTAGCACAATTTAAGGCTGTTTCACCATGTCATACCTGTACTTAATCTTGCTGCCACCTATCTTACCACTGCTGTGCACCGTATCGTGGTTTTATAATGATATAAAGGCTGCCAACCCACGACTGCTGCAAAGAAGACATGGCCCTGAAAGACAAAGAGACTGCAGCCCCCAGGTTCAATGACCTGTCTCTTGAGCAGCTATTGGACACAGTGGAGGCTCACCATGATGATCTCTATCCCCGCACTGGCTGCAGGATGGGCAGTAACCTCACTAACCCAGTTGGGAGGCGGTGGCAGTGGTGGTCAGCGCCAATGCCCTTCAAAAGAGACCAGCCATCCAGTGCTGCAGGAGGATGAATGATCTTCTCCGTTCCACCAGGGTAAGTCACTCTTCTCATCACTCTCAACTCAAACACTCCCAAGCCAATCACACATCCACATGGCCCTCACTTGCTGCCAGTTCAAGGGACATCACCATTCACTCTCTCACCAACACCTTCATTCTCCTCATCCCATCCATGGGACCGCTCACCAACCACACAAGCCAGACATACTTATCATCTGGCCTGCCAGGTGTCCTGCTTACACTCTCTCTATCTCTATTCACACAGGACAAGCTGGCACACAACAAGAGGGAGAAGTCGCAGACCAATGGAGGAATATCTGAAATCAAGGTCCTCATGGACTTTGAAAACAGAACCGTTCAGCTGGCCGGCGAGGATCTGGACCTGTCCTGTGCAGACGGTGAGGTCAGCGGTACTCTAGCAAGTGAGGGTCCAGCAGTGCAACATCCATCAGACAACCATGTTGTGAGTGATGTGTCCTATTTCACAGGCCACTGCCATGCACTAATTATATCCACTTGCTTCTGCAGGCACATCTGGGAAACAGCCAATGGAGTCCACGATCCAGGGCCTCTAATCAAGCCCCAAAGAAACCTCTGAAAAGGAATCTGAAGACATCCTCCTTGAAGTCCTGTCACAGCGCTTACCCACACCCTCTACCAGTGCAGAGACACACACCCCAGTGGGACCTAGATTTACAGTAACCCCAGGATCACAATCTGGTGAGCACATCGCAGCAGGCGGCAGCCGGCAGCCGGGATTTCCCAGGTGTCCAGCAATTGGAGGACTGCTGGAAGCCAGAAATTTGCTGAGTCCGAGTCAGATGATGAGCTTTTAGACTCAGTCATGTCACAGGTGCTGGAGCTGCAAAGGCAAGCTTGGGAACATCAGGAAGGGATGTCTGCTGTATTCCTCAGATTGTAAGGCATGATGGAAGAGTCTGTCCGCCTTCAGGCTGAGGTGATAGTGCCAGCATTGCAACACACCAAGGGCAATACTGGTAGGATGGTGGCCGCCATGGAGACTTTGGCCCAGGATGTGGCTCCTGCACTGCTGCGTGAGCTCAGCTCCATCACTGATGCCAAAGTTGGCCTCCAACAGTGTGTATGCGAGAGGGGTGAAGGGCAGCCTGATCTCATTCCAGCTACCCCGTCTCCTCAAGGGGTCAGCCAGGGGCCTTTGGGGACACATAGGGATGTTCTGCAGGTGTACCCCACAGGGCCATCCATCCAGGTGATTCCGGGCGTGTCCAGCCCAAGCGAATCCCCTCTTCCTGTGATCTCAGCAGCTCCAGCTCCACAGGCTGAGGAGGGTGCCACTGCGACACAGCAGGACCCCGAAAAAGGCCGGGGCCCTCCAGGTCTTGGCCCTCCAGAGGACGCCCACCAAGGTCATCACCGACAGGGCCTCAGCCTCTGCTGTGGATGGTCGGGAGCACCAAGACATAGCAGCAGGCTTAGGAAAGCTAAGAAGGTGTAGTTGCACAGCCTGGGCATGGGTGTTAATCACTTGTACAGACTGTTCACTATTGTCAATAAACTCCCAAGAATGTCTCCCTGCCTATGGCTTCTTGTTCTGATGAGCAGTGTTCATGTCACTCAGATGTGAAACCTTTCTGCGCAGGATAAATGCAGGTGTCTCAGTCCAGGGCCTCTTCCCTGTGCTTTATGCAGCCTTCAGGCCAAAGTGATGGTCCGGCCTCACACTCCGTGGACACATTACTGATGCCTGTACCTTGAAGGTGCTTGTCATTGCTGCCAGAATGTTGTGGGCAGGCATCTCAGAGTACTGTCATTCTCTCTGTGTGTTCACAACATCTTTAACGTGGGGCTGGCCTCCACCTGTTCAGCATCTGTGACCAGTGACGCTGAGCTCCCGAAGGGCTCAAGTGCTGAAGGTTGACAAAGGATCAGATGTTTTTAAAGTTTCATGGCTGCATCTCTATGATATTACCCTGATCACAGAGCGCAAGCGAGCTGGCCTAGGCCGGACAGGAGTCAGACATTCTCAGAGGCTTTGTGAAGATCTGTGGAGTGTCTTCACTGCATGTCATCATCATCCTCCAGCAATCAAGCAACTATTAGGCCCACCACTGTGTCTCCACGACAGGAGCATTATCACAGAGGGCATGTGTGCTGCCATAAGCCAAACTGGAGTCAAACATTCATAGATACAATGTGAGGATCTATGGTGTTTCCTCACAGCAGGTTGTCATCATCATCCACAAATCTAGCACCTATGAGGGCCTCTCAAGCATGCATACCTCATTTAGCCAGTGCAAGGGCCTCATCCACATCATCGTTGCCTTTGAGGACTTCTTCACCCTTATCCCCATTGGCTTCCTCCTCATTGGAGGATATCTCCAGCTCCTCCATTTCCTCAATAACCAGCTCCTCCCCCCCTTGCTGTGCCAGGTTGTAAAGGGTGCTGCAGACTGTTATGGCACAGCCAATGGTAAATGCTGTGCTGCTCAAGTCCCAAGGGGAAACTTGAAACAACTGTCAGAACTGTTTTTCAATTTGTATAAATTTTGAGATGTATGCCATGAATTCAGTAGTAGTAAGACCACCAAGTCTTATAGGTTTCTTAAAAACTAAATTAAACCTTTATTAATAGAAGAAATGATTTTAAGTAAACACATAGATCTACAAATTGATACTACAATAACTTCTAAATCCCCTAGTTAATCTAACTCCCAGTTATAATTTTGTTCAGGCAACAGTAAGCCACACAGGTTTTAAAAGGCCCAGGCAAAGAAACACGATACCCTGAACAATCCAATTCAAAGTGAGTTTTTTTAACTTCAGTTCTTTGTAGGCAACAGTTTGAGGCTTAGATGCTGGAGGCTTTTCACACTTGTTTTTGAACTTAGAATGCCTCCCCTTACACACAGCCTTCTCTCCTTTATACATATTTTCCCCTTTGAATGCAAATTCCCAATGTTTCACTATGTCTTTGGACTTTACCGTTGTAATAATAAAAATCTCTCGTAGTACCATTTTTACCTGTAATCGTTGGAAAAAATAAACACACTGTTTTTTAACTTCTCCTGGCTAGGTGAAACTTTTCACCCCTCTTTTGAGTTCAAGCTAGTTTAATTTATTTAAAATGCAAATGTCCCTTTTACCTCTTACATTCTAAAAACTCCCCCATGTTTATCTATTTAACATTTCAAACCTAGCTTAACTTCTGATATGTCAAAGCCTTCAGACCAGCTGCCTTTAATTCAATTAAGTCACATACAGACACAGACAAACACATACACACACACACACACACACACACACACACACATACACACACAGACATAGACACAGAGTCCCCCACTATTACTCTATAGCAAATTCCAATAACATTATGAAAATTATTATATCTTCTTGACAAGATGACAACAATGTATGACACCCTCTGTGTACTATATTATAGGGTACCACCAGATTGGTCCAGGTACCGGAACCTCATTTCCAGCATCCTGATGGTCTGCTCCACCAAGTTGTAAGTTGCACCCTAAGCCTTATTATACCTTTGCTCTGCTGTAGTCTGAGGCCGCTGCATGGGTTTCATCAGCCATGTCCTCTGCAGGTAGCCCTTGTCCCTGAGGAGTCAACACTGCAGCCTCTGTGGACCCTGGAAGACGTCTGGGATCTCTGACCAACTGAAAATGTATGAGTGATGCACATTCCCTGGAAACAGTGCATAGATCTGCAGGATGCATTTATGGTGGTCGCATACCAGTTGCACAATCAATGAATGGAATCCCTTGTGGTTGACATAGTTGACCACATGTTGTG
Source organism: Carcharodon carcharias (assembly GCF_017639515.1). Lineage (NCBI taxonomy): Eukaryota > Metazoa > Chordata > Chondrichthyes > Lamniformes > Lamnidae > Carcharodon > Carcharodon carcharias. The sequence goes on from NC_054480.1 coordinate 31,902,942, forward strand.
ACAGAGATCTGAGCACCAAGTGAGTGCAGTTGATTACACCCTGCATTTGTGGGAAACCCGAGATCTGGGCCAATCCAATCACTCTTGTATCCTGGCTGTCCCGGTCCCGGGTGAAATGCACAAAGTTGTGTGCCCCTCGCGAAGATGGTATCTGTGACCTCATGGATGCATTTGTGGGTGGAGGCTTGTGATATCCCACAGAGGTCACCTGTGAAGCCCTGAAAGGAGCCACTGGAATAGAAATTGAACACCGTGGTCACTTTCACAGCCGCTGGCATTGGATGCTCTCCATGTCTTAGTATCGTCACATCCTGCAGTAGGTGGCAGATGTGACCGACCAGTTCCTAGACATGCACAGTCTTCAGTGACCTAATTCTTGGTCATCTGCAGGAATGAAAGCTGGTGTCTATAGACCCTGCGTCTAGCTAGGTGCTGGCCAGCGATGGCTCTTTGGCAGTGTGCATGGGAGCCCAACTGCCCCTTCTTCCAAAGGGTCCTGCTCCTTCCTCTGCGCAGCCAGGCGCCTCAATTGCTGTCTTCTCCGTTGTCTTCATTCTCTGTATGCCACGAGGCATATAGCTATGTCACTAGGGGCTCCATGATCCTGATGTACTCCACCTGCAGGATAAAAGTAAGAGACACGTGGGTTAGCATGGGTGTACCAAAAACCTGCCTTGGTTAAGACTGTAGGCCCCTTAACGCATCCCGGAGAGTGCTGGACACCACTTGCATGACCTGAGTTTAGTGCGCTGTGTGGCTGCCTGAAAACCCACTCACCTCCACCCCACTCCACCTGACCAATTGGCGGCAGCTTTGCCCATTGGACTGCATGCTGTGCTCTCAGTTCAGGTGCAGGCATTCTCCTAACCCACACTACAAGGCTGCACTGTTAGCTTGAACCATCAGGGAGACCGGTCCAAACTGAGATGCTGACATTGCAAGGAGCTGTGAGCACCTTCACCAATGACTGCTCCATGGCCAGCTTTAGCAAGGAGATTGTGCAATGTGCCCAGTCTCCAACTGTTCTGCAGTCCACTAAAATGCTCATTGCTTTGCAGCCTGTGCTCAAGGGGTGAAAAGCTCTGTAGCACTTGGTGGCACTCTGATGCCTACGCATTGCTTGAGCGGGCAGATAAGCTAGAAGCCCGAGTCCAATCATATCAATGTGGCTGCCCCTGAGCTGTCTCAATTGCAGAGGAATGGTCACTTTATACAAGGCTTCCGCAATGCATAGCCGCTTACCTCGCACCCACCACCACCCCCCCCCCCCGCCCCCCACCCCATACGTGGGCGGACGATCCATCAAGTTGGGGGGGTGTGCGTGATTCCGGTGGGCTGGGCTTATAATGATATGCAGATGTATTACACTGAGATTCCTGGCGTCCGATGGTGGGAAACATGGCCCATCATCGGCAGGTGGAGCAGCCAATCATAATCTGGTTTCACGATATAGTGAAACAGCCTTTTGGTGTTCTGACCACATTGTCCGCTCATGCCACCAAGCATGCTCGACAACAGGGAGCACAGAAAATCCCGGCCATTGTAGGATCTTTTACACCCACCTAAGAGGAAAAGAGCATTTGTTTAACATCTCATCCAAATGCCAGCACTCCCTCAGTATTGCACAAGAATGCAACCATTCAGCCAAGGCACTTGTGCGGAGTTGAAATTCCTCTTATGTAACAGCAGTGGGGGAATTGAATTTAGAGCAGCAGAACAATAGCTAGTAATCCAGAACGCTGCAGTGAGCTTGTTATTTTAACTGTACACCTGTTAATTTAGATACCTCACACATCGCAGCCACTCCTTTAATGCAAATGTCCCAATCACTTTGCCAGCACTTGTATCTTACACAAAGATATTATTTTAGCTAATTTTTTTAAAGGAGCTGTAAATGATACTCTCTTTAAATATAAAATAAGGTATAAAGCATTATTACTGGTAATACAAAATTAATTTAATTAAAAAGTACAGCAGCATTTTTGCCATTTTGTATTGTTTGGAAATTAACTGAAGTTCAGCACTGTTATTTCTACTAAAGAAATGTACAAATATTATGAACAATTACATGTTGTTTACATGTGCAATATGAATACTTTTCCTTGATTTTTTTCCCTTTTACTCCACTCTTTTCACTAATGTTCCACGGGCACCAGTGGACTGTTTACGGCGCTTGGAAAAATGTTGCCATGAGCTGTGACTGAACTTAATAAGCCCTGTGATATGTAAGTGAAAATAACATGCTGCAAGATTACATATTGCTTCAGCTTTTTTACATCAATTTAATGGACAGCCAACAATCAAGATCCAATCAACATGCTCTTTGATCAACAAGTTCATGTCTGTGATCCCAGTAGCACTTTAACTGCTTTCATGTGGAGCCAATGAAGCCTTACTGGGTAATCAGGAGATGGGGCAACATTTCCAGAATTAATTCTATCATCACCAGTGGTGTAGTGCTGCTGGAGTGCCGCTCCGGCACCTTCTATTTAAAGTAGACTTGTCCAACTCAATGCGCCCCCCCAAAACTTGGACTTTCAAGTGACTTACATTTTAACAATGCTGCAAAGCTGCTCATCTAATCACAGGCTGGTTCTTTCCCGCATTAGTGAGCCTATCAGCAGCAAATGAAGAGAGTGTGGGGGTGGAAGAGAGAGTGTGGGGAGAGAGTGATTCACATTAATTTCTTGGTGTGATGGCCTGAGGATGTGAAACGTGATATAGTGTTTGTATTCCCGACTGGCAGCTTTACGTGGAATTTATAGCACAGAAACAGAACATTTGGCCCACCCCATCAATGCTGATGTTTATGGTCCACACAAGCTTCCTCCCACACTTCTTGATCACACTATCAGGGTAACCTTCAGCTTCTTTCTTCTTTATGTGTTCATTAAGTTCCTTGAATGTATCTATATAAGAAACATAGGTTATAGCACAGAGGGAGGTCATTCACCATATTGTCTCTGTGTCAGTTCGCTGCAATAGCAATTCAGCTAGTCCCACTCCTCGACCTTTTTCCTGTAGCCCTGTGAAATCTTTTCTCTTCAGATAATTATTCAGTTCTCTTTTGAAAACCGCAATTGAATCTGTCTCCACCACATGCTGAGACAGTTTTTTCCAGGTTGTCATGACAGCGGACTACCACTATCAACTATCTTCCGGCATATTGAACTTTTTAAAGGAAGGCCTGTGTTTTTAAAAGAAATACAAGTAAAGACTGATCAAAAGATGGATGATAATGTAAAGTGACCAACTGCTGGAAAATTCCTATGTGGATAATTCTGATAGACCTGTCCTGAGAGAACATGGAATGCCACAGCTGAAGAGGTGTCAAGGCCTACTTCAAACAGAGACACTTGAAAGGAAGATATTAAAAATGCAAAAGAATTGACTTTAATCTCCTGTGTTTGCAGAGACAATAGAGACTGATTGCCACATATCTCAGAATGTATAAAATGGTCTGAGATGAAAGAAGAACAAACTCTGGGTGCAAGACATGCCTATTTCCTCTCCTGGGAACAACACAAGAAAAATGGGTTAAAAAGCTGGCTGCAGACCAGTGTTTGTGAGTGACAGAAACAAGAAGAAACACCAGTCAGTCACACCTGCAAAGACAAGCAGATGATTTCTTTCTCTCTCTCTCTCTTTTGCTGGGGGGTAAGTGTGTTCTAGCAAAGACCACAACTAAAAAGAAACAGGACAGCCCCTTCAGTCACCCTGCAGAAAGAACAGGATCCCTCCCTGGGACAAGCCAACAAGTGTCTCCACCAGACTGAAAATCTGTCAAAGTCAGCTCTACTGAAATCACCCAACTTAACGACCGCAACATACCACCATCTATGCCTCACGGACAAGCAAAGGACTGATTTGTATATTTTAAAACTTTTATTTGGACTCTTAACTTCTTATTTCTGATCTGTGTGTGTACCTGTGAGTCACGTAATTTTATTATTATTCATTTTTAGTACTAATAAACTTACTCTTTCTTTGACTAAAGAAAGCCTGGTTAAATTGGCTCCTTTTAAAAAATAAATACACTTGGATTGGGAAAAGGTGCCCACAGGGAAAGGATTTTTGAAATTAACCTTCTTGCAACCCACCGAGAGTGCTGAATAAAGAAGAGAGCCAGTTCATTCCTCTTCACCCAGGATCATAACAAATTTGGAATCCAGCCCTGGTCATAACAAATTGGGGATCTCATTTGGGAATTTAACAAATTGGGGAATCTCGTCCAGGACCAGTCATAACAAGATCCAAATCATTTGTTGCATAAAGAACTTTTTCCTTATGTTACCTCAGGCTCCTTTGTTCATCACCTTAGGTTTCTCAACCTTTTGCCAATGGGAACAGTTCCTCCCCATTAATATTCTCCACACCCCTTGTGATTTTAAACATGTCTAACAAATCTCCCCTCAACTTTCTCTTCTCCAAGGAGAACAGCCCCAGCTTCACCAACCTATCCACATAACTGAAGTCACTCATCCTCAGAACCGTTCTTGTAAATCTTTTCTGCACTCTTTCTAAAACCTTCACACCCTTCCCACTGAGGCTGAATCAGTATTTTATAAAGGTTTATAGCTTATTTGCTTTTGTACTCTGTGCCCCTATTTATAAACCTCAGGATTCAGAATAAATTATTAATTGCTTTCTCAACCTGCCCTGCCACCTTCAATGATTTATGTATATATACACCACGGTCCCTCTGCTCCTGCATTTGCTTTAGAATTGTACCCTTTATTTTATGTGACCTCTCCTCATTCTTGAGACCAAAACATATTACTTCACACTTTTCTACATTCAATTTTATCTGCCACGTTTCTGCCCATTCCACCAGCCTGTCTATATCTTCTTGAAGTCTATCACTATCCTCCTCACAGTTCACAATGCTTCCAAGTCTTGCATCATCTAAAAATTTTGACGTTGTGCCCTGTACACCATGCCTAGGTTATTAATATAAATCAAGAAAAGTACTGCTCCCTCTACATGCCATCCTCCAGTCAGAAGTAAATAAAGTTTTCTGTATTTCATGTTTTAATAGGCTTGAACTAAATAATTAAACTGCTCCATAATGAAAGTCTAGCTATACTAGAGACTAATGATTCTAAATACCACATGATTCAAAATAAAATGACTACCGGCACTAATATTTTTCACTTAAAAATCCTAGTTTTATTGATGTTTGGAGACTCATATGATTAATACATAGGAAAAGAATGTAATAGTAGATTTAGAAATGATATGGCCAACACACTTTGTTAGAGCCCCTGCACCTCAAAATTTGGCACTACAACACTGATCACTACATAGAAAATAAAACATGGACTACATTAATACATTCATTGTCAATTTTGCACAGTAGATAGCACCTGAATTGAATAAATTTAACTTGAATAAATTTCAGCTTTTTAAAGTATTAATTTCAGTAACTTTCCCAACAGTTTGAACATTATTAGTAACAAAACAAAAACAGAATTACCTGGAAAAATTCACCAGGTCTGGCAGCATCGGCGGAGAAGAAAAGAGTTGACGTTTCGAGTCCTCATGACCCTTCAACAGAACTGACCCTTCAACCACTACCATCTAGAAGGACAAGGATAGCAGATAGATGGTACACCACCACCTAGGAGTTCCCTTCCAAGTCACTCACCATCCTGACTTGGAAATATATCGTCGTTCCTTCACTGTCACTGGATCAAAATCCTGGAACCCTCCCTCGTGACTTGTGCCTTGTAGATGGTGGACAGGATTTGGGGAGTCAGGAGGTGAGTTATTCGTCGCAGGATTCCTAGCCTCTGACCTGCTCTTGTAGCCACAGTATTTATATGGCTAGTCCAGTTCAGTTTCTGGTCAATGGTAATGACCCTTCAACATTATTAGTCTTACTTTCACTTTGCCTTTCTCATCACAAATGCTCCATTATACTTTCAAATGCTTTTCAGACATTGCCAATAGCTTGGCCACAAAATTCAACTTTGTGGTGTTAGATGCTCCAGGTGTTTTGGGTGCAAAAGGACATTCCCAACACACACAGACACACACAGACACACACACACACAGAGACACACACCCACACACACACACACACAGACACACACACACACACACACACAGACACACACACAGACACACACACACACACACACACACACACACACAGATACAGACACACACACACACACACATTTATACTATACCAGTGTGGATAACTCTGGATGCTATTTTGGTGAGGACGTCAATTTTTTTTTTCATTCATGTGGGCTTCGCTGGCTGACCGAGCATTTATTTTCCACCCCTAGTTGCCCTTGAGGAGGTGGTGGCGAGCTGCCTTCTTGAACCGCTGCCATCCATGTGGTGTAGGTACACTCACAGTGCTGTTAGGGAGTGTTCCAGGATTTTGATCCAGTGACAGTGAAGGAACGGCGATATATTTCCAAGTCAGGATGGTGAGTGACTTGGAAGGGAACTTCTAGGTGGTGGAGTAACATCTATCTGCTACCCTTGTCCTTCTAGATGGTAGTGGTTGTGGGTTTGAGAGGTGCTGTTGAAGGAGCCTTGGTGAATTTCTGCAATGCATCTTGTAGATGGTACACACGGCTACTGTGTGTCAACAGTGAAGGGAGTGAATGTTTATGGATGTGGTGCCAATCAAGTGGGCTGCTTTGTCCTGGATGGTGTCAAGCTTCTTGAGTGTTGTTGGAGTTGCACTCATCCAGGTAAGTGGGGGGTATTCCATCACACTCATGACTTGTGCCTTGTAGGTGGTGGACAGGGTTTGGGGAGTCAGGAGGTGAGTTATTTGTCGCAGGATTCCTAGCCTCTGACCTGCTCTTGTAGCCACAGTATTTATATGGCTAGTCCAGTTCAGTTTCTGGTCAATGGTAATCGCCAGGATGTTGATAGTGGGGGAGTTCAGTGATGGTAATACCATTGAATATCAAGGGGCGATAGGTAGATTCTCTCTTGTTGGAGATGGTCATTGCCTGGCACTTGTGTGGTGCGAATGTTACTTATCACTTGTCATTTGTCAGCCCAAACTTGGATATTGTCCAGGTTTTGCTGCATTTGGACATGGACTGCAGCCATGTGCACCGTAAATATGCAGAGTAGGCAGATTGTGTCACTTGTAACATCGCCATTTTCAATCTCAACACTCTAGCTTATGCCCTATCACAAACGGGCACAGCTGAATATGAAATCAGCAGCAAAAAGACCCTCAACTCTCTCACCAGCATGATTTAAAGGATATTTTAATCTTTTATGGGATGTGGATATCGCTGGCTGGGCCAATGTTTTTATTGCCCATCCCTACTTGCCCGTAAGAAGGTGGTGGTGAGTTGCTTCTTGAACCAGTGCAGTCCATGTGGTGTAGGTACACAAACAGTGCTGTTTGGGGCAGATTTCCAGGATTTTGACCCAGTGGCAGTGAAGGAACTGTGATATAATTCTAAGTCAAGATGGTGAGTGACTTGGAGGGGAACTTCCAGGTGATGGTATTCCCATCTATCTGCTACCCTTGTCCTTCTAGGTGGTAGAGGTCGTGGGTTTGGAAGGTGCTGTCTAAAGAGCCTTGGTGAATTCCAGCAGTGCATCTTGTAGATAGTACACACTGCTACTACTGTGCGTTGGTGGTGGAGGGAGTAAATATTTGTAGATGTGGTGCCAATCAAGCAGGCTGATTTGTCCTGGATAGTGTCAAGCTTTTGAGTGCTGTGGGAGCTGCACTCATCCAAGCAAGTGGGAAGTATTCCAACACACTCCTGACATGTGCCTTGTAGTTGCTGGAGTCAGAAGGTGAGTTAATTATTGCAGGATTCCTAGCCCCTGACCTGCTCTTGTAATCACAGTATTTATATTGTTAGTCCAGTTCAGTTTCTGGTCAATGGTAAACCCCCAGGATGTTGATAGTGGGGGATTCAGTGATGGAATGCCATTGAACGTCAAGGGGCGATGGTTAGGTTCTCTCTTGTTGGAGATGGTCATTGCCTAGTACGTGTGTGGCACAAATGTTACTTGCCACTTGTCGGCCCAAGTGGGATATTGTCCAGGTCTTGCTGCATTTTGACATGGACTGCTCAGTATCTGAGGAGTTGTGAATGGTGCTGAACATTGTGCAATCATCAGTGAACATCCCCACTTCTGACCTTATGTTGGAAGGAAGGTCATTCATGAAGCAGCTGAAGATGGTTGAGTCAAGGACACTTCCCTGAGGAACTCCTGCAGTGATGTCCTGGAGCTAAGATGACTGATCTCCAACAACCACAACCATCTTCCTTTGTGCTAGGTATGACTCCAACCAGTGGAGAGTTTTTCCCCTGATTCTCATTGACTGCAGTTTTGCTAGGGCTCCTTGGTGCCACATTCAGTCTAATGCGGCCTTGATATCAAGGGCAGTCACTCTCATCTCACCTTGGAAGTTCAGCTCTTTTGTCTAGGTCTGGACCAAGGATGTAATGAGGTCAGGAGCTGAGTGGCCCAGACAGAACCCAAACTGAGCGTCAGTGCAAATTATTACTAAGTAAGTGCCGCTTGATAGCACTGTTGATGACCCCTTCCATCACTTTACTGATGATCGAGAGTAGACTGCTGGGGCAGTAATTGGGCAGGTTGGATTTGTCCTGCTTTTTGTGTAGACATACCTGGGCAATTTTCCACAAAGCCAGGTAGATGCCAGTATTGTAGCAGTACAGGAGCATTTTGGCTAGGGGTGCGGCAAGTTCTGGAGCACAATTCTTCATTACTATTGCTGGAATATTGTCAGGGCCCATAGCCTTTGCAGTATCCAGTGCCTTCAGCCGTTTCTTGATATCATGTGGAGTCAATTGAGTTGGCTGAAGACTGACATCTATGATGATGGGACCTCTGAGATGGATCATCCACTCGGCATTTCTAGCTGAAGTTTGTAGCAAATGCTTCAGCCTTATCTTTTGCACTGATGTGCTGGGCTCCTCCATCATTGTAGATGGCGATATTTGTGGAGCCTCGTCCTCCAGTGAGTCGTTTAATTGTCCATCATTATTCGCGACAGAATGTGGCAGGACTGCAGATCTGATCCGTTGGTTGTGGAATTGCTTAGCTCTGTCTATCACTTGCTGGTTATGCTGTTTGACATGCAAGTCGTCCTGTGTTGTAGCTTCACCTGGTTGATACCTCAGTTTTAGGTATGCCTGGTGCTGCCCCTGGCATGCCCTTCTGCACTCTTCCTTGAACAAGTGTTGATCCCCTGGCTTGGTGGTAATGGTAGAATGGGGCATGTACCAGGTTATGAGGTTACACATTGTGCTCGAGTACAATTCTGCTGCTGCTGATAGCCCCCAGCGCCTCACAGTTGCCTAGTTTTGAGGCGTTATATCTGTTCAAAATCTATCCCATTTAGCATGATGGTAGTGCCGCACAACATGATGGAGGGTATCTTCAATGTGAAGCCGGTACATTGTCTTCACAAAGACTGTGCATTGGTCACCCATACCAATACTGTTATGGACAGATGCGTCTGGGACAGGTATATTAATGAGGATGAGGTCAAGTAGGATTTTTCCTTTTGTTGGTTCCCTTACCACCTGCCGCAGGCCCAGTTTAACAGCTATGTCATTTAGGACTCAGCCAGCTCGGTTAGTAGCGGTGCTACCGAGCCATTCCTGGTGATGGACATTGAAGTCCCCCATCCACAATACATTCTGTGCCCTAGCCAACCCCAGTGCTTCCTCCAAGTGATGTTATACAAGCGTACAATGTGTTCAACATGAGGAGTAATGATTCATGCCAGGAGAGAAGGCGGTAATCAACAGGAGATTTCCTTGCCCATGTTTCACCTCATGCAATGAGAGTTCATGGGACCCAGAGTCGATGTTAAGAACTCCCAGGGTAACTCCTTCCCATTTGTATACCACTGTGCCTCCACCTCTGTTGGGTGTTTCTATCGATGACACAGGACATACCCAGGAAATGTGATGGTGGTTTCTGGGGCATTAGGCGGAATCATCCCAGATTTGTACTAAGTGCAGTAGCGGGCAGGGAAAAGACATTTTACCAGTTGGCCGCAATGGCGGCTTTTCACACCATGTCGTCCTGATCCCGCCTCATTAATCATGCATTCCCAGGAAACATGCCGTTTCACTGGCAGATGGCCTCCAATTCAGCCACCATGCTGTCACCTCGTTGCCTCCTCAAGTTGGGTACGATATTTAAAGTGCAGCTGCGTGCACACTTCTCAGTGCTTCCAGCCAAGGACTGCAGTACAAAAGACATGGCCCCAAAAGCCAAGAAGACTGCAGCACCCCCCACCCCCGCCACCCACCACCCCCCGCCCCCCCCCCCCCCCCCCCCCAACCCCACCCCAAATTCAGTGACATGTCCCTGGCTTGCTTTTTGAACGCTGTGGAGGCCCATTGTGATGTCCTCTACCCCAGCTCTGGTCCCAGGAGGGGCAGCAACATCATCAGTCTGACTTGGGAGGTGGCGGTAGCAGTGATCACTGCCAATACCCTGCAAACAAGGACAGCCACCCAGTGCTACAAGAGGATGAATGATCTCCTCTGTTCTGCCAGGGTAAGACACTCTTCTCATCACTTTCAACTCACACACTCACAAACCATCACACATCCACAGGATCTCACTCATTGCCAGTTCAAATGACATCACCATTCACTCTCTCACACTCACCTTCATTATCTTCATCCCATCCATGGGACCACTCACCACCCACACATGACAGCCATACTTATCATCTGGCCTGGCAGGTATCCTGCTTACACTCTCTCCATCTCTATTCATGCAGGACAAGCTGGCACATAACAAGAAGGAGAGAGCGCAGACTGGTGGAGGAATGCCTGAAATCAAGGTCCTCAAGAACTTTGAGAACAGAGCCATCCAGCTGGCTGGAAAAAAACCTGGACCGGTCCTGTGCTGACAGTGAGGTTGGCAGATCTCAAGCAAGTGACAGTCCAGCAGTGCAACATCCATCAAACACCATGCTGTGTGTGATGTGTCCTGTTTCACAGGCCACTGCCGTGCACTAATTATCTCTCCTTGCTTTCGCAGGCACGTCTGGGAAACAGCCAAGGGATTCGATGACACAGATCCTCAACTCAAGCCCCAAAGAAACCTCAGAAGAGGAATCGGTTGAAACCCTTATTGAAGACCCATCACAGCGCTCACCCACACCCTCCACCAGCACACAATCTGGTGAAAACATCGTACTGTCTGATCCACAGCAGGCAACAGCAGGGACTTCCCAGATTTCCGGCACTTGTCGGACGTTGGAGACCAGAAATCGGCTGAGTCTGAGTCAGATGATGAGTCTCTGGACTCGGTCATACCTCAGTTTTTGGAGCTGCTAAGGCAAGCTCGGGAACACCAGGAAGGGATGTCTGCTGCACTCCTCAGGTTGCAAGCATGATGGAGGAGTCTGTCGGCATTCAGTCTGAGGTGATAGCCCCAGCATGCCAATGCACTGAGGTCAACACTAGCAGGATGGCAGCCGCCATGGAGGCCTTGGTCCAGGACATCGCTCCTGCACTGCTGTATGGGCTGAGCTCCATCACTGATGCCATAGTTGGCCTCCAACGGTGTCAATGTGAGAGGGGTGCGGGCCAGCTCAATCTCACTCCAGCTTCTCCTTCTCCTCAACGAGTCAGCCAGGGGCCCTAGGACACTAGTAGGGAGGAGGATTAATAAGTGCATACCCCAGGGCCAACCACCCAGGTGACTCCAGGAGTGTTTGGCCCATCCGAATCCCCTCTTCCTGAGACTCTAGTAGCTCCAGTTCCACAGGCCGAGGATGGTACCACAGCCACACAGCAGGACCCGGAAAGCAGGCCAGGAGCCTCCAGGTCAGCCCTCCAGAGGACACTCGTTAAAGTCATCACAGACAGGGCATAGCAGTCAGCAGTCTGCCTGCACCTCCACTGTGGATATCCAGGGAGCACCAAGACATAGCACAGGGTTAGGAAGGTTAAGAAGATGTAGTTGCACAGTCTGGGCATGAGTGTTAATCACTTGTACATAATGTTCACTTTGTTGATAGACTCCCAAGAATGTCCCCTTGCCTCTGGCTCCTTGTTCTGATGGGCAGTGTTTGTGTTGCTCAAGGTGAAACCTTGTTCCCTGCACAAGATAAAGGCAGGTGTCTCACTTCATGGCCTCTTCCCTGTGCTTTATGCAACCTCCTCAGGACACTGATGGTGCACCCTCACAGTTACTGGACATATCAGTCATGCCTGTGCCTCGATGGTGCTTGCTTTTGCTGCCAGAATGTCCTGGACCAGTGGCACAGAGTTCCGTCATTCACTATGTGCGCTCTCAACACCTTTGAAAGGTGACTGGCCCCCCCATCTCATCAGCATCAAGTCCGGTGACAATGTGATCCTGAAGGGTTCAGCTCATGAAGGATGCTATAGGATCAGGAGAAGTTAAAATTTTGCCATTGCATCTCCATGCTATGAGCCTGTTCACAGAGCGCAAGCGAGCTGCCATCAGCCAGGCAGGAGTCAGATATTTACATAAGCTCAATGAGGATCTATGGAGTGTCCCCACTGCATGTCGTCACCATTCTCCTGGAATGTAGGGGCTGTGAGCATCCATAGCATCTCCATGACAGGAGCCTTATCACAGAGGGTATACACGCTGCCATCAGGCAGACAGGAGCCAAATGCTCACAGATGCAATGTGAGGGTCTACGGTGTCTCCTCACTGCATGTCACCATCATCCTCCACGAATCCGGCAGCCATGAGGGCTTCCCGATAGCGCCTGCCTCGTCTGTCCAGTGCAATGGCCTCCTCGCCTTCATCCTCGCTTTCTAGGACCTCCTCACCCTCATCACCTTCAACATCCTAATCAGAGAAGACGTGCAACTCCTCCATTTCCTCCTCAGCCAGCTTCTCTCCCCATTGCTACGCCGGGTTGTGAAAGGCACAGCAAGCGACGGTGATGCGTGACACCCTCTTTGGACTATATTGCAGGGCTCCACCAGACTGGTCCAGGCACGGAACCTCATTTTCAACATCCTGATGGTCTGCTCCACCAAGGTGCGAGTTGCAGCATGAGCTGCACTTTGAAGCTACATGGGTGTCATCAGCCACGTCCTCTGCGGGTAGCCCTTGTCTCCAAGGAGCCAATCCTGCAGCCTCTGTGGATCCTGGACAACATCAGGGATCTGAGATCTACTGGGAATGTAGGAGTCCTGGACACTCCCTGAGAACCATGCGCTGATCTGCAGGATGCATTTGTGGAGCATTGGACGAGTAGAAGCCCTTGCGGTGGACATAGTTGACCATTTATTGCCACAGAGACCTGAGCACCCGGGAGTGCAGGCAATGCACCCTGTACCTGTGTGAAGCCTGAGCTCCAGGCAAATCCCAGTGCTCTTGCATCCTGGCTTTCCTGATCCTGGGCAAAATGCACAAAGTTCTGTGCCTTCATAAAGATGGCGTCCATGACCTTATGGATGCTTGTGTTTTCCCAGAGATCACCTGTGGAGCGCTGAAAGGAGCCACAGGCATAACAATTGAGTGCTGTGGTCACTTTCACAGCCACTGGAAGTGGATTCCCTCCAGGTACCCATGGCGCCAAATCCTGCAGCAGGTGGCAGATGTGACTGACCAGTTCCCTACATGTGTGCAGTCTTCAGCAACATTGGTTCTCAGTTACCTGCAAGAATAAAAGGGGGTATCTGTAGACACTGAGTGTTGCTAGGCGCTGACCAGCGACAGCTCGCTGTGGCTCTTCAGTGGCATACACAGGAGCCCCAGTTGCTCCTTCTTCCTGAGGGTGCTGCTCCTCCCTCTGCCCAGTCAGGCACCTCCATTGCTCTCTGCTCCTTCGTCTCCTCTCTCTGTACACCATGAGGCTTACAGCTAGGCTCCATGCTTCTGATGTGCTCCTCCTGCAGAATGAAAAAGAGAGACACGTGGGTTAGATTGGATGTACTAAGAACCTCTTAGTCTGAAGGCCCCTTAACCCATTCCGGGGAGTGCTGGTCACCATTTGGATGGCCAGACTTTAGTGTGCTGTGTGGCTGTCCAAAACTACATCCATCTCAGCCCCACTCCACCTGACCGATTGGCGGCAGCTTTGCTCATTGGACTCCATGCTGTGCTCTCAGCTCAGGCGCAGGCATTTTCCTAACCTGTGCTGCAAGGCTGTGCTGTTAGTTTGAACCATGGGGGAGCACTAGTCCAAACATGAATGATGATATTGTAAGGGGCTGTGAGCACCTCCACAAGTGACTGCTCCACGGATGGCTTCTGCAAGGAGATTGTACAACGTGCTCAGTTGTCCAACTGTTCTGCAGTCCACTACAATGCTCATTAGTTTGCAGTCTGTGCCCAAGGGGTGAAAAGCTTTGGAGCACTTGGTGGCACTTTCAGGCCCCTGCGTTGCTTGAGTGGGCAGATAAGCTGGAGGCCCGACTCCAAACATGTCAATGTGGCTGCACCTGAACTGTCTCAGGTGCAGAGGAATGGGTCACTTTATACAAAGCTTCCCTAATGTGCGGCCATTTCCCTCCCCAGCCCCCCACCCCCCATGAGCTTGTTTACTACCATCAACTGCAGTGGAGCCCCTGCCACCACAGCCACCCCCTCCCCTCAACTGCAGTGCAGATCTTGCCCCGGCATCGCACTGTCAGCCAGCCGGGAAAATGCAACTTGCCTATGCCCTAGCCTGAATGCGCAATGCCTCAACCTTGAGGTCCAGCAGGCCACCCTCACGAGTGCTGCGCAATGTTACTGTGCACCCACATCAGAGTTCCCCTCAAAGTGCAGACCACCTTATATATGCCTTATATATGCAGTTGTGAAACACAACGTGCCTGAATGATCTAGCATGGGGGGATGATTCTGGCGAGCAGGGTTTATAATGATGTCCAGATGTACTACAATTAAGTTCCCGACGTGCAGTGGCAGGAAATGTGGCCCGCCATTGACGGCCAGAGCAGACGATTGCACATTAGTTTCATGACATCGTGAAACCAATTTTTGTCCTTTCTGCCTCACGCTGGCCATGACGCTCAATGCCAACGGGCATGGAAAATTGCACCCATTGTGTTTGTACGGTATGATTCAGTGAGGTTGACTATGTCAGGCTGTTGCTTGACTAGTCTGTGGGACAGCTCTCCCAATGTTGGCACAAGCCCCCAGGCCTTAATAAGGAGGACTTTGCTGAGTCGACAGCTAAAGTAGCTGCTCCCAATCCACTCTGGCCAAATCATATCTGATCTTATTAAAATCGGCCTTCCCCCAGTTTAGAACTCTGATTTCTGGCCCATCCTTGTCCTTTTCCATAACAACTTTAAATCTAATGGGTTATGATCACTATCTGCAAAATGTTCCCCCACAGATACCTCTACCATTTGCCAGGCTTCATTCCTTTTTTAAATTAAGTCCAGGACCCAGAGCATTAACCTGGGTCTCTGGATTACCAGTCCAGTGACAATATCACTACACCACCAACTCCCCAAGATGGGTGATGTAAAGAAAGAGATTGATGAGTATGTACACAGAAGCGCTTGGTGCATTCATGGACCTGCAAGAAAGCCTGCAATCACTTGCAAGGAGTATGGAGTAGTTTGCAGGGTTTTGCACAGAGCTTGGAGCCACTCCTTTCCAGTGGGGAAATGGTGGCTGGCTCTATTACCATGCTTGTTGACCCAGCCACGTTACAGTGCCTGGTGGCTGATTTCCCAGCTTCCATTCCAGCACAAGCAGAAGCCACTCAGCATCTGAGTGCTGTGGAAATCAGACTGAAACTTGTAAATTCAACTCGTTGCTATGCAAGTGAAGTTTGTTACCATGCAAGATCAGGCTACTGGGTTGTGTGGTCAGGGGGAGGTGGGTCAGGTGGTCGAGGGGGGTGCGCAGTTGTGTTGTTAGGGGTTTTGGGTGGTGTCAAGTGGCGAGGGGAGGGCAGACGGGGGTGGTGGATTTGGGGGTGGTCGGGGTGGCCCGGGGGCTAGTCTATTGGGATGTTGGGTCTCAGTAGTATAACTAGCCAGGAATTAGAAGCGGCTTTAATCCTTTTGACTTTTCCTGAGTAACCATTTAGCTAAGAGAGTCAGAACAATCAGATGCCTCTGATTTAAAACAGGGTTTCAGTTGGTTCCCAGTGGAGGGTAACTGCCCATCAGAAATTTCAACTTGCTGCGCAATTGCTGTGCAGTCCTTGCATGGGACTTTTCTAGGTGGACCCCAGCGCATCTTCTGGGGTACCCACGTGGTATGACCCTCCCAGAAGTTCTGGACCTATGTATTTAAATAAGAAGTTAGCAATAACATTGTGTTGTTATGTATTCCGTGTTGCCCAACTGTTGTCCATAATAAACTGCATTATGTGTTGTTGATATTTTTACTGAGTAAAGCACATATCGTTTATAATATCCAAAAAATAGCTTACTAGGGCCCAAGGACCCAGAAGATATGGTCTCATTGTTCTTCACAAGATTGAAAATTGTGGCTTGTTTCTTCTTATTAACAGGCAGGCTCCCTCTTAGTGTCAAATCTCCACCCTTTGTGATACTTTCCTCTGAATCACCCGTCAAACATTTTGAAGATAACTTGAAGCAGTTTTACACTTTGTCCTTATGCTACTTTGGCCCATGCAATCTGATGGGGCATTTGTGCAGCCCATATTTTGGCCGGGACTTTTTAGTACCGTCCACCACCGGGCCGTAAATTCCCGCCTGATGTCAACGGATCCTTGGCTGGTCCGTCAAGTTTTCCGTCCCACCCGGAATAATTCCAGCTACCAGTGGGACCAGAAATTCCTGACCTTAGTCTTTTGAGTTAAGAACTATTTGGTCCTGATGAAGCCTTGGCTGACTTCTGAAACATAGCCTACACATTACATTTCATATTTTCAGATTAGCTTCCAACAGAAAACCATCTGTAATGTTACCTAAAAGGACCAGGGTTTTTTGTTTTTATCTCTGCATTTAATTGACTGCCACTGCTCTTCAAGAAATGCCTTCCTTGAAAAAGTTCTGTTCGTCTCTGCGACAAGATTTCCGTATCTCTCTTTTGCCTTGCTCATCTTCATTGCTTTCCATTTCTCTCCTGGTGTTTGACAAGGTGTTTACTAAAACCCGCTTTCACAGCCATATCTCCTTTCTCAGTGACTATCTCCGTCTCTGACTTATCCCACATGGATTTCAACTGAAATTCCACCCATCATGTTTCGAACCCACCCAGGATTACAGGTATCTCCGGGACATGAAACTTTTCTCGGGCTGCTGATGCCGTCACATTCTGAGATCCACACTCAGTGCCTTGCGCCGCCATATGAACACATTCGACCTCTCCCTCCAGCAGCACCGCTGTACCCTTTTTCAAAGCTGCGCGTGCCCCCAGTTTCATTTTTTCCTTCGGCTATCCGATGCCTCAACAAGAAACTTTTTCTCTTTCTCTCAAGTGCTAAGGAACGCAAGCTCCAACAACTCATCGACACCAACACCCATCTAGGACCCTCCACCCCGGCCTGTCCCTCCGTTCCCACCCCATCTTCCAATCCCAGCCCCAGCCGTGTATTCACTATACCCCCTGACCTTCCCCTCTCCGATGCTGAATGTTCAGTGCTCAGCAAAGGACTTAGTTTCATACCCCTACGCCCTCACCTCAGTGAATTTCGGGCTCGGCACGACGCTGAACTCTTCTTCCACCGTCTTCGTCTCTGGGCTCACTACTTTGGGCAGGAGTCCTCTCCCCGTTCAACGGATCCTTTCACCCACCTTCAAATATTCTCCCTCCACCTGGACTCCTCCCTCTGGATTCTTACCTTCTCTTGATCTTTTCATTGAGGACTGTTGGCGCGACATTAGTCGTCTCAATCTCTCTGCTCCTCTCACCCATTCTAATCTCTCTCTCTCTGAACTTACTGCATTCCATTCTCTCAGGTCCAACCCTGACATTGTCATCAAACCCGCTGACAAGGGTGGTGCTGTTGTTGTCTGGCGCACTGACCTCTACCTCGCGGAGGCTGAACGTCAACTCGCAGACACTTCCTCCTACCTCTCCCTGGACCATGACCCCACCACTGAACATCAAGCCATTGTTTCCAGGACTGTCACTGACCTCATCTCCTCTTGGGATCTTCCTCCCACAGCTTCCAACCTGATAGTTGCCCAACCTCAGATGGCCCGCTTCTACCTCCTACCCAAAATCCACAAACAGTACTGTCCCGGTAGACCGATCGTGTCAGCTTGCTCCTGCCCCACAGAACTCATTTCTCGTTATCTTGACTCCCTTCTCTCTCCCCTTGTCCAGTCCCTTCCCACGTACATCCGTGATTCCTCTGACACCTTACGTCACATCAACAATTTCCAGTTCCCTGGCCCCAACCGCTTCCTCTTCACCATGGACGTCCAATCCCTCTACACCTCCATCCCCCACCAGAATGGTCTGAGGGCCCTTAGCTTCTTCCTCAAACAGAAGCCAGAACAATCCCCATCCACCACTACTCTCCTCCGTCTGGCTGAACTTGTTCTCACACTGAACAATTTCTCCTTCAACTTCTCTCACTTCCTCCAAATAAAAAACGTGTGGCTATGAGTACCCGCATGGGTCCCAGCTATGCCTGTCTCTTTATGGGGTATGTGGAACATTCCTTGTTCCAGTCCTATTCCGGCCCCCTTCCACAACTCTTTCTCTGGTACATCGATGATTACTTTGGTGCTGCTTCATGCTCTCGTCGGGACTTGGAAAAATTTATTAATTTTGCTTCCAATCTCCACCCCTCCATCATTTTCATGTGGTCCATCTCTGACACTTCCCTTCCCTTCCTTGACCTCTCTGTCTCAATTTCTGGTGATAGACTGTCCACCAATATCCATTACAAGCCCACCAACTCCCACAGCTACCTCGACTACAGCTCCTCACACCCCGCTTCCTGTAAGGACTCCATCCCATTCTCTCAATTCCTTCGCCTCCGTTGCATCTGTTCCGACGATGCTACCTTCAAAAACAATTCCTCTGACATGTCCTCCTTCTTCCTTAACCGAGGTTTTCCATCCACAGTCGTTGACAGGGCCCTCAACCGTGTCCGGCCCATCCCCCGGGCATCCGCCCTCACGCCTTCTCCTCCCTCCCAGAAGTATGATAGGGTCCCCCTTGTAGTCACTTATCACCCCACCAGTCTCCGCATTCAAAGGATCATCCACCACCATTTCCACCAACTCCAGCATGATGCTACCACCAAACACATCTTTCCTTCACCCACCTGTTGGTATTCCTTAGGGATCGTTCCCTCCGGGACACCCTGGTCCACTCCTCCATCACCCCCTACTCCTCAACCCCCACCTATGGCACCACCCCATGCCCACGCAAAAGATGTAACACCTGCCCCTTCACTTCCTCTCTCCTCACTGTCCAAGAGCCTAAACACTCCTTTCAAGTGAAGCAGCATTTCACTTGCATTTCCCCCAACTTAGTCTACTGTATTCGTTGCTCCCAATGTGGTCTCCTCTACACTGGAGAGACCAAACGTAAACTGGGCCACCGCTTTGCAGAACACCTGCAGTCTGTCCGCAAGAATGACCCAAATCTCCCTGTCGCTTGCCATTTCAACACTCCACCCTGCTCTCTTGCCCACATGTCTGTCCTTGGCTTGCTGCATTGTTCCAGTGAAGCCCAACGCAAACTGGAGGAACAACACCTCATCTTCCGACTAGGCACTTTACAGCCTTCCGGACTGAATATTGAATTCAACAACTTTAGGTCCTGAACTCCCTCCTCCATCCCCACCCCCTTTCTGTTTCTTCCCCCTTCCTTTTGTTTTTTCCAATAAATTATGTAGATTTTTCTTTTCCCACCTATTTCCATTATTTTTAAATATTTTTAAATCTTTTATGCTCCCCCCACCCCCACTAGAGCTATACCTTGAGTGCCCTACCATCTCTTCTTAATTAGCACATTCGTTTAGATAATATCACAAACTTCAACACCTCTGTGTTCTTTTGTTCTTTTGTCTGTGACATCTTTTGATGATCTGCTTCTATCACTGCTTGTTTGTCCCTACAACAACACCACCCCCCTCCACTTTTCTCCCCCCACCCAACCTCCACCCCACCACCCCCCCCACCCCACACACACACACACACACACACACACTCACACCTTAAACCAGCTTATATTTCACCCCTTCCTTGGATTCACCTAGTTCTGTTGAAGGGTCATGAGGACTCGAAACGTCAACTCTTTTCTTCTCCGCCGATGCTGCCAGACCTGCTGAGTTTTTCCAGGTAATTCTGTTTTTGTTTTGGATTTCCAGTATCCCCAGTTTTTTGTTTTTATTTTTAAAAAAGCATTCACATGGACTTGGTTGCCAACCATCCAGGATTGGCCTGGAGTTTCCAGCAATTGAAGACCAACATCCAGGATTACTGCATGCAACCCTGGAGAAAAATCATTAGGACAATAAGAAAGATATTGGGCGGGATTTATCCGGCTCCGCCCATGGCCAGGTTGCCCATTCCTGCCGAAAGTCAATGGACTTTTGGCTGGGCCACCGAATCTCCCACGGAGGTAACCCGCCAAGACCCGGCCAGAAAATCCCAGCCATTGTTTCTTTTTGTTGTTCTCTTCGAACGCTTCTCTTTACCAGATATAAAAATATTGAAAATGGTGGTGGTGGGGGGCATTAAAAGGGTTGTTTGGCTGGCAGTGAAGCACCATCCTATTGGGTAATGAGTCTTTTTGCTTTCCAATTGGCATAGGAAGGCAGTATATCACAAGGATGATGGGTTGGCCGACTAGTGGCTGGAGCTTGGGGGCAAGTCACGGGATGAAACCTCCAGGAATACACTTAATTGCATTTGGCAACCAAAATGGACACCCGTGCAGCACTCCTAAAAAGAAACCTTTTGGAAAGCAGAGATCCGCAATTAACGTTGCCTGAATGAGAAAAAAGCAGCTTTGCACTTTTTACTTTGAGACCCAGAAAAACCTGGGTCCGTCTTGTTTACATTACCAAATGCCATTGATTGTGGGAATACTGTGCTCCTGCCATCACCAGCACTCTCGTCAGACTGAAGTGCCTTTAAGTTATACTTCTTAACAGTACTGAAATTTGTTTAATTTTCATCAAATATTGCATTGCATTCATTAGATGACCATTGTTGATAAATTGCTTTGCAAGAATGGAAAATACCGTTATGTTTCATTGGTAGCTCTGGCACCAAAATAGATGCTTTGCCTGCAAAATTATTCTGGTTGCAAAGAAAATACCTTTCAATAAAACCAAAAAATTTGTTAGAATTTATTAATTAAACCAGAACTTAATTTAGTAGCAGCAGGGCCTGGGTTGTTCTTTAGATTCTACATAATAGTTTTTTCACAATGTGCTATGGGTTTTTCTTAATACGGTTATCGTGTCAAAAAAGCCTAAATGGATTTTTTATAATCTTAGCAGGAGGAAATAGCCTATTAAAGTACTGTTGATTAGCAGCAGGAATGCAAAACTTGACAATGTTAATTTAGTAACACAGCCTTCAGTTTTAGCTGGCACCAGGCCCATTGAAATGCTGCTTGAAGTAGAGTTTGTTCTAAGTACCACTGAGATAAGGATCTGACCTGCTCCATTTACATTACCGACAAAGCACAGCAGTACTGATAACAAAGGTTTCACTGTTTCGGAAATGTACAAGTGGTAAAGATCATTGAAGTATATTTCTGTCATTATGTGCCTAGAAGATGCTGCACTTGAAGCCATACACCAGATCCCAGACTGTGCCATAGAAGCTCATTTAGTATAATTAAACATTCTTAAAGAAAATTGTTTATTTGTGAATGGAGAGGTAGCTTGGTGTGGTATCTTTTTATGTTATGAGTCGGAGAATGAAACACTTCACATGGGAAGCTCTTGTATTTGTTGATTGTTAAAGAAGATGTATTGAAAATATACATGTACATGGTTATTGTTCACCTTTTTTTGTTCATTCATGAGGTGTGGGCTTCGTTATCTGGGCCAGCATCTCTAGTTGCCCTTAAGAAGGTGGTAGTCAGCTGCTTTCTTAAACCGCAGCAGTCCATGTGGTGTAGGTACATTCACAGTGCTGTTAGGAAGGGAGTTCCAGGATTTTCACCCAGCGATAGAGAAGGAATGGCGATATATTTTCAACTCAGAGTGGTGAACAACTTCGAGGGGAACTTCTATGTGGTCGTATTCCCATCTGTCTGCTGCCCTTGTCCTTCTAGATGATAGTGGCTGTGGGTTTGGAAGGTGCTGTCGAAGGAGCCTTGGTGAATTCCTGCAGTGCATCTTGTAAATGATACACACAGCTGCTACTGTGCGTCGGTGGTGGAGGGAGTGAATGTTTATGGATGTGATGCTAATCAAGCAGGCTGCTTTGTCCTGGACAGCATCAAGCTTCTTGAGTGACCTGACCTTTGCTTGTTTCTATTTTATTTAGGTGGTCTTTTTATAAGTAATGTTGCCTTTCTGTGCTGCAAAAGACAACTCCACCAGCTCTCCCCATGTACCATTAACAGCTGCAATGGTTAAAGTGATCATGAAGGATCCTAGCATGGCTTCTCAGTTCCAGCTACCATGCTCTGGTAGATGATATCAAGGCCTGAATTTTACCCTCTGGGTGCATCCGAAGTCAGTGGGGCCAGAAGCAGATGTAAAATCCACTCCCGGCCGAGTTTGCACTGTAAATGCGATCTTATGCTGGGTGGCCAATTAAGGCCTGCCCAGCGTGAAATGCGACCACTGGATGTGTTTTCCATGCACAGAGGTGGGAACGCCTTCAGTGCTGGGTCCAATGGGGACCCGAAGGGATGTTTAAAAAACGTAAGTGGCAGCTTCCTGATGGCTGCCAGCAGTTGTGGGGGAGGCTGAGGGGGCTGTCTGGAAGCTGTTCAAGAAGTGTCCAGGTGTACAGACATGGCCTCAACAGCTGGTAGTCATGGAATGTGGGAGGGCAAGTCGGGTGGGTATTCTGCCTCCCCGTTTCTCAGGTGAGTGTCTGGAAGTGCTGGTTGAGGAGGTTAGTGCCAAGTGGCATACCTTAATGCCCAGGGATGGCAAGAGAAGGCTGCCCCACCTGACCAAAAAGGCCTGGACAGAGGTCGCTGCTGATCTGTTGCGGTCGGCAAGGGTAAGTGCAGAAATGGCATGGATCTGTGTGGAGAACTTTAGTTGGGTGCCCATTTCTCAGAACGTTCGGGGTCTACTAGTGTGTATACCAACTGGCACTGAAGTCTGCCCTGCCAAGGCTGGGATATCAGCACGACAGGCCTCAGTGCATTGCAGGGTGAGATGTGCCACAGCAACATAGCCCACCTAATGTCTGGGTGGGAGGGAACCAGAAAAGGACCTTCAGGGAGCAATATTTAGGCTATTTTTCCCTGTCAGGAGAGGAGGAATCATAACGCCACGGATCGCCACAGAATGGGTGGATGAGTGCCAAATCTGTGTATCCTTACAAAGCATGAAAGTGGTGCACTGGGGCTGGAATGCTACCGGCCAGCTCACTCCTCCGGTCACAGTGAGGCGGGGGTCTTGGATGAAGGTAGGAGTGCAGGAGACAGATGTGGGTACTGAAACACAACGGGCTCCTCTCATCAAAAACTGAACTGTCATAGCCAGAGAGCCCATTGAAGCTTCAATACAGATGGTACCATGCAGCAGGTCTCCTCAGTCCCTCTAGCATGCATAGTGACTTTGATGATTGAGTGCACTTACCTTTTGCCTTCCTCCCGCAGATGCACCATCCACAGGAGCCGCAGGTGACCCTGAGGACCTCCATTGAGCTCCGAGGAAGACATCACACCTGCACCAGCATCACACTGTCTCTCTGAACCAGGCACCAACGCAGGTACTCACATGTCAATGGGCATTAGGCTATTCAGCTCCGCAGGTGATGCACAACGGTGAGGGCACATCGCACTTGCATGAGGAGCTGGCAGGGGCAGAGAGGTCCCATGGAGCCGACACTGGGAACACAGCTGGAGACCAGGACAAAGCTGCGTCCGAGGCAGATGACGAGCCTCTGGAGTTGTCCATCAGGTGGCAGATGCTGGATGTCCAGTGGGATGCACAGGGAGAACCGACGGAGATCCATGAGGGTCTGATCTCCGTCATGGAGGAGTCCATGTCAAGCATGAGTTCTAGGTTGACCCTTAACACCGAGCTCACAGCCTCCTCCATTGAGAGAGTGGCGACTCTCATGTAGGCAGCTTCAGGAACCGCCTCAGGAGTTCCTGGGGCTGTGCTCGGATCTGCAAGTCTTCACACAGGCAGTGGCCCCAGGAGGTCACTGCCAGTCTGAGAGATGTCCGAGTCTCTCTGCTAGGTCCCCGTTCATCAATGCTGAGCAGGGAGGTGCAAATACACCCCATGCTGGCAGACAAGCTCTCTGTCATCTCTATGGGCTTCTCTCAGGGCACTCTAGATGAGAGCACCAGCTCACCTGCCCGTCTGCCACTGGCGGCTGCATTTGATGATGCTGCGATGACTGAGGTGTGCCCAGCTATGGGGCTGGATGCACCTACCCAGGCGGAGCTTACTCAGGCCAAGGTCATCAGGGCCACCAGGACAGCAAAGTCAGCAGGCTGCCTCAATGCCACTTTTAGCTGGGGTTGGAGGTGGGGGGATGGGAGCATTGATCACCAAGACATAGCACCCAGAGACATAAGCTGAAGGCACCTTGAGAACAGCAGGGCCATGTCACGGGTAACATTTTTTGCCTTAATTATTTTGGCCCTTGTGTTAGGGATGGACACTTTGTTTGTTCATGTGGAGTAACATAAACTTTTATTTGACTTGAGTGGGCTGAGTTGTCTGGATGATATGAATAGGTGCCAGATGCAGCATAGGTTTGTAACCGTATGGTGTTGTGTGGTGTTGGCGTACTGGGCTGGGTTCTCATTTATTGATTGTCAGCAAAGGAGACAGTGCCACTGGCTTGCCAAGGCATTGATGCCTTGGATGCCTAGCAGAAGGTTCACTGCATCAAAGCATCCCTGGTGTCCCTGCCTCCATGAGGGTTCCTGTCCTCTGCCTCAAGGTCCTCACCCTGCACCTCTCCAGAATCTTCCTCTCAGCCATCACTTGAGTCATCCTCCGTGGCCTGTGGAGCTTCCTCACTTTCCTCAGCCTCCAGTGGGTCCCGACTTGCCATAGCCAGGTTGTGCAGGGCGCAGCATGTGATGACTATGAGGGAGACTCGCTCTGGAGGACACTGCAATGCTTCCCTTGACTGGTCCATGCATCTGACACACATCTTCAGCAGCCCAATGGTCCTCTCCGCCACCACCCTTGTGGAGGCATGACTCCTGTTGTCTCTCTCCTCGGCCTCAGTACTTGAGCAATGAGTGGAGTCATCAGCCACCTCTTCAAGGAATAGCCCTTGTCACCCAAGAGCCACCCATCCACTCGTGCAGGACCCAAGAACAGCCTTGGTACCTGTGAATGCTACAAGATGTGTAAGCATCCTGTAAACTCTTAGTGTAACGGACACAAACTTGAAGAATCTGTGTCCTGTGGTCACAAACGATCTGAACATATATTGAGTGGAACCACTTTCTACTTACAAAAGCTCCAGGCTCACCTGTTGGCACCTCGATGACCATGTGAGTGCAATCTATTACACCTTGGATGCGGGGGAACCCAGCCATCGCAGCAAAGCATCGTGCTCTCTCCGACTGACTCACCTTGTCTGTCCTGAAGTGGATGAGCATGCAGACCTGTCTAAAGATAGCATCAGTCAGGAGCTTGACACAACTGTGTGCAGCTGATTGAGAAACGCCACACAGATCCCCCACTGAGCCCTGAAAGGAACCGGAGGCAGAGAAGTTGAGGGCCACTGTGACCTTTAAAGCTACCGGCATGGGGTGCCCGCCCACACAGTTAGAGGTGATTTCCGGACCAATCATGTGACATATTGCTGTCACTGTGTCCCTGGAAAGTCAGAGTCAGAGTCTCCTGCGGCACTTGACCTCGGACATCTGGAGATAGTTGGAGTGCTGCCTGAACTCTCTAGACGTTGGGTAGTGGCGTCTTCGGCATGCCCTCCTGCCATGGCATCCCTGCTGGCACTAACTGTGTCCCTGCCTCTCTTCTTAAAGGTCTGTCCCTGGGACACTGCCCACACCCAACAACACTCAAGAAGCTTGCACCATCCAGGACAAAAGAAGCCTGTTCAATTGGCAACCTAACACCATTCACCATCTTCAAAATTCACTCCTTCCACCACCAATGCACAATGGCAGCAGTGTATACAACCTGCCAGGTACACAGCAGCAACT
This sequence comes from Carcharodon carcharias, assembly GCF_017639515.1. Classification (NCBI taxonomy): domain Eukaryota; kingdom Metazoa; phylum Chordata; class Chondrichthyes; order Lamniformes; family Lamnidae; genus Carcharodon; species Carcharodon carcharias. The sequence goes on from NC_054480.1 coordinate 31,929,177, forward strand.
CACCAAGGCTTCTTCAACAGCGCTGCTTACCAGCGGTGACCTTGACCACCTAGAAGGACAAGGGCAACAGATGCATGGAAACACCGCTACCTGCAAGTTCCCCTCCAAGTCGCACACCATTCTGGCTTGGAAACATATCGCTGTCCTTTCGCTGTTGCTGGGTCAAAATCCTGGAATTCACTTCCCAACTGCACTGTGGGTGTACCTACACTACACAGACTGCAGCGGTTCGAGAAGGCAGCTCACCACCACCTTCTCAAGGGCAATTAGGGATGGGCGATAAAAGTGCTGCCAGGATGGGGCTGTCTCGGCCCTTACTTCTAGATTGATGTCAGCAAGCACTTCTTTATATATAGAATGATCAATGCTGGAAGAGGTCTTCATGATAGGATAGTGTAGGCAAATATCCTGAAGCTTTTCAAGAGGCATTGGATGTTGCAGTAGTGGACTGCATGAACATAATGGGCTAAATGGTTTTCCTCATCTGTATTCATTCTTGTGATCTTAAAGATCACTTGCCATGGCCGATTCTTCATTACCTGGAAGGGCAAGGCTCAGCTCCATGTTCAGGTAAGTACTTTTAAAACCTTACTTCTGTTGGTGATGGTTCCTTTACGGGCCACTGGTTAAAGCACATGAAGAGGATTTTTTTTCAATGTAGTCAGCCCAGAACCATTGCATTCGTGGCAGCCCAATTTTACATAACACACCTTAAACAGATGTTAGACCCATTATTTGCACATATAGGAGAGAATTTTCCCTATGGCTGGCGAGCTGGGTGAAAGCGGGTGGGGGCGTGGGCGGGGGCGGGGGCGGGGGCGGGTGCGGAGACGATCACCGCCTGCGATCAGCTGCGCACCGCCACTTTACGTGGGTGGGCCAACTAAGGACTGCCCATCGTAATGCGCATCTGGTAGTGCTCAGCGCAACCAGTGTGGGTGGGATGAGGAGGGAGAATCGGGGCCTGTGCTCTTTTGCACATGTGCGCCAAAGAGCGCAGCAATCTTCCTGAGGCATGGATCTGTCTCAGGGAGATTGAATGGATTATAAAACTTTTTAATAAATAAGGTAAAACTTTATTTAAACATGCCCCCTTATGTGACAGTGTTTGTAAAGTTTGGAAAATATAATTATTTATTTTATAAAGGCTTCAGGAAAACTCATCCTGCCCGTGGATGAGGTTTCCTGAAGAACACGAAGGCCTCTTGGGCTCTTCACCTGCCCGTCAACCTTAAGGTTGGGCGGGCAGCGATCTTAACAAGTTTAATTGTCTTTTTAATGGCCTTAATAGGTCATTGACATTTCGGCAGGCACGCAACTGCCTCTGGTGCGCGGCCACTGAACGAAATATCGAGATGATGCGTGATGACATCGGGACGCACACCCAACATCATCGTGCATCATTTTACATGTTGGCGTGTCGGGCCCTCCCCCGCACGCCAACTGGAAGATTCAGCCCATAATGCCTGTTTTAAGAATGGGCCCTGATGTCTCCTTCTCTGCCTTTACCAATACACCAAGTGGTGCATTTCTGACATGTATTGAGCACATTGATCCACCCCACCAAGCTGGATGCATAGGTGTCCATTTAAGCTACAGAGTACTTGTGCCATTGAATTTCTAGGCCACTACCTTCTGATTTACATTATCCTTGTATTAATCGTTGTTATAAATACCTAGTTCATGATTCATATTAATACTTTAGAGTTAATTTTTAATTCTGAAAACATTACGGCTTAACTAGAAAATGGGATAAATGTAAATAAAGCAGCTTGAAGTCTATTACACTTAAAAGGCTGGTGCCATGCTGATTTAAGGGGTTAATGACTAGAAAGGTAAAATAGCAGGTGGGGTTACTTAGCTGGAGAATTGGAGATGAGATGTCTACACTGCTTGCAAAGAAACACAACCCAAACAAGTTGTTTGTTTTGAGAGTTAGAGCTACAATTCATTTAAAAGCATTGGCTGCAAGGCTATGTCATCTTGGAGGTGGGTGGAGCTTAAGAAAGTTCTAGGGTATCAATTTATCTGTTTTTGCTGGGGGAGTGAGTATTCTACAGCAAGGGAAAAGGCCAGGCCAAAAAGGTGCTGCTGTCCAGGCAGCAAAAATGTTGCTGTTAACTGGCTCTGCATAGTTGGGGCTCAGGAGAAGTCCCAGGAGCTGTTTGATTGCTCTGTGCAGTTAGGGCTCAGGAAAAGTCCAGGGAGCTGAGAATGTGGCAGAAGGTCACTGGCTTTGTGCTAGAAAGGGTTAGGGCTCAGAAGAAGTCCTGGGAGCCATTTAAAGCTTCCCATAGCTGGGGAAATTGGAGCTTGATGAAATCCAGGGACAGTGCCATCCCAGTGAAGCTAGCTAGGTACTAAAGAGCTGAAATTGCACCAGTAGTTAGAAGTAAGAGTGCAGATTCAGAAATCCAGGTGAACGGAGTCTCGGAAGATGAGATTGAAATCCTGGGAGGTGTGCAGTCATTGAGGCAGTCTGAGTTGGAGTGGTTTTGAGGGAATTCAGAGGTTTGATTTTCGAAAGTGAAAAGCTTGGAATCCCTTATGAGTGAGACAGGGTTTCAACAAGATTGGTCGACCATCTCACGTCTGGGTGGGTTGGTGATAAATCTGTGGGATCTGCCTTGGTTGCATTTTTCTAAGTATTGTATATTGTGGTGTGTTCAACCACAGTTTGCTTGGTAGCTCATGTGTACTTCATATTAAGCCTGAATCTTAGAGAATAACATTGATCTTTTAAATTGTTTTATCTTTCTGACCTTGTACAGTAAAGTTTATTTTTGTTTTTTCAAAGCCCATGGACCCTTGAGGCTTTATTCTCTTAGTAAGTACCTTGAATCCCAAACTTTGTCTGCTTTAAACAAAACATTATGGGTCCCTAACCGGATCTTACCAAAAACTTGGGGGGTCTGGTCTAGTCTAGAATCGTAATACAGTCTATAAAATACATTTGCTCAACTATTGGATATGTTTAACTTTTGGGGGGTCTGGTCTAGTCTAGAATCATAATACAGTCTACAAAATACATTTGCTCAACTATTGGATATGTTTAACTTTTCTTTTTACATAAATTAGAGTTGACATCACTAACTGTGATATTTATCCGTCCACATATAGAGGTTGTACCAGTGAACTTATTTGGTCAAGTCATTCAAATACTGAGTCAACTGATATTGTTGGGATCATTGATCTTTAGTTAATAGCTGGGTAATTGGCATACACTCATCTCCTATGATTTAACCTAATCTACATTAGGTCTGTGGGCCTGCACTGCCTCTGGCACTCCTCCCATCCCAAAATTGGGTCTGTGTGCTTCAAGCGTTTCCTTCATAATTGTTCACAAAAGGAATCTTTATTTGCTCTGAACATAATACAAATGTAATTTCTTCCACTTGGGCAATTTTTCATAATAATTGGATTTAGGTATAAAGGTGGGGTTGTCTCCTTTCAATGCTGCATCAAAGAGGTGCTGAAAATAGCTTACCCAGCAGGCAGGAGTTTGACAGGGTTTCAAGACTTAGATGCTTATGTCTACTGAACTCAGCATTTTTAAAATCTTTATCCTAGTTTTTATACAAATCACACACTAACAATTACCACAGTACCCTAGTATGTAGAAATTTTGGTTGAGCAGGACTGTTTGCTGTTTTCTTAATGAAGAACTTTATCTAAACAGTGATAATGTTTTATTCTTTAAATTAGAATTCATGTTTCCTTTTACTGATATTAAACATTATTCTGCAATCCAATTTGTCTATTCCAATGAAGATCTTGAATTCTCCAGAATCAGCTTTAAGACAGTTTTTTCAATCCAATTTCTACAATCCTTAGTCTTTCCTCTAGTTTCAGTTCCTTGCCATTTATCAGATTAGTTACCCTTCTTTGTACTGCCCCAGATAAGGCTAACTCCTGCTTTATGGTCCATTATTGTACATTATACTCAAATAATATAATTATTTGTTGTCACTTCCGCTTTTATTTAATTTTTGCTCAGCAAAGTGAAGGATTTCAATTCAAAGGGTTTATGAGCACTCATGGTAATTATCAGGAATATCAGGCCAAGTAAAACATGGACTGATGTAACATGAAGCATCCTTTTCTCTGCCCCAGTGTTCTTGTCTTGAAGTTTTCACTGCTGCTTTTCTGACTAAAAGCAAGCAACATCTGAACTGTTGACAAGTCTAACACAAGATGCCTACCAAAGATGTTCTGTTTGCTTTTGGACAGAAAGCAGACTTTAATCTATCACACCTATTTCAAATTGAGACTATGCCATAAACAACTGTATATAAGGCATTGTAAACATCCCTACAGGCTAGCCACAAGTGGCAAATGGGTCAGATTCTGATGGGAGATATTTATCGTATCACTCTGATTACTTTGACATATTCTACTTAAATACTGAATCAGGTATTTTATTTAACACGTGCATAAGTGACAACTTACATTTAATTTAACATAGAAACAAACTACGACTGGCCCTGAAGTTAGGCAGTGGAATATAATGTAATATAATTCCCCTGGAGCTCCTTTGGTAGTTATGAGGGTTCAACTATTTTAATTATTATTTCTGCTGAAACAATGGGGAAATGGATTTCAGATGACCATACTAAGTTTTTGGAGGCTATGCAACACTGAAAATCCACCAAAAAGAAAAATCTTTGAATTAGTTTCTCATAATTAAATGAGTTGCTTAGATTACAGAGGAGGAAAAAGAAATAATTATTCCTATAGATAATTCTGGTGAAAGAGAAGTCAGCATTAAAATGGTGGGAATGCCATTTTGTTCTCAGAGCATTTATTTTTCTAATTGTCAACAGGAAGAAAATCACCCCAACATTGAGAAGAAGGAAATTACATCTAGATATAACCCTAAACCAAGTAATGTTTGGAAATTATGATATTTTCATTGTACATATCACCAGTCTTAGTTTGCACATATCACTTATTAATGAACCTATTCTTAAATTACAATTTCTTTCTGATTCTTGTTGTAAGATGATGTGCAGTGGTGTCTCAAAAATGAGATCTTGAGGCTTGTATGTTTAAACATGAACCTTTGATTGCTAACCCTTAACTATCCCAGGTTACTGTCATGCATGGTGCTGTTACCACCATACAGGCTGGTTCCCGAGTATTCTTTCTTGGCTGTTCTCTCAGTCTATTACCATGTGACTCTATGCATCATACTGTGGGTGGTGCTATTCTCCAATCCCACTGCAACCCCTGCTTTATCATTGCCATGGCATGCAGGCACATCATACAACATTCCCTTTTCTTCTCCAAAGAAATCTTCCCTTTCCAATGGAGTATAGCTATTGGAATACAATCTTTACTTGCTATCCCTGCTCCCCCATCTCAAGTCTCTGACTTCATAAATTCAGATGGTCTTGAGGCTTGCCAGTTCCTCCACATCTCAGCCTGTCATGTTTGGAGGAATGGTGGTAGTACTCTGTGTTCCTGGTACTTGGCTATCTCCATTTGATCTGCTTTTTGAGCTCCTTTGAGTTGCATTTCTCTTTGTTAACAACTTGTCTGCTGTTCCTCCTGCATAGAATGTGCACCCATTTCATTCCTAGAATGGACTCAAATTTTCTTTTTCACATTTTTAGCCAAACACTTGTTTGTTGTTTCAAATCCTTTTGCAAGCTTAAGAATGTTTTCAATCAGCTCAGATTTTTCTTCTTCTGGTGCCTTGCATTTCAATGCCGGATTTACATTTTCCAATTTCATTTGTCTTTTCTTTTTCTGTCTGCAGCAGAACTTTGTCCTGGTCTTTCATTTTTATCACACTATTGGCCAGGTCTGTCACCAACAAAGTCTTATCTTGTTTCAGTTCTATAATTGTGCTACTTACGGCTTCATTACTTGCTCGCAACTTTGAAAGTTCTACGCCTTTTCCTTTCAATGACTCCTCTTTTCTATTCAACTGCTTCTTTAGCTTTTTAGTCTCTTTCTTGTAGCTTTCGGCTTCCACCTGGAATATTGAACATTGCTGAGTCTTCTCTGTCAATTGGTTGATCAATTTGTTCAGAGTGACTTTAAATTAATTTTGCTTTTCCTCGTAATTTTTCAGAGGAATAAACTTTGACTTGAGAGATCCTTGTAGCATGTGAGGGTCTTTCATCAGGTTTTCCTTTTCTTTGTGAGGCTCACATACTTCATCTTGAGTCTTCTTGTAACTCAATAGAATGTCCTTGAGTTTCTTCTGCTGTGCTTCCATTCTGCTGTTGAAGACAGTCTTCATGTTACTGAATGGCCATGCATTCCTTTTGCATTTGATCTTGAAGGATAATCAATTTTTCTTTCAACTGTTTATTTTCTTGTTGACCTCTTGCCAACTCAGTCTGGGCTTCAGTGCATCATTTATTGCTACTGATAGTTCCAGTGCAGCTTTTTCTGAATATAGTATTAATATTCAACATCCTCTGTATCTCCACATGTTTTTCCATGGCTACATATTGATTCAAGGAGCCCTTCAGGGTCACAACTTCTTTGCATGCCTTTTCTGCCCTATGTTTTGCCTGGCTATATATCTAGTTGAGTTATCCCAACTCCTGCTTTGATTTGTCAACTGTGGAATTGGGGATTATTATTTCCTCCTGGTGCATTTGTGTCATTTCTGAAATTTGTTTGTTCAGAGCTCGAATAACTTGATTCACTGAAGACTTCAGTTTATCATGCATTTTCAAAGATGTATACTCAGCTTGAATCTTGTGCTTCAAATCTTCCAGGTCAGCACTGATGCAAACATTTTCCTGTAGAACAGCTTCATTTACTTTTTGCACATTTTACTCCCTTTGAGTTACCTCAGGTAGCTTTCCTTCATTCATAGCCATCTACTCACTCTGCACTGCCATCTGTGTCCATTGCTCTAGGGTCTTTTGGCTCCCTCCCTCAGGGGTTTTTTGTCACCCTCGCCCTACAGACTTTTGTTGCCTTCGCTCTGGGGTTATTTGTTGCCCTCTCTCTCTGGGGTCTTCTGTTGCCCTCAGCACTTTATTGGGAGTTGCCCTTTCTCTGGGGTCTTTTGTTGCCCTCGCTGGAGCCACCTTCTCTCTGAGGTTTCTTCCAATTTCCTCTCCATGACTGTTTTCTTTTCTTGTATTTACAGCTTTAAATTACATTGCCTCTTTAAGATTATGAGTGCAGTAACTGTTTTCTTTAACATCCAGGCTGTCGGTTTTCTGTGATGTGAGTTTCCCCCTGCTTTTTCAGCTTTTGTCAGGCTCCCCAACAATTGTGGGCCTTTTTTAAAAAAACTTGTTAAAACTTCAAAATAACAGCATGTCTTTTCCGGGTGATTCTTTCTTTCTTTTTTCTTTTTATTCAGCAGGAACTTTTCTTCCCCCTTTTTTTGAATGTGCTGCACTCTGGGTGACTTGGTGGGCTTGCATTCCAACTGGGGCCATTTCCCCTTAAACTTAAAGGTACAGAACTACTTTCTTAAATGCTGCAGGTCCCTTTTTTAACGTTTAGCTCTGCCAGCCGATTTTTATTTTACAGGTTATTTTAACTTGCTGTTCTCTTCCAGTTGCCCTCTAGATGTTGAGGCCTTGGAACCACCACCTATTCCAAATGTCAGTAAAGCCACTTTTTTTGTATTTTTGCTTACCATCTCATGAATTGTATTGCTCAGGTTCTTGCAATTTTCTGTAATGGTCATCCATTAAGTCTGGTGGATTCCTCACTTGTAGTGAAGCTTCTTGAACTTTTTCTTCATGTTTTCATCTTAGGTGTGCGTCTCTCTTGTTAGGCTTCAGTCACTTTCAATTTTCCATACCTTGGGATGCTGTTCTGGGTTCACGCATTTAGCTGCCACCTTTCATATCATCACAGATTACCATGTTGGAAAATGGTTGTACCTCTGATGAGATATCTTGTAGAAGTGATCACTGCTGCCAAACATGTTTTACTATGCTGATAGCACTGATCTCCCACCCTGTCTCAATGATATTGAGACTTATATCTTTTAATACAAATCCTTTATTGTCAACCTTTAATTATTTACACACCCACCCCAGGTTATTGTCATGCATGGTGCCATTATCTCCATGCAAGCTGGTTCCAGAGTGTTTTCTCTAGACTGTTCTCTCAGTCTATTACCATGTGACTCGATGCATCACACCATGGGTGGCGCTATTCTTCAGTCCCAGGTCAACCCCCCCACTCTGCATTACATTATCATGGCATGCAGGCACATCATGGAACAATTCTAAAATGTGACCTGGGCAAAACAAGTCGACTGGAAAAGACTATAGAGCCATGCAATTGCTCTATAACTTTGGTTTTCATACGCCAAGCTCGACAACATGTTCAAACAGTGTTATTGGAAAATCAATCCCCTTGACTGTACATTCATGTTTATTTTGTCATTTGCTTTTGAACATTTTCAGCTGCATGTTTACAGGAAAATATTCGATTCATTTTATTTATTTTGTTATTTGTAAATTCACTATCTGAAGGAACTAAGCACAGTGATTGCTTTCAGAACTTGAAACAACAAGACACTAAACCTTAAATAGATGAATAATCAGAACCAAAGTGGTTCCTGATATAACACTATTTAACATTGAAACAGAACAAATAATTTAATATCTCAATAAATGGGAATATACTATAAAAGGTGGCAATCTTAGTCACTAGCTGGGAAAATATATATTCTAACCTAATAATGAAAAAGCTGTCAAGCCAATTAATTAATGAGTCTTCTATATTTATATATATGCATGTGTGGCGTGTGTGTTTGTGAGTGTAGTATAAATATGTATGTGCATATATATGTATGTATAGAAATATATATTGTAGAGGGAGTGTCTCAGTTTCTTTGTGTACATCTTTCTAGTTCCATTTCTTTATCTTAATTTCACTCTCTGTTTCTTCCCCTGCAGGCACATGTGGCCTGACAGTTGAAGAAAGTACAGACTGTTGAATAAAATCCTGGCAGTCATTCAATCTGCTGAAAATAAAGGATTGTTACTGATTTCTGGTTTCCCATTAAAAGCACAGCCTGAAACTGAAGCTAGTGGACAGGTATATTCATGCGATTTGCTTAGCCGCTCTTAATTCTTAATACAGAAAAGGTGGAACGGGTTGTGGTCGGTGGTCTGAAAAACTGGAGGCCTTACACATAACTACTAATGCTCATTTATCTTAGTTAGAATCATTCCATTTTTCACTGTCAAACTCTTAAATATCTTTATATGTCAATAAATATTTTGATATCTTCATGAATGTTTATTAATAATTAAGCTAAGCAATGAAGATTGGTTTTCTGCTGTTATTTAATGGCAATGATATCAGAGTGGGAGTTAAAATAAGTAGAAGCTGACAGATGAGGCCAAACTGATGTTTATTTTTTACCCTGCTGTCCTTTTCTCAGCTATAAAAGCAGGAATGGGATTGGGAAAGATCTGCTAGTGAGTTTTCTACTGAAGCAAATTAAAATAGCCAGGCAGGTGAACTGAATGGCACATCTCATTTCCACCTCTATGAGTTGGGTTTATATCCAGCCCTGAAAATCGGAATGAAGGTTACTTTGTCTGTTAACTGTTCGGATTCTATTTGAGCAGTTTTGTACAGTTGAATGGTCTAGAACAAGGGAATATAAATATAAATTTAACTATAACCTATTTAGAATAGAGAACAAGAGAACCAATTTTACACCAAAGGTTGTGAAGTTTTGAAATGCACAACTGAGGCAAGTGTTTTAAAGCAAAGACCATCTCAACACTTAAGACTAGATTAGATGGTCTTATGGTACAGTGGGTAGTGTCCCTGCCTCTAAGCCAGAAACTCCAGATTTAAGTTCCACTCCAAGACCTGATGGCCAAGGAAGCTGCATTCATAATGTGGCCAAAAAGGTTGAGTATGAATTTGTAGATCCTTCCATCATAGGTCAATGGCAGACGGTAAGAACGGGGGAGATTCCTGGTCAGCCACATGATGGAAAGAAAATACTATCACTATCATAACCACAGCAACTCAGACTTCTTGGTGGAGTGTGGCAGTGGGGTGGGGGAGGGGGTGTGTGGGCGGTGCTGGTTGGCTCAGTTGGATGAAGAGCCACTGAAGATCAGATCGGTGTCAACAGTATGGAGTTCAATGCTTGTTCCGAGTGGGGTGGATATTGGACCTGCCTCCTTGTCCTACCTGCAGTGGAAGTTGTGGTGCTGTGGGCTGGACCTGCCTTCGGGCAGGGAACGCAAGAAGATAGTCATAATCCAATTCCTAGTGAGCATCAGGCTACACTGTAAAACTGTACTTCTCAATAACCCCAAACACCCCATCCCCTTCCATTGCACCTTTCCATGCAAGCACAAGAGAGAGTAAGACCCAGCTTTACCTCTGCTGTCCTCATGTCCAAGGCTCCAAAGACTCCTTGAGGGTGAAGCAGCAATTTACGTGTACTTCTTTCAATTTAGTATATTGTATTCCTGCACACAATGTGGTCTCCTCAACCATTCGGGGGAGACAAAACGCAGATTGGGTGATCGCATTGCAGAACAGTTCCCTGATCTTCCAGTAGCCTGTCAATACAATTTTCCACACTGACATCTCTAACCTTGGCCTGCTGCACTGTTCCAGCAAAGCCCAATACAAGCTTCAGAAACAGCACCTTATCTTTCGATTAGGCACATTGCAGCTGACTGGACCCAACATTGCGTTCAACAATTTCAGACCATAACACCATCTTGATGAAGGCAAAATACTGCGATGCTGGAAATCCGAAATAAAAACAGAAAATGCTGGACAGTGTCTGTGGAGAGAGAAACAGAGTATCTGTCTTATACTCAGCTCTGAAGAAGAGTCAAACGGACTCGAAACGTTAACTTTGTATCTCTCTCCACAGATGCTGCCAGGCCTGCTGGGTTTTTCCAGGCGTTTTCTGTTTTTATTTCATAACCCCATTTTGTTTCCTTTTCTTTGCGTGATGTAGTTTTTCTCCTTTTTCCTCTTATTTTTGCTTTCAGAGCAGCACACCTGCTCTAGGCACGTCTTTTGTCTCTTTGTTTCTTTCCTTGCCCCAATCTCCATTCCCTTTAGCCCTGTAAGGCTCACCCTTCTGTCATTCAGTTCCTCCTGTCTTCCACCCTATCACAGATCTTCCTTTTGTCCTTGCCCCATCCACCCCTTTTTCAAAACCTATTACATCTCTAACTTTTCCCAGTTCTGATGAAAGGCCGTTAACCTGAAACATAAGTCAGATGCAGCCTGACCTGCTGAGCATTTCCAGCATTTTCTGATTTTATTGCAGGTTTCCAGCGACCAAGCATTCTGCTTTTGGATTAGTGACTACCTTGGTGGTGTCTCACCGACACATTTCTGAGTTTGCGGCTGCACCATATTGTTGACAGAGTAGAAACTCTGCTATGCTTGATCCAGGAGTGTCGATGCCTGAATTGAGAAGAATCCCATTCCCATGAAGTGACAGCCTTTGCTCTGATCAGCACCAAAGACACAATTTAATTAATCTAGGTGGTTTTGTACTCTTTTCACCCATTTGGAGCAGCTGTAAGGCTGAAGTCTTAAACGTGCACAATTCTGAAACCTGAAATGTTAACGCATCTTTCCTCTTTATGATTGAACTGTATGTTATCAGTACTTTTTCTGGGTTTTCAATATTTGCATTTTATCTTTTTTTAATATTTAATGGGCAGTAGCTTTTGAAAAACCAATTCTCTTTTAATTTCCACTTTCGCCATACATTTTCATACTTTTTTAGCGTTAGCTTTTGCTCACACTCTGAATTTAGGATGAATTGGCTATTTATTGCATGTGGCCTGCTGCTGACATCTTCATGTACATCCTACTTATTTACCAGAGAGAACCTATCAGCCTATAGAGTAGGGGAGATGGAGTTGGATCTTCCCTGGGAATGAGGTCGAAAAGTGATATTTCATATTGTGTCAGCTTCAGCTAGTATATTGTTGCCAGCAGAGTACAAATTCACATCTGGATCTTCATTTTTGGATGATTTGACAGAAAACATAACAGGGATATGGGGAAAAGGCATTAGGTCATAATGCTCTTTTGGAGAGCTGGTGCAGACACAATGGGCTGAATGGCCTCCTCCTGTGCCATTAAAATTCTGTGATTCCATTAAATCACTGCACCCTGTAAATCTAAAGCCAGAATTCCGCTAATGCCATTGTAAATAAATTAGAAAACTGTTAGTATAATAACAACATCAGTCTACGCTTGGTTATTTCTGGGCAATCAGTCACAATCAAAAGGTCTACATTATTGTGGTAGATTTAATAACAACAAATCCTGCATCAAGCTTGTTTCTGAAGAAAAAAATGCATTCCTGTTGCCATTGATCCTAAGTTGCAGAAGCATGGGAACATCTATAGTAATTCATTAATCAAAACTAGAAGCCAAGGGAAACACCTGACACAACAAGAAAATGACCCTGAAAAAATCAAATGGCTTTTGAAATCAATTGATAGAATAACGTTCAAGAAGAAGCATTTGGAATTCAACAGCTGACAAAGTGTCCCTCTTTTATAAATTACATATGTGTCATCAATTACCCTCTGGGAAATGAAAGAGGGCTTAATTTGAATCCAACCTGAAGTATTTTTAATTATTCAAAGACAATTGTGTTAAATTCACTGCATTTCAGAACGAAACTGGAAATCCTCTTGGTCACATGAGAAAAGAAAGACAAGGAGGGCATACGACAAACATCATTGCTTAATTTTTTCCCCCCTCTGCCAATCAATTACTACCAGCTGAATGGATGGAGGAATGTGCCTGTCAGGTGATGAGGAATGTGTCCAATTTCCATGGTAATAGCTGGGGGGAGGGGGGGAGCGATGGGGTGGGGGGGTGGGGGGGTGGGGGGAGGCTTAGTGAACTTGTCTTTAGAACTTTGTCTTTCTATTTTAAAAAGGCAACCATTCTTCAATCTACTATGAAACAAGAAGGAAAAGTTATTTTCGCAATACAATGGCCCAGTTAGTTATTAGAGTTCTCCACAAGAATGGTGACATGGCCAAACATAGCTTCGGGCTGCTTTTTCTCATTACAGGATCTTGTCAGGGGTTTTTATCACCTAGACTGGAGAAGGTTCTTTCAGCTCTGATACATCAGGATCAACTTGGTCTTATATGTGGTAGATAATATGTCACCAAAGATAAGCATTCACATCAATCCAGACATGGTTCAAGTCTGAAGTCATTTGAAACTCAGGTCAGTGTGTGAGAGCCCCTCTAATCAGCCATAAAACTTGGATACAACCCCCACCACCCTCCCCCCCACCCCCCCACCCCATCGCTCCCCCCCCCCCCCCAGCTATTACCATGGAAATTGGACACATTCCTCATCACCTGACAGGCACATTCCTCCATCCATTCAGCTGGTAGTAATTGATTGGCAGAGGGGGGAAAAAATTAAAAGAAACTTTCCTGAGCCATTCTTTCCTAACTAATAGCAATTGACTAAATATAGCAGCACAAAATCCTTCTTGCCACTAAAAAAGAAATAACACTATACATATTCAGAAGAGGCCTAAATCAGCAAACTGTCCCAGCACATCTGTGCTGCCATTTTGACCGTAAAGATGTGAAAGAATTCAGAGGAAGGAAAGGCTATCAAGTCCACCAAGCCACTTCAATCCAGACTCCATGCCTGATTACTCTCTCAAAGGAGAACCTTCCCCATTACTCCTGCCACCTTCGAATCTTGATCTGTAAATTCCCCTTCTCTTAAGGCAGCCTTTTTGATTTGAGAGTTGGAGAGCATATCTGATTTTCTTTTGCTTTTGAATAACATTTTACGTTCAGCTTAATTCAGATCACAGTGGCTTCAGGAATTGACGTGCCTATGTGATGCAGAACAGTTGTTCTTCTTCAAATAGTGCCAGTGCATCTTTTACAACAGGCTGAGCAGGCAGATTGTGTCTTGGTTTAATGTCTCACCTGAAAGTTGGCAGGACAATTTAATTCTCTCTGCCCCGTGTGAGGGGAGTAGTAGTGGGGATTGACTGTCCTATTTACAATTACTCCCCACTCGCCATTGTATTGGTTTGGAGTTTTCATGGATGCCTGAGGTGCCCACCACAATCAGGACCCGATGATTTACTTAGGTTCCAATCCAATTTTAATGGCCAATTGGCCTGAGCATGTATTGTGGATGCTCCACTCAATGAAATCTGGCAGGTGAAAGGAAAGGCAAGAAAGATGTGGGCCAATGTCACCCAGAATTCCCCCCAGCCATTCTCCTCCTCCTCAAGGATCAGACCTCCCCTTGAAATTACCTTTCGGCCAACAAGGCTGGCCTCCACACTACTCAATATTGTAGTGAGACACCCATTGAGCAGCTTGCTGGATGTATTTGAATGAGGCCCAGCCCTCTGCAGGTATGAGGCAGTTGGCCCACATACAGCCATCCAGGTTACCTGCCAATGTCCATAATAGGGCTTGAATCCACAACCTTCTGATCTAGAGGGAAGAGTGTTCTAAACTGAACAAAGCTGACATAGCAGTTTTAGCTAAAATCTAAAATTTACCATCAATTTTCTTCCATTTCTGCTAAGTTAATACAGCAACAATTTGCATTTATGTGGTGCCTTTACCATAATGAATGATCCTAAGGTGATTCATAGATAGGAGTCAGATTCAAGGACAAGTGAAAACGCAATTAGGGAATGTGGTCAAATACAAAGTCAAAGAAGTAGGTTTTAGGGAGGCTTTAGAAGATGCAGATGGACATAGAAAGGTGGAAACCTTTAAAAGGCAGATTCAATAATGTAAAGATAAAATGGCTGAAGTTGTCCATGGATGATAGAGTGGGGGTAGAAGCTATTCATAAAAGACCAGAGTTGGAAGAATAGAGGATATGATTGGGAATGTAAAGCCAGAGAATGAAGAATCTAAGAGGGGTGCAGATCCTAGGAGAACAAATAACAACGGACAGACACATAATTGGCCAAATTTTTGTATGAATTATTACAGCAAATTTACATGAACGCTAGTGCTATACATAACTGTGTCTGAGTGTCTGCACTCTTAATAGTTTGGGAGGAAGTTGATAAAACAGCAGAGGGCACTAACTGACAAGTTAAAATTGCAGCTCCAACATTTGTAGGGAAGCCTTTATTCAGTTTCACACTTCATCAGAGCTGGTGTTTCATGGATGTTATCAATTCATTAACTCCCGTGAGCATATATATTTCAATTATTTTTTTCTTAGAACTCGATGTGAAAACCTGAAAAACAGCATTGTTACTTTGCCTTTTAGTTTATTCATATTTCCCCATTTGAGTATATTTTATATCCCCTCCCCCATGTGATTGACCAATTTCCAGCTGAGAGGGCAGCTAGTTAGCCTACTTTTGGGTCTCTGCCAATACTGCTCGTATCCAGCTGCTTGGAGGTTGATTCATGTTCCAATTTTTGTTCACTGTCTCCTTTCTGGGGGGAATATCTGGTTTGTTCTTTGTGCCTTTTGATCCAGTAATAGTAGGGGCTCATCAAATATGAAATTGGATGTATGAGATTTATTAAGATTATACCAGAGCCTGAAAGCTTTAGTTGTAAGGAAAAATTAGAAAAACTGTTTTCGCTAGAACAGAAATCTGAAGCAGGTATTCAAAATTATGAGGGGTTTTGATAAGCTAATAGGAAAACACTATTTTCATTGGCTGATGAGAGAACAATAAAAGTCACAAAATTAAAATAAAGCATCTAAAGATGAAGATGAGATTAACAGAATTTTTTTATGCAGATATTTTTTAGGCCATGAGATGCTTTACCAGGATCAGTGGTGGAAGTAGAGTTCCAGTTATAGATTTTAAAAGATAAGTAGATAAATATTTGAACAAATAAAAATTTAAAAGGTATGGGGAAGGGGAGGGATCATTCTGCTCCTGGCATATCAGTGATACCAGTGCATTTTATCCAGCACATTTGGCACTACATGGGAGTCTTCTCCAGGGTTTCTATTGTCCTCTCATTTAAATAATATTGATATACTCTCTGCACAATTTGCAACATGTGCTGGGAGCGTAGAGGTCTGGGCTTCCTGAGCAGGAGTAGCAGTGTGCTGGTACAGCTTCTTAATGTGGTACAGCACCTCCACTTTCTGTCAGGGGTGAAGTTGGCCATTTTCTGCTGTGTTTTATGCTGAAATGAGGCAACAGACTGAATTTAATCTGCACAACGTGAGTGTTTGGTCGAGGAGGTTAAAGCCAGTGAAATTGACAGTGTGTCTGGAAGCCGACTCCAACTCACCAGCTTCTGAATTTCATTTCAATGTGATAGGTTGTATGCACAATGGCCCTTGGAGAAGTAGGTTGTCAATTATCATATGTTACAACACAGCAGTTGGTAAAGGCTGTTAGTTATAACCCCAGAGGAAAATTTTAAACAACTGTCATAACCTATATTTCCAAGTGGTATGTTTTGAGTTGCAGCTCTAAACTCAGGAATAAGACCACCAGTTCCTGAGAGGTTTTTTATATCAAACTACATGAGACATTTATTAATTTACACAAGTTAAACATATACACATGGCTGCAAATTACTACTATCATAACTTTTTAACAAATTCCCAAACTAATCTCCAATAAGGCAACAACAACCCATAGACATTAAGCAGACACCAGGCAAAGCATTTTCACCGTACAAATTCAAAATGAAGTTCCTTTCACTGTGGTTCCTTTGCAAACAGTTGTAGGTTTACAGCTGATTTGATGTTACATGCCTCTGCCCTGCACATACATAAGTGTTTTTTGTTATACCCAGCACTTCTCTTTGGATGTAAATTTTCATCGTATCACCAGGCCTTTTGAACTCCACCACTTCTAACAATAAAACTCCTTTCAAAGTACCAAATTTATTAGTAATATAAACATTGCTTGGTCTCTCCTAGCTAGGTGCAAGATTTCACTCCCCTTCTTGAATGCTCTGAACAAAAAATGCAAATGTTCCCTTTACTGCTCTGTTTACATCTCAAAGCTACTATACATCAAAGCAACCAGATTAGCTGGCTTTAATCCAGTTATCACACACACAGATACACCCATAGAGTAAACCTCTATTTAAAAAAAATAATTTCCAATAACATTATACATTAATAGCTTCATGACACCATATGTTAATCGCTCAATTAGAGAGACATTTCAAAACACTTTTGTGTTGAGGTCAGGTCCACTGGATTCCTTCACAGCTGTCTGAGGCTGAACCATATTGTTTTCAACCTTGGTGTCATATTCAACCCCAGATGAGGTACCAACAACATATCCGTGCCATCACTAAGACCACCTTTCTAATATTGCCCAAGTTCTTCCCTTCCTCAGCTTATGAAACCCTCATGTCTTTATTCCCTCTAGACTTGGCTATTTCAACTCACTCCTGGATGGCCTCTCATGTTCTACCCTATGTAAACTTGAGGCCATCCAAAATTCTGTTGCTGTATCTTAACCTGCCCCAAGACCAGTTCACCCGCCACCCAGGTGCTCGCTGACCTACATTGGTTCCCAGGTAAGCACAGTCTCAATTCTTAAATTTTTCATCCTTGTTTTCAAATGGCTCCATGGCCTCATTCTTCCCTATCTCTGTAATCTCCTTCAGGCTTACAACACTCCTCCAATTCTGGCCGCAAGTATCCCTGATTTTAATCGCTCCACCATTGGAGGCCAGTGCTTCAGTTGTCAAAGCCCTAAAGTTCTAGAATTTCCTTCTTAAATTTCTCTACCTCTCTTTCCTCCTTTAGGACATTCCTTAAAATCTACCTCTTTGACCAAGCTTTTGGTCATCTGCACTAATGTCTACTTATGTTACTTGGTGTGAAGTGCCTTAGGATGTTTTACTATTTCAAAGGTGTTACATAAATACAAGTTGTTGCTATTTTTGTTTCCCAGGCTTCGTGAAACTCAGCAGTGAAAGCAAGGCAAGTATCCAATGGCACCTGAGGGGGCTGAATCAAGATGGAGGGCAGGAGAGCATGCCAGGAGCAACACCAGGAATACCTAAAAATGAGGTGCCAACCTGATGAAGGTTGTATAACGCAGGATTACATGTATGCAAAACAGCAGAAGCAGTGTGCTATAGACACGACTGAGCAATCCCAGAACCAACAGCCGATGCTGCCAGACCTGCTGAGTTTTTCCAGGTAATTCTGTTTTTGTTTTTGACCTGATCAAAGCTCTTGCAATCCTGCCACATCAGTCATGAATGGTGGTGAACAACTAAATAATTATCTGGAAGAGGAGGCTCCAAAAACATCCCCATCTTCAATGATGGGGAGCCAGCACATCAGTACAAGAGACAAGGCTGAACCATTTGCAACCGTCTTCAGTCAGAAATGCCGAGTGGATGATTTATTTTGGCCTCCCCCTGAGGCCCCCAACACCTAAGATGCCAATTTTCAGACAATTCAATTCCCACCCCGTGATATCAAAAAACAACTGGGCATTGAATATAGCAAAGGTTATGGCCCCTGACAATATCCCGGCTGAAGATTTGTGCCCCAGAACTAGTTGCACCCTTAGCCAAGCTGTTTCAGTACAGCTACAACATAAGCTCTACTCAAAAATATGGAAAATTGCTGAGGTATGTTCAATCCAGAAAAAGCAGGACAAATCTATTCTGGCCAATTACAGCCCTCTCAGTCCACTCTCAAATATCAGCAAAGGTAGGTGCAACTGACAGTGTTAACAAGTGGTACTTTCTCAGCAATAACCTGCTCACTGATGCTCAGTTTAGGTTCTGTCAGGGCCACTCAGCTCCAGACTTCATTACAGCCTTGGTCCAATCATGGACAGAAGAGTTGAATTCCAGAGGTAAGGTGAGAGTGACTGCCCTTGACATCAAGGCAGCAATTGACCAAGCATGGCATCGAGGAGTCCTGGCAAAATTGAAGTCAACAGGATGCAGTGGGAAAACCCTTCGCTGGTTGGAAAGGCGGATGATTGTGGTTATTGTAAGCTGATCATCACAGCCCCAGGACATCACCGCAGGAGTTCCTCAGGCCTTAGGTCCAACCATCTTCAGCTGCTTCATCAATGAACCTCCCTCCAACATAAGGTCAGAAGTGGGGATGTTCACTGATGATTGCACAATGTTCAGTGCCATTCATAACTCTCAGATACTGAAGCAGCCCAGGTCCATATGCAACAAGATCTGTACAACATTCGGACTTGGTTTAATAAGTGGCAAGCAACATTTGCACCACATAAGTGCCAGGCAATGATCATTTCCAACAACAGAGAATCTAGCCATCTCCCCTTGACATTCAATGGCATTACCATCTCTGAATCCCTTACCATCAACATCTTGGGTTTACCATTGACCAGAAGCTTAACTGGGCTAGCCATATAAATACTGTGGCTACAAGAGCAGGTCAGAGGCTGGGGATTCTTCAACGAGTACCTCACCTCCTGACTCCCCAAAGTCTGTCCACTATCAACAAGGTATAAGTCATCAGTGTGATGGAATACACTGGATGAATGCAACTTCAACAACATGCAAGTAGCTATACCATCCAAGACAAAGTAGCCTGATTGATAAGCACCCCACACATTACTTTAAACATTCAATCCTTCCACCAATGGCACATAGTGGCAGCAGTGTGCACCATAAACAAGAAACACTGCAGCAATTGGCCAAGGCTTCTAAAACAGAATTTTCCAAACCCGTGACCTCTGCCACTTAGAAGGACAAGGACAGCAGACACATGGAACACCACCACCTGCAAATTCCACTCCAAGTCAGCACACCATCCTGGCTTGGAACTATATTGCTGGTCTTTCACTGTCGCTGGGTTAAAATTGTCAAAATCCCTCCCTAACAGCACTGTGAGTGTGCCTATGCCACATGGACTGCAGCGGTTCAGAGGTAGCTCACCACCACCTTCTCAGGGCATTTAGGGATGGGCAATAAACGCTGGCCAGCAACACTCACCTCCCAAGAACAAATTTTTTAAAATTCCAGACAAATATGCCACTAAGTACTCAGTACTCACAAATGGGGCGGAATTTAATCCAGGCAACAGGGGTCTCACCTGCCAAATGGAGAGCTGGTGAGAGCTCTGCATCACCTCCTTTAGGTAAGGCCCAGCATATTGAGTGCCAGTCAGGCACTTAAGTGCCCTGTGATGGGCATTCCCCAGGATCAAGCTCCCCGGGAGCGGAAATCCTGCCCCCCTAGAGTTGCTGACCAATCAGAGGCCTACAGCTGTTTATTGCCATCAGCACCACCCGGTCAGTGGTAGCAGCTGCTAGTAGCTCACCCACCAGAGGCCCAGATCAGCTAGGAACCCAGGCCACATGTGAGTGAGGGTTGGATGGGGTTGTGGGTGAAGGGTCATGAGAGGGGGGATGGGAGCTGGAGGCAAGGGCTTGGGGGGGTGTCTCTGAGCAAGTCCCCCCACCCCTGCCACCCCTTCCTGATGCCTCGACTCTCAATTAAGCACTGAGTGCCTGCAAGTGAGGGACCCCTCCACCCAGGAGCCTGCAAGCAAACATGCATAGGGTTTACTCTTTGAGTTCCCCACATGGCCCACCTGCCACTTCAGGCACCTGCCACTTCGGGTCAAGCAACACCATGATTTTAAAATTCTCATCCCTGTTTTCAAATCTCTCCATGGCCTCACCGCTCCCTATCTCTGTAATCTCCCCCAGCCCTATAACCCTCGAAATATCTGCACTTCTCTAATTCTGGCCTCTTCTGCATCCTCAGTTTTAAATGCTCCACTATTGTTGGCCATGCCTTCATTTGCATTGGCCCCAAGCTTTGGAATTCTCTCCCTATACCCCTCTGAATCTCCAACTCACTTTCTTGCCTCTTAAAACCTACCTTTGTGAGCAAGATTTTGGTTATCTGACCTATTATCTCCATTTGTAGCTCAGTGTCATACTTTGTTTTATATTGCTCCTATGAAGTCCCTTGAGAAGTTTTATTACATTAATTGCGCTATATAAATATATATAATATATAAATATAAGTTGTTGTTGCAGATTTTGCATTTTGGTGCAGGTTAGTGTTGCCCTGTGAGGCTAAGGCGAAGGCATCTGTCAACTTATTAAAGGAGGTGGACCTGTTGCCAACCAGGCTCTACATAGCAGTATTTAGCATGTGTATTGACTTATTTGATTGGAATGTATGATGGTCCATAGCACTGACCACTCTATCCATGGAAGAAGACATCATCTCACAGTGGCCTACGAGCATACAAATTAGAAGCAGAACTATGCCATTTGGCCCCTCGAGCCCAATCCGCTATTCAATAAAACCCTGACTGATCTGATTGTGATTTCAACTCCGCCCTCTTTCCCACCCCTTATTCCCTTTGACTACTTTGTCAATTGTTATGGCACCGCAGGTGGAAAACGCTAAGCTGCTGAAATTCTGAAGGGAAACTTGAAAGAACTGCCACAACTGTTTTGCAATTTGTATATTTCGAGAGGCGTGCCTTGAATTCAGTAGTAATAAGACCACCGAGTCTTATAGGTTTCTTACAAAACTAAATTAAACCTTTATTAATAGAAGAAATTATTTAAGAACATACATAGATCTACAAATTACTACTATGATAACTTCAAAATCTGCTAATTAATCTAACTCCAAGTTACACCCCCGTTAAGGCAACAGTAAAATACATAGATTTAAACAGACCCAGACAAAGCACACACGCTAGGCAGTCAAATTCAAAATGAGCTTTTCTCAGCTTCAGTTCTTTGTAGACAGTAGCTTGACGCTTAGATGCTAGAGCCTTTTCACACTTGTTAGATCTCAGAATTCCTTCTTTCCTACACACAACCTCTTCTCCTTTATACAGATTTCCCCAGTGAATGCAAATTCCCATTTTTTCGCTATGTCTTTGGACTTTACATCTCTAATAATAAAAACCTATCATGGCACCAATTTTACCAGTAATCTTTGGGAAAAATAAACACACTGGGGAGGATTTTCCCCTCATTAGGCGGGCACAGTAGGCGGGCCCAGGAACGGCCGCAAGACCGACTGCCACACACGATCAGGCTGTGACCATGATTTCACACTGGCTGGCCAATTAATGGCCAGCAAGCGTGAAAGGTGCGCTAAGAGCCTCAGCGGTGCCGGGGTGGGGGTTGGAGGAGTGCAGGCGCGGAGGTGTGTGCATGCGTGGGGTAGCGCGCACTGACCGCTCCCTGAAGGCACAGAGCTGCCTCAGGGAGTTGAAGAATTTTAAAATGAAAAATAAACTTTTTGCATAAGATATAAACATGTCCCCATATGTGACTCAGTCACATGAACAGGGACATGTACAAAGGTATGTTAAAAAAATTTTATTGTTTTTTTTAGTCACCATTTTAGTCACCTCATGAGGTTTCACTAAAAATGCAAAGACCACCTGGCCAATCCTCCCACCTGCAAA